>NW_028277901.1:0-331714 GCF_059751315.1 Micrasema longulum
AAGATACTGGAAGAAATCTTGCTAAAAATTTATGAACAATATCTAAACGTAATAAATTATGATTACTTATCACTAATGTTGTCCTTCGTATTTGTCGTTAAATAAAAGAATCGAAACGTTTCAAAGTCGTTAAAATTTTCTTACGATGCGCATTGTCGACCCTTTTTACTCGTGTGCCCATGCAGGTGGCGCAGTTGCGAGAGAGTCTATACAACTATACATAAACTGATGTAATACAAATTCGAAACAATTCTCCACAGAAAGTACATTCTAATATCATTTATTTATATAAATGTTCATGTTTACCTTCTTACAAACTTACTTACACTTAATGAAATAAATGCAATATTATTCAATTTGAATCTAGAAAAAATGACATTAAGTAGATGCTTACATTAATAATGAACGACTAACTGAAATTGAACATGTTACATACTTAGGACTAACAATAGACGGACGATTGACATGGACAATTCATATCAACAATTTAATTAGCAAAGTGACGACATTATCGAGTCTTTTTTTAAACCAAAAACTTTGTTCCAAAAACGGGAAAAAAAATAATGCACGATGTCTATGTAAAAACTAAAATATGTTACATGCAACTACTATGGGGAACAAGAAAATGACATAAACAGACTAAACAAAGACAGCAAAATAAAATATTAAAGTTAGTATATGACCTTCCCTATCTAACAGCAACTAAAGAACTTTTTAAACAAATTAAACAATTAAAGGTAACTGAACTCTTTAAACTAGAATCCTTAAAATTTATTCATAAATTAGCCACTGATGTAATTGTAGACGAAGAATTAAAACATGGAAAAAACTGTAGTAAACATGAACACAATACGAGAATATCAGAAAAATATCAAATACAACCTTCTAAAACGAGAAAAGGACAATCGAGACTAATAAACCATAGACTGAAATTATACAATAAACTACCAGACAAAACTAAACAAAAGACTCAGACAACCTTTACAAAATATGTTTAAAATATTATTATTAACAGTAGAATGTGAATTTTAAAAGTAAAAATATTTTGTTAAATGTGTGTAACCCGTAAGGGTTTATCAATGAAAAATTTAAATGATAAATTAAAAAAAGTATTATTATTAATAACTAATCCGTCGAGGGTGCTTTACAAATACACGAATATTGATTTTAATATGTATCATGGATAACTTATATAACACATCCGAGCTCCTAATTAACTGAGGCCCGAGAGCCGATCGACCGATTTAATAAATTCATTGAGGCACGCAGGGCCGAATTTATAAGGCGAAAGAGACATTTTAAATTAGGCCAGAAGGGCCGATCGATGAAGCCCGAAGGCCCGAATTTACTCGCATGCAGCAGTCGCCGACAGCAACTGTTAGTATTTAAAATTACAGATTCCTCGTCATTCCATTTTAATCGCTACAAACCGATCTTTTTAGATGGAAATATTTCAAATGACGGTTTATTGTTTGTTACATTTATCTATGTTTATATGCAACCCTCCTTACAAAGCAGCTTACCTACTCAGTACTCGGTTCGTACAGTACCGGAACCGGAACCGATATCCGCTAATCTGTTTACGATAAGTACGGATATTGTTTACTCGCAAGTCAAAAACCACATAAATGTCAATGCTACCTGAATTTATTGCGAATCGATTTTCGATAGCAGCTATTGGATTCTCGTTTTATAGCGCGTTTTGTGCCGCGATCTCATCATGCGTCGGACGCCATGACTTCGTTGCCTCGCGTCGCGTCGTTACGCAATACTACGTGGACCTCGATTATGATGGGAAGTCAAAATTTATCTTTAATTTTATCTAAAAAGTAAAATTAAGTATTCTGTACGAAAAATGGAGTATGTTTACAAAATTTTATCTCTGAACATCACGGATATCACGCCGAGGAAAAGGGGAAAGATTAATCCCTTCGTTGAACATACATCAATGACTCAGAAGGAGATTGCAAATGAATGTTTTGTGAGTCAGGGAGCGGTCAGCGAGATTATTAAGCAGTAAGGAGAAACAGGGTCAGTTAAAGCAAAGAGAATTGGGAAATGTGGAAGAAACCGGAAAACTAGTGTCCCAGACGAAATATCTTTAATCAGAAATAGTTAGTTGAACCCCAGAAAAATAAGTTACGAACTTCAACGAGATTAGGCAGCCACTGGGGTGATGATACATGACTCAACCGTACGAAGAAGACTCATTGAATCTGGAAGAAAAGCAATTCGACCACGGAAGAAACAACTCCTGACGGAACATATGATAAAGCAAAAGCTCATTTGGGCTAGAAAATATACCAAATGGACTGTAAAAGACTGGAAGAAGGTGCTGTTTTCAGATGAGACCCACTTTCTCGTGCAGGGATATCGCACAAAATTTGTTAGAAAAAGTGGGGATGAAAACTTACTGTGGCTTATATTGACCAAACGGTAAAATATCCTGTGAAGGATGTTTTGGGGCTGCTTTTCGTATATGGGGACTGGATCTTTCATACCAATATAAGGAATGATAAATAGCCTAAAGTATAAAGCTCTATTGGAGCAGCACTCGAGCACAGAACTGAGTAAATGTTGTCCTAATGGTGGGGCTGTATTTCAACAGAACTCAGCTCCCTGTCAGGTATCGAAGTTTATGCGCAAGTATTTCAATATTAAAATGATAATTCTTTTAGACTGTCCTGGAAATTCACCTGACCTTAACCCTATATAAAAATTGTGGGCGATTTGTAAATCTAGGATACAAAAATTGGATTGCACCACCTAGATAATGATGATAGAAGCTGTTATTCAGATGTGGTTTCGAGATGAAAGAACAAAATAATATTGCCAAAGTTTAATTGATTCCATGCCAAAACGTGTTCAGGCTGCTATAAAAGCAAAGGGAGGACATATATCTTATAAAATAAAAAATGTTTTATGATTGTGCGTGAACTGTAATTCAAAATATTAATAAAAAACGTATTTTATGATTACAAAGAATTTTATTCCATTGATTCGCACAATACTATATTAAATGTTTCATACATAAAATTCCATATTCAATATATTCCTTATTGAATATAAGCCTGTTTACTTCCCATCGTGATTAGGGCCGAGGTGTCGGAGTTCGGAGTGCCCTAATTGAAAATGTCGCACTTTGTTCGTGTACCTATGGCCTATGGAACGTGACAACAGTACGAGTACAGTGTCACAGACAGCGACCACATGGCAGCGAATAACTGAAATAATGTGGTCGTTTTGTGTCTGCGGGGAGCGGCACTCCGTACTCTTTACTCCTTACTCCATACCATACTCTGTAATATATCCCACTATCTCCTTATTTTGTCCATATTTCTTTTATTTTAATTTATAGTAATAATAATAATAATCATCATAATAATAATCATAGATTTCTCTGGATTATGTCTAGTCTGCCTAACTTGGTACAACATGTTTTAGGCCAGACATTTTTATGCAAAAATAAACAATAATATGGCTACCAACTAGTTAATTTATTATAAAGTTATACAATATATTTATTATTATAGAATATTTTTTAGTAAGTTTTCCGATTTTTCTCTACCTAAATCCAGTAACCATTTTTTTTACAAATTTATTTAATTGAATTCGAGTCATGGTATTGTAATTTTCGGGTAACATATGAAATATTTTGGGGCCCAGAAACCTGAAATATCTTTGCCCGAATTCACAGTTTGCGGTAGACCCTGACCTTGACCCATCCTCTAGTTTGACTTCTGGTAGGGTGGAAGTGTTCCTTTTGGGATTTGGTAGAATAATTTGCTTTCACAAACAAAATTATTCTAGAGATATATAATTGCCTTATATCTAATATATCGAATTCCCCGAATAACTTGACGCTGAGGTCCCCGAAGGGCTTTTAAAAAAATATTTGAATAATTGATTTTTGAGCAGATTCGAGAGGTATTAATATTGATTTATTAGTGCCTCCCCATCCTATTATGCCATAAGTTATAATTGAGTTACATAAAATAAAATCTAGTTGTTTGAGTTTAATTAGGGATAAGATGTTACGTATCGACTTGAAGATATTTATTTATTTATATTTATATGGGAAAGTTTTCTTATTTTTAGTATATATTTATTTTTTACATAGTTTAAACCGTCGTCGCTTTATTTCTACTATGCATTACTGTATAATATATATTTTAAAAAAAAACCTTAGTATAATGAACTGAATACGTGTTATTGGATGGCGGGCCCTACTATTTTTATGCATATACATTTACTATAGTTTATATTTGTATATTCACTTAACCTGTGCATGTGTTTGTATTCTAAATAAATAAATAAATATAGATTCCACACCCGCATATTATAATTCGAGTTTGTCTCCTGTTTCAGGTGTCTGCGGTCCTTCCTCAGTCCTGCCGCCCGCGCCCGCGCCCGCGCCCCAGCTCCGCCCGCGGGGCGCGGAGGAGTGATGACCGGCCGGTGAGTACCTACTGATGATGGGACGCTTGTAATGTGCCTCCGAACGCGGACTGATCGCTGATTGGTCCTTTGTTGTGTCATCAGCTCAGTCGGGGGTTCAAGGGGCAGAAGCCGGGTCGGGAGATAATACGAGTATCAAAGTCTAAGCATTAGAGCCGACTTTAGTTCCTACCAGTAGCGAGTCGTGGTTTATTTTATGGGTAATCTACAAAAAATGATAATAAATTTGTGCCTACATATAAGTACATAATATGTAAGTAATATAAATATAAATGTTTTTTTTTTCTGTGGTTCTGTGAAAATTCACTCGAATAACCATTTTTATTGACCACGCGATATACGTAGCTTTATTTTACACTATTTAACACAATATCAAAATTTATTTACAAATACCACAGTGACATTCGGCAGTTATTGTAAACGCTGAGCACTGGCTAATTCCTTTTAAAATGAATAATGCCAAAAATTGTTTGTGTACCCAATAAAATAAATAAACAAAACGGCCACTGCGATTGCCACATGTCCTATGTGATACATAATTTGTCAACGGTACCCTATAAAAAAAAAATAGTCCTTCAGAAATAATGTTCGAAATACTAGTTTCCAAATCCAGAATCTTCAAATAATTTGTAATCTGCGGGCTTGTTTTAGTACTAAAAAAGCTGACTTGGGTTAAAGATGTGAAATATAGTGTACTTTTTTGTATGGCGGTATAAGCTCAGGTAATCGGCTAGTTTCGTCGTTCACTGAGAACGGGCTGGGCGCTGGGCGCACTTCATAGATATTTTTTTGTAGGAAGATATAAACGGTGGTGGTGATTTATAATAAATAACAATTATTTTATTTATTTTCGCATAAATATATTTACTATGAAACATAATTATCGAAAGTAAAATATAATGGTTAGCTGTGCATAATCGGTTATTTTGACGATCCGCCCCTGGTACCTACTCGTAACATACGCATCTTAAGGAATGTAATGCTGTGTCGGTTCTTCAAAATATTTAAATAAATACTTATAAATTTCATTTTTGTTTCCAGCATTATAAACAGCGTACATTTTCTACAAAACCTTTATGCGTTGCTGTGAAATAAACACGAACTTATTTCATTATACATATTTGTGTTTTTTTTTCTTTAATTAGTTTATGCCACACGGTAGTATACAAACCAATATTTACGAGTGCATCGTCTATGTATGTATGTATTCCTATATTAAACACGTCTTAATAACTCCCAGTAAATATGGCATTTCTAAAATTCATTCGTTTTATTTTATTTTATTTAATGAATAAATTTGCAAACAAAATCCATGTTGAACATATGTATATTTTAACGAAAAACATAATCATATACGGTAACTAAAAAGAAGAAACGAAACAATTAAAGAAAAAACAAAGACAAGTAACTATAATGGACAAACGTTATGGAATCCTGATCGATTATATAGATGTTAGTAATATATTATATTCATTCGTAACATTCACATTATTTTAACTTTGATTCGTCATACTTTTACACTTTTGCCCGCATTCAAATTAATTTTATGATTAAAAAATTGTCGCAAAAACTCGAACGACTCTTACGAATGTCTGTACACTCGATATTTTTAGAAGCACGAAAATGTTTAAATATTAGATTATACTCTGAACCCAGAATAAATCAATTCATGATTTCTTTTATAATTTCTATTGTAATGAAATTTTTAGTAAATTTTCCTATTAACGCCCATGTCTGCAAACATAATAACAAACTAATTATTTTCTCGGCTCTTCTATCCGTTTACTTTTGCAGTTCCGGGTGAGATTCACCCGGCTGAACCGAACACCACTAGTTTATTAGAACAATTTTTCAATTTTTACACTTCTTCTTAAACCAGTTAGGATAATCGACAATGTTTTAGTAAGACCCAATTCTTGCTGACAGGCTGTATTTCTTCCCTAGGAAGTTATTTAGATCCAAATTTGTCGCAACAGGAAACACCTTTGAGAAGGGAATATGGAAGTCCAGGCATTTACAGAGCTTATGACTGGTCATTGGCTGGATTGAGTGGCCACTTTACACATTGTGTAACATTCACCATTCTGCCTTTGTTTAAACATCCATATTTCCTCAACTCTTCCATCCGTTAACTTTTGCGAAGTAAAAAAGCTGAAACATTTATCACGCGGGTGAGATTCGCCCGGCTGAACCGATTCTCTACTTGGCAACGCCTGAAAATAATAAGAGGTAAAAGAAAAAGCATAAAAATTGAACAATTGTTTTCAGGCTTTGCCAAGTAGGTGAAATAATACAGTCGGATAAGTCTCACCCCCATCAATAAGGGTCTGACGCCTAGTCCGTGTTCCGTTCTCGATCTCTGTTATAATATGTTGACCAAAGAAAAGTTTACTTTGTATAGTAATTGTTTCGATATAAAAGCGCGGTTAGTCATTTTTTAAATTTAAAATTTTATCGATAAACCCTCAAGGGCTACATACATTTAAGAAAATATTTTTATTTTTAAAATTCATATTCTACTGTTAATTATAATATTTTTAACATCTTTTGTAAAGGTTGTTTGAGTCTTTTGTTTAGTTTTATCTGATAGTTTATTGTATAATTTCAGTCCCTGGTAAATAAGTCTCGACAGTCCTTATAGATTAGATATTTTTCTAATATTCTCGTATTATGTCCATGTTTACTACAATTTTTTTCAAGTTTTAGTTCTTCATCTACAATTACATCAGCGGCTAATTTATGAATGAATTTTAAGGATTCTAGTTTAAAGAGTTCAGATACATTAATTTGATCGCTCGTTATGGAATAAAATAAAATTGTACAGTGATTAAAAAAATAAATATCCCGCAAATACTGTCGGTGGCTGTCGATTTTGCGTATTTTTCATTTCCGCGATAACAGAACCTTCCGTTTCTCCGGCGGTTAAAGTTAATTTTAAGTTAAAAAAACAGGAAACCGAACAAGTATTGTATTATAGTAATGTATTATCTTATTATTTTACGAGTATTATCTGTCCGCCAACCAAAAAACCGCAGCATAATATTTTAGTGCGTTAGCATCTTGTCAACTCGTTTGTACGTATTTGCCGGGGTATTACTCGTACTCTGCCAAGTTTCTCTTATCGGAGTCCCCGGAGATTACGTACGGTACGGATGACATGTGATGATATTATTGTGTTTAATAAATAACATAACGGAGGTATTTTTTAGTTGCGTAGGTTATGTTAGGGTGCGCCTTTGATTTAGAATATGTTGGCATTCGGAGCGTTGCACGCGTCGAGAAACTTATTTATTTTATATAAAAATTTGAAAGAATTGTAAATTTACTTAAAATAAAAACCGCGCTCTGAGCCCTCAAAAATGACGACACTCAACTCATGCCCGAACGCTCAGTCATGCCCGACGCGTATTTACTAGTCCTTCGACCCACAGATTATCTTCGACCGTCAACCGGGCGTGACGTTTAGAATCGAAACCAAAATGCTCGCTTTTGTCATGAAAGCGTGTAAAAACCTTTCATTAAAAATAAACATTATTTTTGTTTTAAAGGAATAAATAAAATGACTGTTTTATGAACTACTTATTTATTATCACAACTGATTAGTTTCGGCAACTCACGTCTACCCCACCATAAACACAATTACCCCCCCCTCTATCCTTATCGACACCCACTGTTCGCTGTTTCTTTTAAGTATGTCTAGTTAGTCATCATATGACCCTGAAGAGGGCAACGTGAGTTGCCGAAACTAGTCGGCTGTGATAGTAAATAAGTGGTTCATAAAACAAAGTAATTTTATTTATTCCTTTAAAATATAACAATGAACTACAAAGTTAGTGCTACAAACATCAAAAATATTATTTTTTGTACACGTCAAACTACGACTAGCGGCGCAATTGCGAAGCTCTGCTTAGTTACAGGGATGCACTGATAGAAATACGTTTTTAAAATATAATAAACGTGAGTTCATATTATTTTTGCATTCCCCAAAATCCGGTGAAAAGAAATAAATGGGTCGAAATTACAAGAAAAGAACCGGATTGGGACCCGCCAAAATCGATTGTTGATTAGTATCGGTAAAATACAAACTTTTTATGGACCAACAATGAGTATCGTTTATTTTTGGTAGCATATGTGTGATAGTTTCATCAATCCAGCCCTGGTATAAATAAACAAACATAACTGGAAAATAATAATGGATATTTGGAAAATTTCCTTCATTAGACCAATTTTGAAAAACGGCGATAGTTTTGATATCGCGAATCATAGATCCAAGATTTCTCCTATTCCAAAAAAAATATTTCAAGCTATTATTACTAATAAAATAATTCCCGTTTTTAAGTATGTACTGATCGAGGAACAGCATGGATTCAAGTCTGCTAAGTCGACAACTACAAATCTACTTTCATTCACTGATACACTTTTTAGAGCATTTGAAAACAATCTGCAAGTTGATGTACTCTATACTGACTTTTCTAAGGCCTTCGACAAAGTCGATCATAAAATTCTATACTCTAAACTGTATGCTCTTGGCATTAGACTAAAATCCCATCTCTTTCAAAGAATATAAAGTGTCACGATTTTCAATTTCACCTCAAATAGTTTTATAATTACTTCAGGTGTACCGCAAGGAGCTCATTTAGCCTCCCTTCTTTTTAATTTATTTGTTAATGATGTTGTCAATGCGTTCTCTGCCGCAAAATTTTGGCTTTTTAATGACGATAATAAGATTCTTAAAGTAATTAAAATTGTTAGAGACTGTCTTGCCCTACAAGATGATATTGATTCTTTTCACGACTGGTGCAAAATAAATTACCTTGAATTAAATATCAACAAATGCAAAATAATTTCTTACCGTTGATTTGGAAAAATATTACCTTTGATTATAAACTTAATGGCCTAATTCTTTCCGTTGTAACTTCAATAAGAGATCTCGGGGTGATTCTAGACAACAAAATAAATTTTCATGAACACATTGGCTATTTCAAGATATTACAACAGAGATGAAGAACATTGTAGAGAAGGTAATATAGAAATCTAGGCATCTACAGGGCTTATGACCTGTCATTGGCTGGTTTAAGTGCCCACTGTACCCACTATGTAACATTCACCATTCTGACCATATTTGAACACCTGTAATCCTTCAGTTCTTTCATCTGTTGATGTTTTTGAAGTCAAAGAGCTGAAACCTTTATTTATGCGGGTGAGATTCATCTAATTGAATTATTTCACCTACATACTAGGCAACTCCTGAAAATGTTATTTTTTCAATTTCTTTACTTCTTCATGGACCAAGTAGATTTATAAAACATAATTTTAGTTTGTCCAAATTTTTATATACAAGGACTGGATTCAACTCCCTGGGGAGCTGTTAACATTAACATTATACAACAGAGATGAAGAACACTTATACACGTCAATAAATTACAACTATGTAATACAATTCAACAATTAGTAAATTCAACTCAACAACACAATTAAATTCAATAAACGCGAATCTAATGCCAAGCTTTGTGCTGCAAATATTCTTCGACTCTCGGCGTAGCTCTTTCCAAACAGCCCGTGCTTGACAAAATCTGTAAAACAAAATTTGCAATGCCTGATTTTCACAAGGGGTACCTTGTTAGCGAATCGTATGAAGTCTGGAGTAAAAGAATTATGATTTGTTCGCAGTCTAGAGGTGGGCACAACTAGCAAATCTTTATTTCTCGTGTTGAACCTATGGAAATCTATGTTCCTTTTAGAATCATCAATATTTTTGTCAGCATAGATCAAGTAGAAAAAACGCGAAATGATCTTAATTGTATAGCAATAAAAAAGAGACTGATGTATAATATGCTTGTTTTTATGATTAAATTTTTAAACAAACGAATGCTTAAATATTTCATTAATAAGATAGTGCTAAATAAAAAAATCGTAATTATATTACTAGAAATGAGGATGGAATGAGGTTGTCATTTAAAAAAAAACAGAAAATCAAAATTGTATTATGTAATTATAAAGGTTTGAAAATGTATGAAGAGATGCCTGAATGTATGAAGAATGAAAAAAGTTGGAATGAATTTAAAAAGAAATGTTATGTACAATAATTATTAATCACATATTGTCATGTATTATTAAATAACTTATCTGCATTGTATTTCTTGACACGTATACATTTTGAGTATGTTTATTTTTTATTATTATTTTGTTTATTGTTTTGTATATTTAAAAATGTATAGATTTATATATAAAAGAGTCCACTCTTAACACGGAATTTTCTAACAAATTTTTCCATAAAAAATATGATCGTGCTATGGTAAAATTGTGTAGTGAGTTCATGAAATAAAATGAAAATTTAAAAATTTATTTAGTGGGTAAAATGGCTAAAATGACTTATTCGCCATTAATTGAATTTTGCAGGTGTCAATTTATTAAAAATAAAAATGTATGTAAAACTATTAAGGCACTGAAGGATAAAAAGCAAACGTAAAATTATATTTCCAATGACGCGTAACCTTTACCATTTTAACAAATTGCAGCAGGGGTGGAGAATACCTCGAAGAAGGGAATATGGAAGTCGGAGGGGGGGGAAATCCAGTATTTTCTTCACCATTTCATTTAACTTTTGTTGCTCATTAAAAATGAGCAACAAAAGATGAAAAAAAAATGGAAAAAAAACGGGCGTAATGTATGTTAACATCGGCACCATTTTTTATTCGTTGAATCCTAAAAATTTTATCAATGTGATTTTATTTTATTACTGGGTAGAGTGGGTAGGTAGGTATATACTCGTATGTACTATAATGTGTTAATTTAATAACTTGTAGCATTCATTGTGGAAAATGTACTAGATACTGACTTTTTTACAATACATGGATCTATTATTCTTATAGTTTTTCTTAATTTCTTTGTCGTCGGCATATCGATTCGCGAGTGAATGCATCCCTAGTACTGGCGAATTCGCGCTGTAATTAGTTGATAACAAATAAATATTTTTTCATTACACAGATTTTGAGATGTACCTAAGCATATTTTTTCCGAATTTTTGGAACGTTGTCCGTTGTTGTCTAGTGCAACAATGCTGTTTTACAGCCTAGTGATTAGCGCATTCGCCTACCTTATTTGAGGTCCCGGGTTCGTTTCCTGGGAAGATCGAAGTGAAATATTTGTTCGAGATGTGGCTCTGTTATACATTGCAATATTTCACTGTCCCTGGACTGGCACCGAAGTGCAGGACTGATCGCCTTACCCGCATGTAACATAAGTTATGAGGAAATAATGGTTATTATATTGTCTCGGGTCTAAAGAATACTTTTATTATTATCGAATTGAATTATATAACGTTCCTCGGAGCGAACAATCATCGAGCTGTAAAAAATAAGCTGTTTGCTGAGGAGAAAATACTCGTAGTATGTCACCGTAACAATGTTTGCCATTTGTGTCGATTACCATTAACCAAACTTTTAGGGAAACGCGTTTGATGACAACCCTTACGTTTATTATCTTTGAAATGCGTCCGTTTATAACCACACATTTTCATGCAGTATTTAATTATGTAACATATTGTATAAATTAATCGCTTCTAACGCTTCCTCAGTCGCTTTGTTAGGATTCTCGTGATTGTGTGCGCGCTTTGTCCGGACGAATCGGGATTCTTTTATTGAAATATGTTCTAACTTTAGAAGTATTTAACTATTCCGACAAAAATATATAATTGGATAAAATTATATCGGTCCGATCGGAAAGGGAAACCAGCTGTACGGGGGCAGTGTCAGGAGTAGCGGCGGTCAGCTGACTGGAGGTGAACAAACCTGTTTACCTTCGATATTTATGTTCCCGTTCTCCCCGGCGAGGTCTTCGGCCTCCTCTCGAGACTCGCCCGCAATCCGCTAAAAGGAAGACACTCGATAGAAAGAAGTCGAGCTTTCGTTCACCGTTCCTTCCGGAATAAAGATATTACCGAAACGACCGCGTGCCTCGTTGTTCCGGTTCTCATCTCGCGGCGGTGACACTCGGAGTGCCCGAAGTCCCGAAAGACCTGTTCTTCCAGGTCGAGAGTTGCTAAAATCCGTCGGGTTCCGTGCGGACCGTCGCCTGCGGCGGGCGGTGGGCAGTGGGCAGTGGGCGGCGGACACTAGAAAGTTGGGGAATCGCTACCGGGTCGGCGTTTAGAGGGAAGGAAACGACCCGTTCGATTCTACATGTCACACGAACTCTCCGGAAGCGCGAGGAAGGACGACATCGGACTGCGCCGGACTGTGCCGGAGTGCGCCGGACGACTCGGAAACTCTCCGGAGGAGTAGCTGTTCACATCTTACCGGGCAGCATTAGATCCTGTATTATAACTCTAATACTGTCAGGTAAAGATGTCGTCAGCGCTCTGTAACTGCATTTGCCGACTTCGAGAACATCGCCCGGCATCCTGCGCCAGCTTTCCGCGGAGATCCATCGGCACCGCGCACGACCTAACATTTTGGACTGACAAGTTGCGCGTAGGTACCTACTATTTTCAGTTTTTGTACGTAGGTAAATTAATTTATATCCGAGAGCATCGGCTGGTAAGTATTAGCGGAATATTATGTATTCTAGTTGCGTGCGCAGCGAAGTGCCGGACTCTGACGACGGTGATCCGGTGGTTGGTCGCTGCCGTCGCTGGTGGCTCGCCACCGGCAGTCGAGTAGCCCGACGGGGGCGCTGCGCGGTACACGGTGCGCACCTATACGCGCACGCAGCTATTCTAGCCGGTACGAAGTCGAATCGTTTCGAAAGTTCCGGACCTACATGCTATGTTCATACTTCGGTTCAAATATATTCAAACTACTATTGCTTTATACGTATATAAATCGTATATTTTAAAATAAATTTCACTGAGACGCGCGACGCGTGGACATTGTCTCTGTGGGTGCCACATTTGCGTTGCGCAATAATTGTGGGTAACTGATTCCGGGGAGTAAGCGGGAAAATGTCGCATGCTAACTGCACTCGTAAGACAATGAGGAAGTTCAGTGGGTTTTTTTTATTATTTTTATTTGTAATTAGACCGAATTCAATAAACTGCCCGATGAGCTAAAACACGAAAAGTCGAGTAGCAAATCCGAAAGTGTCGCAATGAAAAAATATTACTTAAATCTTTTTGATAGTGATAATTATTAATGTACATTTATAGGATGGTGTAAAGTATCGTGTTTTATGTTTCTTATATTGTGTTTTATTACTATTTCGGATGTATTAACTATGTATGATATTATGTATTGTCACAAAAATATTTTCTTTTTATGCACGGCCCCAAATGAGTTTTTTTTATTAAATTTATTTAAAAATAAATTATTTTTCATTTATTAATTCTCGAATAAAATGTCTTTTTTCTTATTAGAAAAAAATGGCAGAATAAATGCATTAACTCCTGGGAGTATAATATCTACTCGATGTATTATAAATTAGCAAAGTGGCAACTTTATCGAGTCTATTTTTTAAAATCAAAAACTTTGTTCCAATAAGGGAAAAAATTTTAATGTATGAAGCATATGTAAAAACTAAAATATGTTATATGCAACTACTATGGGGAACAGGATATCAAAATGACATAAACCGACTACAAAGACAGCAAAATAAAATATTAAAGTTAGTATATGACCTTCCCTATCTAACAGCAACTAAAGAACTTTTTGAACAAACTAAACAATCAAACGTAACTGAACTCTTTAAACTAGAATCTTTAAAATTTATTCATAAATTAGCCACTGATGTAATTGTAGACGAAGAATTAAAACTTGAAAAAAATTGTAGTAAACATGAACACAATACGAGAATATCAGAAAAATATCATATGCAATCTTTTAAAACGAGAAAAGGACAATCGAGACTTATAAACCATGGACTGAAATTATACAATAAACTACCAGACAAAACTAAACAAAAGACTCTGGCAACCTTTACAAAAGATGTTAAAAATATTATTATTAACAGTAGAATGTGAATTTTAAAAGTGAAAACATTTTGTTAAATGTATGTAACCCGTAAGGGTTTATCAATAAAAATTAAATAAAAAAAAAAAATTAAAAAAAATTATATGTTTTATTAATAAAAAATTAACCCAGGGCCGGATAACAAAAAAGCCGGTTAAAGAGAAGGTAGTGAAAAACACATTTAAAAAAAACACTTTCGCAAGGAAGAAAAAAAAACAGATTTTTTTCAAAACGCTAAGAAAACAGAACTTTTCTTTCTGTATTAGAAACTCACACATCAAAAATAAACATTTCACAAACTGTAAAAAGTATGTATAGGAAAAGGCCACAGATCACTCCAAAAGAGGCATTCCTAGAAGAGGCCGGTTAAGAGAGCGTCTACTGTATGTAGATTACCAATAATATTTGTACTAGTAAGATATGTCGGCCTGTGGTGTACGGGTTAGCGCATTAGCTTATCATGAAAGAGGACTCTGGTTCGATTCCCGACATGGTTGACATGAAATATTTATTTGAAATTTGTTTTAACACTAGAATATTTCATAGTCCCCGTTCTGGCACCCGAGGCGACGAAAAAAAATGGATCAATATACATTGCGATTGGGGTACCAACGCAGTTCCCCATGCACCGTCAGGTGCAGGAAGGGAATGATGATGATGAAGATATCTACCTTCATACTCCAAGGTACATACACAGGTATACAGTTCGCATTAGCTAGATTGTCGCCCTTCAGCCGAGTACGGTCTCTGAGCAGAAGCACCTCCCGGGAAGGAATATGGAGATTAGAGGTCGGTGGAAGGAAGATGTTCGCTCCCACTGTTAATATGTGAATATCGTTACTTGATTGTGCGTACTTAACGACCGATATTTCTTTCCAGAAGAATATTCGTCGCGTTGCCAAAACTGTTCCCTCGGATTTACTACTTTTACGTTGCGATGCGCGATGTTGAAATCCGACGGAATTTCGTTCGAATGCGTTAACAAATTTTATTTTGTTTTTAATTTAACTATTTTTTAACCAGTTGGATACCTATTGTATACATAAGCATTCTGTCACATCCACAGATATATTTTATCTATTCAGTGGTCACATCGGTGGTTTTTCATTTGCCGTGTTGTTTCAACTAACGAAAAATTATCATCATCATTTCCTTATCCTCACCCAATGGTGTGTAGGGCACTGCATTGGTTTTTAATAGCAGCGTATCTGGTAAAAAATAAAATCAGTACTTCACATCTCCCCTGCCGTACAAATACAGCTCCACCAAGAAATGTCAGAAGAATAACTCAATTTATTCGATCTTCTTCTTCGCAGTCTCGATCCTGGGGATCGGTTTGCAGCAAAGTCCCGCATCTCGCCCTCCACTGCTCTCTTTTCTCCGCAGCCCTCTTCAGCTCAACGTGTGAGGGGCAGTTCGAATCCTCGCACACTAGTTCTAAATATTCTCGTCGGGGGCGCCCTCTGTGATTTGCCCCCCCGGCCATCCCCTCCATTGTGTCACGCGGGAGACCCTCATGGCGCGTAATGTGGCCGATCCGCCGGGCCTCTCCGAGATGGTTTTAATGAGGCACCTCCCTTCTTCGATTCTACAGAGAACCTCGTCGTTAGTGATGCGGTCTCTCCAGGAAAGTCCTTATATTCTTCTGTAGCTCCACATCTCAAAGGCCTCTAGTCTTTTTTTTATCTCTTTCAGTAAGGCGCCATGAGGCTTATTCTGTTACAATTTCGTTTCGTAAGTTCGTTCGTTCGCCATATATCCATCTCTCTCCGACGCTCTCGTTCCCTCTCATAAGATACGACTGAATTTACGAACGAATTAGCTACAGAATTAGGCCACATGTCTCACAACCGTTCATCAATATGCTCCATACGTATGTCTCGGCAAGCCTCGCTCGATGCGTGCGGCAGTCGACTTCTCTTTCTGTTCTGCCACCCAGGGGTGCAATTATGAATCTTCTCTATCCCCTAGAGAGTGGTTAATTTGGAGGTATTAAAATTTTCCATGCGATTAATTTTTGCTTCATATATGGTCAAACTGAGGATTAAACGTGATGATATCAAACATGATGATTTTCATTTAGAACACTATTGCGACCTTGAACTAAATACTTAATTAGTTTGAATTGACCAAACCCTATTAGTTTTATTTCATTGAAAACAACCTCCGGCGTCGTCGCTACAATAGGGAGCTGTATGAAATCCACGGAGCGCCCAATGTAATCATCTGCGTCGAGGTGGGCTGGCCATATAATTAGAATGGACGACGCCTAACTTTCTCTGTGCCACAAGGACGTCGAAGACCAGAAAGGCCCGAAATGCGATGGATGGACTGCATCTGTCGGAGGAACTGGATAGGAAGGGCAGCTGACCGGCAAGAGCGGAGGAGACTCCTGGATTCAGCCAAGGCCCCCTCAGGGCTGTCGAGCTTATGATGATGTGTAAATGACCACTTAAATCAACCAATGACAGATCGGAAGCTCTGCAAATGCCTAGACTTTCATCCCTATTGTTTTACGCTAATCTCGATTCTCGATTCACGCCTTAGGGGGTGAACTCAAGTCCTCGTGTACAAATATTTGAACAAACCCACTACATCGCTAGCCCAAAGCAACAGTGAGATAAATATTGCTTAATTTAAAATAAAAAATTCTAAAGTGTATTTTTGTAATTATATTTCTATGTAAATAATATGTGTATGGAAAAATAATCAAATAAAAATAAATTTTAAAAAAAAAAACGAAATTTCCAACTTTGAGATACACATGCAGATGTTTTTTTATTTATTTTTTACACATTTATGATTTTCCGAATGCTTGAATTTACTGTTTACCATATATATATTTGTGGTGATATACTCATGTGTCTGTGTCAACTAATTGCTAGTCCCATCTCAACACAGGACTTTTAGTCCCATGGAGTTGGGACCTATGTCTCAAATAATGTACAATAAACTTATGTAGGTAAATAAATAAATTAATTTATTGATTAAACGCCCATAGGGCTTTTACAATAAAATTTTGCTTATATAATTCATAATAAAGTTTATAAACAAAAATAGGTAGCAGATATACAAAGGTTAAAAAATTCAAAAGTTCCTAACTTATTTGTTACAAATTGTAATTTAATATCTGAAAGAATAAATAAAAGTAAAGAAATTAAAAGTACATACACATATTTATATAAACAAATATAGAAAGGTTATTTCATCAATAAAACAATTTAGTAGCAAGGGAGTGACTAATTTAAACATTGTTTTTACTGGTAACTTATTACATTGTACTAGACATAGTTTTTTTATTAATTAAAGCAGGCAAAGTATTAAATATATCAAAAAGATGGTTAAATTTATTGGCGTTTAGGTGAAATCGAACTAACAGAGAGAACTGAGCATAATTTGTTTGAAATGATTTAGTATGGAAAGCACATCTAGGCCTGGTGGTCTTAAATGGAATCCTAAAATTTATTTAATTTACAATGCATGGACAATCTATAACATTATTCACTATATTATATAGAGGGGCAGCATTAGCTACTATGCGTCTAGGTGAAAGGGAGGATATATCAAATTTTTCTAATAATAAATTATGTGATATCTCAGAAAGACCATCTTATAGTTTACACACTTCGGGCGGGAAAGGTATTTCTACCCGTTAAGTCGATTGATGCTTAACGGCGGGAAGGGTAGAAATACAATGTTTTTATATGAATATTATATACCAATCTCTTTGTCGAGGTCTTAACAATTTATTTTTATTAAATATTAATTTTTTGTTTTTTTTCACAATAAACATGATAATAAAACAGAGTATTAAAATAATAAAGCATAATTACATATCAATGAAGTACATATTAATAGAAAAATAGTAAACAAAAAAATATGTACATAATTTTCAAATAGCAATGCAAAGCTTCTTTTTTTTATACAAAATATGTAATATTAAAAAATAGAAATCGGGTTTTACTTAATCGAGTTAGTATGTAGAAATTTTTATTGAAATATTGTTATTATTTTCGAAGATATAGCGATTTCAAATAAATTAAAGAAATTTGCACGGGACCTTTATTTTCGCCCGTCGCCAGCGGTCCGCGGGCGCATTAACTTTCCCGCCCGAAGTCGTTAATAACTTAAATAAATTAATGTTTTCAAATAATAAAATTACAATATTTTGAGTTTGTCCAAATGTTTGCAAACTAAAGACAACAGGGATGGAGAACATTTTAGACAAACTCAGAATATTGTAATAATACCAACTGGTCCAAGAAGACGTTTAAAAATTAGAAAATTGTTTTCAGGCGTTGCCTAGTATGTGAAATAATTTGATCAGATTAAGCCCTTCACGACGATAAAGGTTTCAGCTCTTAGCTTTACTAAAATCGACAAATGGAAGAATTGAGGAAATACGGGTGTTCAAACATAGGCAAAATGGCGAGTGTGTAAAGTGGCCACTTTAACCAGCCGACGACAGGTCATAAGTCCTGTAAACGCCTAGACTTCCATATTCCCTACTCTTAAATATTTTCCGTCCCTGTTGTAATTTGTTAAATAATAAAATATCGAAGTTAGATAGTTAATAATAACCCATGTGAAAATATAGTATTCAACATCTACTTTAAATAATTAAATTCCGTCAGACCCTTCGCACACCTCAAAGTGCTCAAAGTCCGATTATCTGAGAATACGTTCTCCGGAGACATCTCGCTGTTGCTTTGGGCTAGCGATACTCGCATTGTATTCTTCGTGTCTTCTCGGGTTATCTATAAGAGCGACAATGCTCGAAGGTGGCTTTGCAATTGCACGACGCGCGACGATTGATCCAGCTTCCATATGTAAATGTTATCAACAATAAAATACCTGAATTTTGTAAATGTGGTCTAGAATTCCAACCGTCCATGCGCTCGGTAGCTGCAAGACGTGTTGTAATCTTACGCCTTTTAAAAATATAAATTATTAATTTATAGTTTAATTTCATTAGTACAGTTGTATATTTTTAAAATGTGTAAACGGGGGCTAGATTTCTTACCGCCCGGCGTCCATGCGGTCTGTAGCTGTAAGACGTGCTGTAATCAAGCTTCTATCTGTTTTAATTTTTATGTTTTTTCATTATGTATTTTTGTATTTTTTAATTTACTACTCAATCTTATTTGGCATATTATTTATTACTCCTATTTCTTACTACAGTGTAGAGTGAGTTTCTAGAAACCATATCTCAATTATGTTTTTACGTATATATTATTTTTCTATTGATTTCAATGATACTATTATTTTGTTTTTTTTTCAATACTACTATATTTTACTTTTATACTATTATTTTGTTGATTTGAATCATAATATTATTTTGTGTGAATCTAAATTTGTATAATTTATATTTTAATATTTATGTCTGATTATCTTTTGTTATATTCTTTGCAATTGTATTATTTATTACTTATACCTTGTTTTTCTGGACCGTTATTATATTGCGTCACACGTCATTATATTTGAATCTAATTAATTTTACTATGTATTTTTTATTGTTAATTATAATGTCTTGACACGGGCACAGCCTAAAAAGCCTAAATAAGTTCACTTATATTTAAACGAGTGTAATTTTGATTAAAATTAATTTGTATGAATAAATAAATAAATTGAAATAGATCTTAATTGGAAACGAGGAGCTAGAATCCCATTCGCCCATGCGCTCTGCAGCTGTAAGACAAGACGTGCTGGGTAAAGCGCCCTTGAGGCGATATCCCTAGAATGGCGCTATATAAATTATCAAACTAAAATAATATTCAAAAATAAAAATAAACTAACACAATTTCTGTTTTGGGTAGATCTATGACAGTTATGCGATACAACATTTTTGGTAATAATTAAATCCTTTTTGCGCCTTCCTCCACAGCGCGGTCAGCTCCGGCTGGATCGATCCGCCCAGGGGGTGGGGGCGGCCCCCTGGGCGCGGCCGGGGGGCGCGGCCCGGGAACTCCCAGTGACATCACCCCTACCTGGGCGTGGTCCGTGTTTAGGGTCACTAACACTCTCGATCTTGTAATAATTAAAATTACGGCGAGGCCTTCGACGTTTTACAAATATTTTTTCGGGAGCGAACCTCGGTCCCCTGATCCGGAGTTCGCGACACTACCACCGGCGGGTCCGCGCCAGACTTTTATAATCTTGCCATAGTATCCTATACGTCCATGAAACAATTTAGTGATTCTGTATTTCAGTCTTCTTTTCTTGTATTTTAAGTAATATAATAATTTCTTTTTTTTATTACCCGGACCTCACAAATGGCAAGCGAACGCGCCAACCACTACGAGGCGGACTTATATCCACTCAATTACCTCAACCAGGATATTTACCTTAGAGTAGCCATCGAGTCGAAAGCAATCGTCCGGGACTCTAATTTTATTTTACAAACAGAACTGTAATCTTAATCCTAAATAATATGACCTCTGGAGATGGATTATCGGGAGGTGGAGTATGACGCGTAGTAAGCAAGTTTTAGTATTTTCATTTTTATAAAGAAAATTTAATTAATTATTATTATTAGTATTATTTATTTAATTAAAGTAATTTTGTATTATGTTCGTAAACGCGCTTTACTTACTACAAGTATATATTGTAGTAAGTACTTTAAACTTAACAAGCATATTGTCCTTACTACCTGTATATTGTCCTTGCAACAAGTGTATTTTACTTACGACATTACACTTTACAAGTATTTTGTACTTACTACTTTACACTTTACAAGTATATTGTACTTACGACATTACACTTTACAAGTATATTTATTGTATTGTATAATTTTATATTATTTTGTTTAATTCACGTGAGTGTATTTATTGTACTAACAATATTTATATATACCCTTCTAAGCACAGTGAATACAAGTGTAATATTCCTTCCATTACTGAATTACTAGAATTAAATTATATTCTGGGCCTTTTATAAAATTGTACGAGGGTTGCTACTTAAGTTTTGAGATTTGGCAACACCAGTGTGAATATTCACATACATATGTCAAATCTGACATTGTCACCGTAAAGTTTGCCATTTTAAATGGTACATGTACTCAGAACATTTTGTCATACGAGTGATATTTGTGTTGTTTTCAGATACTTGAAAAATTAATTTTGTTAAAAAAATGGAACTAAATCGTGAACATTTTCGTGCGATGATTTTCTATGACTTTCGACGTGGACTAAACCAACAACAGTGTGTCGATCAACTCGCTGTGACTTTTGGTGATGAAACATCATCTCGAGCCACTGTGTTTTGCTGGTTTTCTGACTTCAATCGTGGTAGCACTTCGTTACAGGACGAAAATCGGCTGTTGTGCCAGAAAAAATCGATGCTTTGCGTGAATTGATATTGCAAGATCCTCATGTGACATACCGTGAGATTGAGGCATGCTTGGGCATTAGTTTCACTTGCATACATTTAATATTGCATGAACATTTGATCGTCAAAAAGATTTGTTCGCGTTGGATACCGCATAATCTGACAATCGCTCAAAAAAAGGCTCGAGTCTATTGGTGCAAACAAATGTAAAAAAAAACCAATCGCGGTGCTTCAAAAGACGTCTATAAGATCGTGACAGGCGACGAATCGTGGATCTATGCATATGAACCCGAAACTAAACGACAATCGACAATCAATCAATCAAGACGAGCCAAATCCAACAAAAGTTTTTCGCGCAAGAAGCACTTTGAAGCAAATGGTCGCTTGTTTTTTCGGAATAACTGGACATATCACCACCGTTCTATTAGAGCAACGTAGAACAGTCAATTCTGAATGGTACACCACCATTTGTTTGCCAGAAGTGTTCGGTAAAATAAGGGAAACCAATTGCGGAAGACAAATCATTCTCCACCTCGACAATGCAAGCTGTCGCGCATCAGCTCAAACAAGTGAATTTTTGAGCATTCAAAACATCGAATTGCTGGGTCATCCGCCGTACAGTCCTGATTTGGTACCCAATGATATTTTCTTATTCTAGCATATTAAAAATAAATTGCGAGGTCAACGTTTTTCGACGCCTTTTTCGGTTGATACTTTCAAATCACATGTTTTGGAGGTACCTTAGTCGGACAAATTTCGCTTTTTTTCGTAGGACTTTTTCAGTGTACAATACAAAATTTATAGATATAGATTACATAAACACCACTCTGTCAGATTTAAAATTTACTCTAAAAATGCATTATGTAACTTAGTAGACATTATAATAATAAATATGGACATCTCCCTTCCCCTCCTTATCATTAATCCTCATCATCATAAGCATTCTTGTCCTAATCCCGCCCAATTTACAATAACTTACTGTTCTTAAAAAAAATAAAAAAAATCTTTGATTATTGAAAAATATTTACAAGTACATGAAAATAACATTTTTATATGTATTTATTTAATATGTAATATATTTTCTTTACTAACTTTGTATACTTTGTGGAAATCTGTTATTACTTCTGAGTTTATACACTACATCTATTTGTTTACTATAAATATGTATGTAGAACTGTTGATTTCTAAAATAAAATAAAAAGCCATTTTCGACTAGAAATATTTGTTTTTACTTGTCTATCTCAAAAGTAGCAACCCTCGTATATCCACTTGATTTCCTTATTCGGGATTTTTAACTGAGAGTGGCTATCGGCCCAGGGTTACGGTCCTATTTCACACGCAGAACTGTATTCTTTATCCGCCTGGACACTGAAAATATAATATTCTAATTTTCTATAATACCAATCGACGATGAATAATTATTAAATTTATCTCACCAACTGGTTTTTCCACTTTAGGTACTAACGCATTAAATACCTACATAGTACCTACATGCAATGCAGAGTGCATTATTTGCTAAACAAATGATTTGTGGTGCATAGGTCATACAAACTTGTTTATGCGCGTTACCTACGCGTGTTTCTATATTTGTGTTACTATGCACGTACTGTGTACATACCTATGTACATCTGCATACACGACTAGTGATTACAATATCGGTCCGTGGTGCTGTGCAGTGTGCATAGGTCACATTACGAGTATAAAATGTCATCATTAACCAGATATTCTGTTTTAATACATATTTATATCACACGAGCGTAATTTTCGGGAAAGCTTATCGGAATAGTCTATTAAAAAAAAACCCAACGATAATTTGGTCGCTGGTTCTATTTTTATTTATGTATTTATTTGTTTATTAACGGACATTGTCCATTTATACAATTTATAGGGATTTAATATTACAATAAAAGAATAGTTAAAAATATTTTAAAAAAAGAAAAGAAGCATTGACAAGCATAAGGGTCATCAAGACAAAATCTGGACTATTTATTTAGTGCTCGTTTAAATCGCCGTAAACTTAAACCAAAAAAGTCCAGATCTCGTCTTGAGTTAACAGTACGACAAAGACGGTTCATTGGAGAATTAAGGCCATAGTTTGTTCTATGCTGATCGATGAACAGTACTTCATTGTTTCTCAACCTACGAGTCGGAATACGGAATTTTACTTGTCCCAGTAATGATGAAACATCGATTATACCATTTAGTATGCCGAACATATATATGGAATCAATATCAGCTCTACGTTTTTGTAGACTAAAAATATTTAACATTGACTCTTTATCAGCATACGTATTATTATCTCTCTCTAGTCCAAGCATCCACGCTACTTTTCGAAGCAAGCGATGTTGGACTGATTCAATGTGATTTATGCGATTGACATATAATGGAGACCAGACAACGGATGCATATTCTAGAAGAGGGCGAACAGTTGAGCTAAAGAGTTTTGATTGTACAGACATTAGTAAAATCAAAGGATATTCTGTTAATGAAGCTAAGTAATTTCAGTGATTTATTTACTGTATTATCTATATGCTCGTTGTCTGTAGCTACAAGACGTGCTGGGATATTTATTTATTGTATAGCGCCCTTGTGGTGAGTCATAAAAATGGCGCTATATAAATTATACAAACATTATTATTATTATGTCAGTTTATAGTCCAAAACAACTCACAAATCGCTGATGGACTTAACTACATAAATTTTTGAGTTATATTTTAAGTACTCGAAAGAAATAGGTTATTTTACATTTTTTTATATTTAGTTCTAATTTATTGACTTTGAGAATTTTGCTGTCTTCCGCGAAGAGCCAAAAGCGAGAGTTAGAGAATGATTTGACAACATCATTAATAAACATATTGAAAAGCAGGGTTGCCAAATGGGTACCCTGAGGTACACCCGATGTAACATCAACACTGGTTGACAAATAGTTATCTATCCGAACATTTTGTTACCTACCACTTAGGTACGAATTAATAAATGAGAGTAAGTAATTAAAAAAATATCTCTTATTCCCAAGGCATGTAATTTATATATGAGAATTTTATGATCTACTTTGTCAAAAGCCTTGGAAAAATCAGTATTAAGAACGTCAATCTGCTAACATCCTCAAGTGCTTTGACAATAACCTGGGTATAATCTACCAGGTTAGAGCAGCTTGATCTGGCAGATCTAAATACATGCTGTTCATCCATCAGTATATTTTTAAACATGGGCGAGATTTTGCTAGCAATAATAGCTTCAAACATTTTAGCTATACAAGATAATGTTGAAATAGGCCTATAATTGCCAACATCAGATTTATCGCCTAATTTAAAGACAGGCCTCATATAACTTATTTTCCATGATTATTATTATTCCATGATGAAAGATTAAATATGTATGACATTGGTTTAGCGAGACTGCAGCTACAATTTTTTAATAATACATCTAGAATACCATCGGGCCCAGTAATATTTTTTGTTTATGATTTATTTGTTTATTTATATACGGCATTTCTGCCATTTACGTATGTTAGTGGATATGAAA
This sequence comes from Micrasema longulum, assembly GCF_059751315.1. Lineage (NCBI taxonomy): Eukaryota > Metazoa > Arthropoda > Insecta > Trichoptera > Brachycentridae > Micrasema > Micrasema longulum. Next base: position 25,254 of record NW_028277901.1, read on the forward strand.
CATAATGCAATAGGATATATTAATACACATATAAAAACACAAACCTATATATTTTAGACTTAGTGATTTTAAACACAACCATCTCAAAGAAATTTCACAAATAATAACTATTTTAGGCCATCTTTTGAAATTGATTTCCCCTTGTTGCTAAGAATATATTTGTAATTTATTTTTGTATCAGAGTAGAATATTTTATAGTCCCTGCACTGGTACCTAAAGCGTAAGACTGATGAAAAATAACACCATGCTAGATTAGCACTACACGTTAAAGGTTTGTAGGTAACCTACCTACTCGTACGTACAATAAATAATATGTACATATCATTAAGTTGGTAGCATCGCATAGCCACATATGTATCGGTGGCGGGGGGGAGTGAGGAGTGAGGAGTGAGGACGTTGGCAGCGGGGGGTGGCGGCGGGAGGGAGAGGAGCAGGGGTCTCCGACATTTGACATTTGATCCCAGACAACCGACACAGCTATGCGATCGAAATCCATCCATAGCTCGGCGACACTGTCGGGGCTGACAGGGGCACCCGACCCGTGGACGCCGAACTGAACTACGCAAACGTCAAAACTTGCTGTTTCGAAACTACGGTATCAGAATATTAACACTGGGGGAAAATAACACAATATAAAGTTAACATTCCATACAGCTGTACCTTGTGTTTTTAAAATATCTGGTATTTTTTCAGTACTTTTGTATCTATATTTATTATCTTCTTCTTTTCCACATCCGGTTTTTTAGTGGAGCATGTAGACATCACCGGTTGCCTCCAGGAGACCCTATCGCCAGCCAGCATTTTCGCATCTTCCCATGTCAATCTAGCGCCTCTTAATTCTGTCGAATAAAATCGGAAGATCGTCATCGACGGCCTTCCAGGACGGCGTGAGCCCGCGGGTCTAAAGAAGAGGCGACTTGAGTTTAGGTTCTCCTGAGGCATGCGTAGCATGTGCCCAAGCCAGGTCCGCCGCCGCATCCTCAAGACGCTCGTTATAGGAGGCTGCTGCGTCCGTTCTCGTACTTCAATGTTAGTTATTAAATCGAACCACCTTATACCTAATATTCTTCTAAGTTTTGACCTTTGCCAAGATTCGCATCCATATAGGAGTACTGGCATTATACAAGAGTTAAATAATCGGCATTTTGTTTTGATCGAGTATAGACTAGAGTTCCAGACAACACGCATCATGTTAAAAGTTGCTCCAGCAATTCCTAGGCGGGTTGTGAGCTCTTCGTGCTGTGCTTCCATCCTCAGTCATTTGAACTTCCAAGTATTTATAGCTGTCAACTTTCTCGATCCTCTGTCCATTATTATAGAGAGGCTGATCAGGGTCAGGACAGGATTTGTTGCACATAATTTGCGTCTTTTTTTTGTGCGTTATTTTAAGGTGCGAGCTTTTGATTTAGCTGTAATTTTTATTTACAAGGCTATACTTACTGAAATATTGTTAATAAATTATTAGAAATTTTAAATTGATTACTCTTTGAAATGTCTTTGTGGTAAATTATTAAGTTCATATGAATTATGTTTATATTAATTATGACGATAGTTAAATGAGATTAACTAACCAGCTGATGGAAGTTATTTGTGAATTGTTTAAAATTTTGATTATTATTTTGTAAGAAAATAAACTTCTTGAAAATAAAAAAAATACAACCAGTAGTGTCTCTCTCACAAGAGTGTTTCTTTTCATATTTTTAAAAAAAATAATTCTATAGCTTTTTGGATGGGTACTTATAAAATAGTATTTATAATATTGCGAGAAGTAATCCAAGAATTATGAAACTGGAATCGCATAAGATTAACTGAACTAAAAATAAGTCATACAGTCTTAACATTAGGATTGTCAAATAACAAATTTATGTTATATGAAATACGGGACACGGGTAGACCCCGATACATATTCACTTTGCTTTGCCTATTGGCAAAAAGTTCTTTTTTTTTGCAAAGATAAAGATTTGCGTTCTTTTAATTTACCCAAAAAAAAAATTGCATTTAATTTTCGGTGAGTTGTAAATAACTTAAATCAAGTTAGGGTCGAGTGGGGTTTGAACCTCGGGGTCAAATCTGCGAGTCCGCGACACCTAGCTGCGGGACCACGATGCGATCCGTTTGATAAAAGAGTATTATTTGTTTTTCTGCTTGAGAATAAAACATATTTTTGTTTGTAAGATAATTATTATTAACTCGACAAATCGTGGTGCCATAAAAGACAGTTAATGTGATAAAATGCGGTCATACTTATATAATCAGCTTTACGGGGAGCTCATTATCTCGAGTATTGGACAAATAATACACGCTGGTCTTTATCAGTTCTAGGGTTAAGGCAAAAAAGATCCGTTTCAAAGATTTTTGTGTTTATCGCAAACATTTATATGTAAATTAAGAATATTTTATTCGTAGCATTATCACCCAATACTGATACGTTATCTGTGAAATGATACATAAATGTACACGAAACATTTCATTTGACATTGTGTGCGACACGTTACGTGAACTCGCTCGACGCTTGATATCCCGTCCTTATCGACTCCTCCGTACTGTAGTAACTGTAGCCTGTAGCGCTATAGCGCAGCCACATATATGGCATTACGCGAGAGCTACTAAGCACTGCAGTATCTAGTATCTACTATCTCCTAACTACTAATGTCACCGTCTCCGTTCATGCGGCCGTGCAGCGTAGCGCCGCGCCGGGCCATTCTCACTCGGCAATTATTATTCATCACTTTTACTGTACTCGTACGCAAGATAAATCTTATTTTTAGTTGCCCTCTAATCTGTGCTGCGACTCTCTAAAGATAATTTAAATGGTCATGTTTATTTCTACGCGAGATAATGTATAATTACTAAGAAAACACATTATTTTATCTGATACTTATTAATGTTTTTAGAGTAGACTGCTACTTGTGTCTACAGTCGTACAAAGCGATAGTGAAACTTTTATTTAATATAATATTTTATAATCGGTACTAGCAACGGTGGAAACCTATATTAGAATGTTCATAACATAATACGACATAATAATGTCGTAAGTTGAATTTATTTTCTATTATTCAATAATACAAAAGATCATTATTAGAGACCTAACTACTGTACCTACTATAAACTAATTATTACGCTACGCACTTTGGTTCGATTTCATCACAGATTTGCGTACATGTAATATTTATACTTTTTACGAATATATGCATATAATATATTATTTAAAAAGAAATACTTATTTAATGGGGATAGTGGGTACAAGAAATTTTGGATCTAAAAGGACCAATGTCAGATTTCATTTTTTTCTTACCGACGTTTTGTACAGGGTCTATGTCAATTAAACATATGTATAATGAACTATTTTATGTGCACATACATATGTAGTAATGTTTTTATTAATATTAGTTATCAAACAAGTAAAACAGTTTGTTATAACGCCACAAAATGGCTGAAAAATTACTCTCCTGTAATATTGCTATTTACCACATTGGCCCTTTCAGATCCAAGCCACAGAATTCGTTCATATTTCATATAATTCATAAAACAAGATATAAAACCGTGTAGAGCGAATGGACATCAAAATACGGAGTATTCGCATCGTAAATCTTATTAGATCTTATTAGATTTACGATGCGAATACTGATAGAGGACCGAGAAAGACGTGATATGACCAAATCCAACAAATAAATACTCGATTTTGGACAAGTCAAAAGTCTGAATAATCGGCGCGAGAAGATGTTTAACTTTTTAAAAAGCGAGGTCTGTAGGTATGTAACGACAAAGTTTCCCTTACGGGGAAACGATGTGTTGGTGTGATTTTTGTAAATTGAAATGTTTTAAGATCCAGTTGATGAAGTTCGTGCTTGAAAGTTAGCAAGACTTTGAATACCCATAAACGCATTTTCTAAATATCCTGTGAAATAAAAATAGTAAGAACTAGCGACCCTTTACGAGTAATATAATTGCATAACTAGACCATGGGTAAGTTATAATTTATAGCTAAACATCGATTCATTTAATTGAGAATGTTCCTAGTTGGAGCACGGGTCACGAGTTATTGACCCCTGAGCTGGCGCTCTCCGCAAAACACTAAACTATTTCCTATAAACTATAGGCCGATACAGTTTTATATAATGTTTAATTATGAGGCTCAATTAAAAACATGGGTTTATTACACTACTCACTGACAGATTAAAAAACCATTCTTATACAAACGAAAGACAACTTAAATTTATTTCAACAGAGAGGGAAAACATTTTTGAGAAGGGAATATGGAAGTCTAGGCATTTACAGGGCTTGTGACCTGTCATTGGCTGGTTTAAGTGGCCACTTTACACACTGTGTAACATTCACCATTCTGCCCATGTTTGAACATCCACAAAAATGTTTGATTATGTCCGAATACTTGCTGAATTGAGTATAAAAATTGGAAAATTGTTTTCAGGCATTGCCTAGTAGGTGATTTAGTTCAGCCGGATGAACCTCACCCACGTGATAAAGGTTTCAGCTCTTTTACTTCACAAAAGTCAACAGATGGAAGAGTTGAGGAAATGTGGATGTTCAAACATGGGCGACTGATACTTAAATTTACAAATTTGGAATAATTTAATTAAGTTTGAGTATCGTTCGTATTTTATTTCAACAATGAACTGCCACTTACAATTTTCACTCGCAATCTTGAATATTTTAGTAACGATAGATGCTTATTGAAAATATTAAAATCTACCTATGTAGCAATATAAAATTTTAATCAATATTGTGTTATTTCAATTTATATTTACTTTACCTTTAAATATATTTATACTTATTTATTTCAAGAAAACAACAACCATTACTAAAAATACAAAGTTATAAAATTTACGAAAAATGTAGGCCGATGATCGTTTTATTTAAATTACTTAATATTTTATTTTTGTAAAGTATACTACTTCTTACTACTTTGACATTAGTCTCTTTCATGCATTTGTTTCTTTTTTATGATATGTACGTATTGAATGTATCTTTGTAATGTATATGTTATATTTAAATTAATTAATTGAATACGTATAGTAAATGTGCCGCAATCAATGAGCTCCAAGAAGTTAGCCAGACATTTTATAATTATTTTCTTAGTCTTGAAATACACTCCGCAAAAATTGCAGCATTTTTTTTCTGTTTCATAAAATAAATATTTGCGTTCTTATGATTTACCAATATATTAAAAATTTTGTACCAATTTCTTTCAGTTGTAAGAAATCGTGGAAAATGGGAAATAAATTAGTAGGAGTTTTTAAAGTATACTTGAGAAAAGTCACTCCACTTATAAAAAAAAAATTACACTGGTAATGAAATAACTCATAAATATAAAATGAAAATGTTCCTTCGTTGTGAACTCGGTCTTAAGAAACCCGTGTAAAAGAATATATGGCGCTTACGCTTTTAAAATTCAGTATCTAATACTTTTTTTAATAGTAAGTATTTATTTTTGGTTTTTCTTATGATTTATTTGGGAATATAAGTATCTATAAAGAAATAGCGTACGTTGCGCAAATATAACGTCATCTTTCTCCGACTAATTCTCGAAAAAAGTCTGTGTCAAAACACGAATGATTTTCCTCTAACAATCTCAGGCACAAGTGGGGCGTCCGTAGACTGTAGACTTCTATAACCGGGGTTCCCAAACTACGGAGAAAAAGCGGAAAAATCTACTAGCAAATTTATGCAATTGTGAAGACTTACAAAACTCCAGAAATGATGATTTGAAATATCGCTACACTGCAAATGAATCAGTTCCATTTATCGTCCAATTTTATGTTCTGGAGCGAAGGTTTCTATTAGCAAAAAAAAAATTAAATAACATATTATGAAATACACCAAAACAAATTATTAACACTGTGTAGTCCTCCTTAGAATAGGTGTGAGAAGGACTCAAACTAATTTTGTGTAAAAAAGTATTTTATATAGTATATTAATGAAAATACAAATAAAAAAATAGAACTATGGTAGTATGTTAGCATTATAGGACCGGTGCGCGTGAGTTGATTTGAGGTCAAATGAGAAAGATGGAATAGTAAAATTGAAGTTATTTATTAAGTACATAGATACACACGAGATATATCCTATTTTTTGTATAGAAGGAATTTACAATAGCGAGCTGTGGGCAGGCGACGCGAAATGCCAAGATAAAATGTAGTGAGTTCTTCCGATGCGCGGGGTTTAATATCTCGTCCGGGCTGACGTTGCAGCGGTCTACGCGTTGCGAGCCAAAGCGGAGTCCGGACCTGCCAACCTCACGGCTGTTGGTGTTGCTCGCCACAACATGATGAGCCAGCCAGGTCTCGGCCCTCGGGACTGAGTGAGACTAAAAAGCCTGGAAACCCTCGTTCTATTATAATAAAACCTTCAAATACTCTCTTAATCTAACTGCCAACATACTCTTCTTCTTCCTGGCTGTATGTTCCATTTACCAGCAGTCAGCCCTTCTAGTCTTCAGTCGACACGTCGGACAGGGAGATTTGTCGCTCGGTTTATTTTTTTCGGCCGGTTGCCACCCGACGCCGACAGACGCCGACCCCTCTCGCTAACTGGGGCTCAGGATGCCACCGTTGACTATCGTCCCTGCGCTGCCATCCTCGACGCAACGTCCTGCCCGACGCCGCTGTTTCGAGAGAAGATCTGTGCCTCTTCCGCCTGTTCCGCCGTACTGATGCACTTCATCTCCGCCATCGCAGTCGTTGAGGTTTTTACCCATAGCCCTGGGCGAGGGATCAATACTGGGTCGTCCGAACTCAGTCCGAACCTAGACTTCCATATTCTCTTCTCAAAAAGGTTTTTTCTCTCGGTTACAACAAATTTAAAACAAGTATATTGTTTTATTCGTAAACACTACCTAATTTATGGTATAAGTAAATAATCTGCTATATTTATATATGGTAGAAATAAATTACGAACAATTTGAGAATAAGCTAAAGAAAAACTTCCTAACACAGTTAACATTGACTGTATTTTGAAAATGAAATGTATGTATGGAAATGGAAGTATAGTATATATTTTTTCAATTTTACTTCAAAAACTCTGCATTTAAAAGTGTATTAATTTTAGACGAAGACCCAAAACTTTAAAAAAAAATATTTTTCATGGACACAATACGAAAATAGCAGAAAAATATTATATTTAACATTCTAAAACGAGACAAGGACAGTCGAGACTAATAAACCAGGGACTGAAATTATACAATAAACTACCAGAAAAAAAACAAACAAAAAACTCAGACAACCTTTACAAAGCATGTTTAAAATATTATCATTAACAATAGAATATGAATTTAATAAAGAAAAAATATTTTGTTAAATGAATATAATCCGTAAGGGTTTATAAATAAATAAAAAAAGAATCATTCTTGATAACGATCATTCCATATCCGATTACCAGCTGGAGCATAGTAATTTGCTTTCTACAAAGAGCCTCCAGGTATCTCTGTCGGCTGCCAGCTCTCGCCAGACCTTCCCGAGCCAGGCTCGCGTCCCGCAGCTCTGACATGAACTGCCGACAGTCACATCAGAGACGTCGAGAACCCGATGCCTTGTAGTGTTGGGAAGCGTGGTAAGGAGGCACCCGCAAAATATGGTCCAGCCAACCGGATGGCTTTCGCTCGATGACAGTTGCCACCGGAATCTGCTGCGTACGTTCTCCTATTTATTAATTCTTTACAAAGTCAAACAAAGCTAGGCCAAAATACATCGATGGGAACACTCGGTTCCTATAGAGCCATTCTATATTTTTCAAGAACCCCTCCATGTGGAAGCTATAAATACGTCCGTGGTTCTGGGTTCTGAGAATTGATGAGGTGTTAGGATTGTAATCAATATAGAACCATCGCTATCGTTCATCGTAAGTTCCTAAAAAACGTAATTTAAGCTAATTTTAATCAAAATGTGATCTCTTAGACGAATGCGTGGAAAAATCTATGCATGACAGGGTTACGAATAATGAAATCAAGCGAGAATGCAAATCTGAGAGACTTATAATTAAGAAAGGATCCCCGAGATAGTTTTTTGAACGGATGATGGAATAATGGTAAAAACAGATATATACATATGGCGAGAATGAATAGGAGCACAGGACAAAGACAACCAAAATAGACGCGGCATGATCAGATTAACCAAAATCTCAAGTCTAGTGATCTCCAAAGTAGACACAATCGAAGAGCATGTACGACAAGATGTGGATGAAGCTAGGAACGTATGTCAGGGTAGACTGTGTGTGGCGGTTTATCCTCTCTGTTTACCCCTACGGGGAAAATTATCAATATGCATTGCGATCGGTGTACCAATGCAGCAGTGTCCCATGCACCATTGGGTGCGGAAGGGAATGATGAGGATGTTTATTATAAGCCATTATGCATTCATTGAGAGCGGAACCTATTTTATTCGGGCAATATTTACTCAAAGCGGTACAACTCATCCGTCGAGTTGATTCGTGAACAGTGAACACTTATCGCTAGTAGGTAAATCGGAAGGTGAAATATAAAAAATTGGAATATTAAGCAGTGACGGTGAAATAGTGGGACAAGAAATGGAGCCGGATAAAGTTCACTGAATATTGTAACCAGAATCTAAATACATAATATTATTCCGTAGGTAGAGGTTGTCTGCACGTACCGCGTACGCAATATATGTACATGTCTACACAATATACACACATCAGCTTCTTCTGTTAGCATTTACGCGTATTTATTACATTTTCCATCTTGCATTGTCATCGCATAGGGCCCAGAACACACGGCGAAACGCAAAAATGACGAAACTGCAACTCTAAGTTACTTTTGAGTTTCATTTAAGTTTATGTCATATGGTCCTATAGGGAACCGCACACGATGCCACAAGTCTGAAACCCGTTTGAAACGCATTTCAAATCAGTTGCATTAAAACTGGCTTGCGGGAAACTCGTGTCGCGTTTTATTGTTTTTGCCGCGTTTTTTTTGTCCAGAAAATGGCTGAGGACGAAAATAAAAATATTAAATTTGTTTTGAAAGTAGAAAAGTATCCTTGTCTGTACAATACAGGCTTATCAAGCTACTCTCGCGAGACGGAGATTGATAACGCATGGGCAGAGATTGGAAAAACAATGAAAATCACAGCTGAGTGATCAGTTTCTTTTTATTTATTCATTCTTATTATCTAAACACAATAATTCCATTGCCAGGGCAATGCAACATGTGGTTTTAAAAAAATAATTATTTAAATGTTTTCTTAAAGATAAAACTGAAGGTTTGGGTCCCGGGGTCACATCATGCGGAATTATATTACTGGATCGTTGATTACTTCCCGCATTGATACTTGCTGACTGATATGATTTTCCTTCCTCGGATATTACAAAATTGTGCAAGACACAAGCGTTTTTGACTGTATTATTGACCAGCTCTCGTATTCGACAACGAATCGATGATTCTAAAATCATGAATTTTCCTGTTAACATGCCAAAAGCACATTCAACACTGTTTCTAGCACGGGACCGTGGGTAATTAAAGATACGTGTGGTGTCTGTGGCAGTTCTTCCTGGAAATGGTCTCATTAAATATGTTTCCAATGGAAAGGTTTCATCTCCAAAAAAGTAAAATGGAATTCCATTATTACTGTCGTCAAGTGGTAAATGGGCTGGGGTGGGAATAATAAGGTTCTTCTTTTACGCCCCCTCGCTTGTCGAAGGTATAAATACATAACATGAATATCTTCATCACTTGAACTCGACATATTGAAACAGACTGAGACAGACATCTGCTCTCAGAGAAAACCAATGACTGTATCACTTCATCACTGATTTCAAACCTTGGTTTGATTGGTTGATTTCAAAACTCTCTTGTTTCACAGGGGTTTAGTTGCAGTTTCGTTTCACCGTGTGTTCTGGGCCTTAATAAAGTGTTTGCTTCTATAGAATGCATAAAAGTCAGTTGCATGGAAAAGTTTGCTTTATTTTAAATATTATATATACTTAAACTCATTCAATAAACTTAAACTCGTTAAAATAGCATTATATGAACGCATTAGTTAACCCGAATTTTTTTTGATAATTATCCTTAAGATAAAAATAAATTTATTTAATTTATTTTTATATAATTTTGAATTCTCTATCCTTACTTTTGTTTTGTATAAATACATTGAACTCCTTAATAAAGATACTAGTCAAATCAATGATGTCGCACACGTTCAACAAAATAAACGCGCGATTCACTACACGAGGTCTTATTGTGGCGGATGATCACAGGATACTAAGGTGGGAAGTGAACAGTGGCTAAAAGAATGTTGAAGTTGTAACAATAAACATTGTTAACAATGCGTACCCACAGAATTCGCAACCAAATATATTGAGAATAAATAAAAAAAGGTTTTAACATACCAAGCAATGGTCTCGGGTTCGATTCCCGACATGGTTGATATTTTTTTAAAGGGGTGTTTTCACACCAGAATATTTCATAGATCTTTATTACTTTATAAATGTTTAAAAAAGGCGATATTTCCCTATTGTTAAAGTAGATTTTCGAAATGGACTTTAAAGCGCGTAGCGAATCGGTTTTTATATCTTCAATCGTGTCAAAACGGTGTCCCCGGAGCGGTCTCTTAAGCTTAGAGAATAGCCAGAAGTCACACGGTGCTAAATCAGGCGAATACGATGGTTGTGGAACGATATGAGTTGAATACTTGGTGAAATGGTCTCAAAGCACCGATGCAGTGTGAGATGGTGCATTATCGTGGTGCAAAAACCAAGAATTGTCGGCCCATGATTCCGGTCTCTTTTTGCGAATAGCTTCTCGTAAACGTAACATAACGCTCAAATAATATTCCTTGTTAACAGTTTGACCCGACGCCGACGCGACGGAAGGAGTCCATAGCACCACACCACGAAAATCGAAGAAAACTGTTAACATGATCTCGATTTTCGATCGACTTTTCGGTCTTGACTCGACTCACCTTTTGCACGGTGTTCGCTGGATTGGTCGGTTGTTTCTGGAACGTATGTATAGATCCTAGTCTCGTTTCCAGTTATCGTGCATTTCACCTCATCCTGACTTCCACGCGACGCTGTTTTTCAAAAACAATTTAGTTATTTTGGCACCAAACGAGATTTCACTCTTTTTAGGCACAATACATCTTTCGAAATGGTCTGGACTGATCCAAATGTCAACAGTATCAGCGAGATCTCCAATTACTATTAATCGACGATTTTTGAGCATCAAATCATTGATTTCCTTGACGTGTTGTTCATCAGTTGATATTGATGGTCGTCCAGGGCGATTGTTGTCTTCAACGTTTCCTCGGTCTTCTTTGAACTGTTCATACCACTTGTAAACATTTTTTTGAGAGATAACCTAGTCACCGAAGGCCTTCTGCAACATTTTCCATTTTTCTGCATCGGAAATTTCATTCCGCAAACAAAATTTAATGTAACTTCTTTACTTAAAAGAACTCGGGCATTGTAAAAATCGTTAAATTATTTTTGGTTGCTTACAAAACACGTGCGTAACTAATGGACAAATGCAGATATTGACATGAAATTTGACACATATATCAGTGACAGTATTACCAACTAAAAAAAAGCCAGAATCGAAGAGCCCGCGTATTTTAAATGAAAATTTCACCATATTTTTTGATCCCATTAGTATATTGTTTATTAGTTAAGGCATAACCAGGTGGTAACATTTTATTTGTACAACTGCCTAAAAAAAATACATTTCATACATTACTTCATTTATTTATTTATTAACGCCCAAAAGGCTTTGACATATTCAGAGGTTACAAACAATTTTCAAATATAAAAATACAATTTAAAGTGAAAAAAAAAACAAAAATTACTAGGAACTCTTACAATAGTAATGTAAAAACGGTTACGTTGAAGTTAGATTATTATTGTTTAATGTGTATTGGTGTAAGGGTCATCGCGTTTGCCTACCATGCGAGAGATCTCGGGTTCGATTCCCGACATGGTTGATATGAAATATTTATTTAAAAGGGTGTTTTCACACCAGAATATTTCACAGTCCCAGGACTGGTACCTGAAGCGTAAGACTGATCATCTTATCTTCATGTAACAAAAAAAATATCAAGATACCCTGCGATTGGTGTACCAATGCAGTGCCCTATGCACCATTAGGTGCGGAAAGGGAATGATGATGATGATTTTTATTAGCCTATTAAATTATTATTAGCCTGGACCAAACATCAAAATTGACGTCAAATGGCACATGAACAGACAATAATTATCGTGCAATAAATTTTCTAAAACGAGTGTGGTACGGTTTCTCAACCCCGGTAGCATTGACAGTTTTTCGAAGAACGTAAGGTCAACGAGGTTTCTGACTGTTTTAGTCAACGTATTCTGCCAGACATCACATGCCAGTCCAGATTGCCAAACTGACCAGACACACAGGTACAGACTGTTTGGTACCCAAAAGGAGGAAGAAGACGAATGGCTTGTTGTGTGTAGGCAGAGAATGAGGTAAAGTGTGTAGCCTCCTGAATATAAAGCGCACCGCACACTGTGACGGCTGCAACAAACCAAATAGACAAATGTTAAGATTTGTAAAATTAATTTATTAATTAATTTATCTGTACTTAGATTTACATTTACCTGCACTGCATTGTTTTATATTTTGAAAAAATAAAAATAACTCCTAATTTTGAAAAATTAATATTAATTGTAATTCAAGTTTTTTTTTAAGCGATTAATAAGAAGTGTTTTATTTTTTAACGTATTGTTTTTTTTATAATTATGCTTTCTGTAAACTAATGTTCGTCCTGAAATGAGTTATGGAGCTTCTGGGAATATAGTAATATACTGTGTATTTGTGTACCTAATATATATTTTGAAAATAATAAATATAATATAATGTTTTTAAAATTATAAATTGGGAGGTTAAAACAATTATCATCTTTCCATGTCCGCTCCCTATTTGGAGCATATGGTGTCCACAAAGAGCCTCCAGGCATTTCTGTCGGCTGCCAGTTCATGCCCAGCCTTCCAATTTAGGTTCGCGTCCCATGGTCCTGACCCGTATAGTAGGCAAACGTAGTTAAGGCTCTCATGAGGCATCCGCAGTATAATGACCCAGCCAATGGTATCGCCTCCGCTTGACGACAATTAGCACCGAAGTTTGCTGCGTCCGTCCTCTTATTTCCTCGTTCCTTACAAAGTCGAACCACCGCACTCCTATGACTCGTCTGAGACGTATATTCTCAAATCTCAGTATTTCGCTGGTTTGGGCCTAGTGAGGTGCCACGATAAGTTATTATCTTGTGTTTCAATATTCTTTGCAATAGGTCTTTAACTGTCATATAGATAGGTAATAATAAGAATCGGTTTAAGTTTAACCATTTTTAATTTACTCTCAGAAAGTTATTCAATCTTATAGTTTTTAAGGTTTATATTGAATTTATGAAAACCTCGACGCAAAATTACAGGTTTAAGTAAAGATTTCACTATGTTCTAACTAAATACATCAGCAATATCCTCAACTTGAGCTTTACTATAACGAAAGCGCCTTCTTCAACGTCATTAATTTCAAGCGGGTCTGACACGGTTTTTTCGTTTTCCTCGGTTGAAGATTCGGAGGCACATTGTTCATATTCTTCGTGATAACTTATGACGAATGTCCTAGAATTTGTCGATTCATTAACTGAGTACGCATTAGAGTCTGTAGTGTCCGTGTCGCCATAGCAAATGTTTTGATGTTCTCCTTTGTAAGGTTTTAGGTTTCTTTTGATCCTGACGGAAGAGAAAAATAGAATAGATTGCCATCCAATTGCTGTGGGGTATAAAAAGTTTTGATGGACAGAATAACCGGCTTGTCATTTTTAACGTGTATTTGATTTGAACCCCCATCAGATTTTTAAATCTTATTTGTTAACTTAAGCAAAAAGTCTGATTTCTGGGCCAGTTTGAACAAAACACCCGGTTACCTCGTTTAAAATTATATTTTTGTCACGTACTTATATTATCTACTTTTTTTAAGCAGTGGGTACTTTCGTTTTCTTCGAATAGGCTGATGTATTCTTTTTCTGTAATCAAGTTTTTGTCTTGGATAATGATTTTTTAAAGTAGTGTGTAGTGACAACCCTTGACTACTATCAAAATGTACTTATCAAATGTAATTCTAATGTTACCAATAATTTATCTTACTTCAATACATGATTTTGCTGAAGATTTCGGCGGTAGGCAAAATTACCTTGGTTTGGTAAAATTGACATATTTGACGGTACTACAACAGAGATGGAGAACATTTTAGAAACGGAAATATAGAAGTCTAGGCATCTACAGGGCTTGTGACCTGTCATTGGCTGTTTTAAGTGGCCACTTTACACACTGCGTAACATTCACTATTCGGCCAATATTTGATCATATGATTTTCACCCACATTAATAAAGGTTTCAGCTCTTTAACTTCACAAGCATCAATAGATGGAAGCGTTGAATAAATAGAGAAGTTCGTATTTTGGCAGAATGGTGAGTATTACACAGTGCGTAAAGTGACCACTTAAACCAGCCAACAGGTCATCAGCTCCGTATATGCCTAGACTTCTATATTTCTTTCCGTAAATTATTCTTCATCTCCGTTGCAGTATGTTAACGCAAATTTTTCTTTAAAAATGTATTTGTATGTTTGATGTTTTTAATTAAAGGCAAATTACTCCTCTAAATATAAATAAATATTTGCAAAAACGCATGTTCGAAGAAATCTAGATTCGGAATAACAATGTCCGAGTAGTTAGTCCCGAACGTCCCACTGTGTGCCAGATCGATGTTTTCTAATTTGTAAAATTTGTCCGCCTAAAGTCCAGTCCGTCTTACTTCATTTGAATATTTTGATCATATCGAATGTGATTGTAGCCGAATGTCGAGATCTGTGCGCTCCGGAGACGCGGAGACGCGGAGACGCGGAGACACGAATATAAAGATTCGGGGACATAACACAAATATTTCACATTGACTTTCCGATTTCTCTTTCCTAACTTCACTATTGGCCATGATGTTTGTTCACGCGCTGTGTCTGTTTCCACAAGAGCCGAGTTCTCGTAGTTTGGTGCTAGATAGATGGAACTAGTTGGGATTCCGCCGATTGCGGGACGATTCCTGAAATAACAATTACGTAAACACTCACTTCTGACTTTTGAGAGTGAGTGCTCGAGGAGAAAATTGGGCATGAGGTGGTTTGATTTCGTAACTAACATAGAAGTCCGAGAACGGACGCTGCAGCCTTCTATAACGAGTGTTTTGAAGATGCGGCAATGGACCTGTCCCTCGATTATAATGGGAAGATAAAGACGTCATACCTTCACCTTGACGGTATAGAATATAAATTTTCTCTAGCGATTACAAAGGTATACTACCGACCCCCCGCCTTCAAGTTTTGGGTAGGTACATCGATATGAAACAATTTTGTTCCACCGAGCAATTTTTCATTTAATTACGATTTATTTAAATTTTTAATCGTTTCGAGGTTGGCACATTTTTTCTTAAAACCCTATTAAAAATATAAGAGAGAAATAAGTAAATTTTGAAGACGAAATTTCGACATAACTGTCGGTTTAATAAAACGAACGCCTAGATGGAAAAAATAATCTCGCTAGGTTCTGCCCTATTAACATATAATATAAAATGAAGTATTTTTGAGAACTGCTACCATACAATATGTTGAACTGGTAAATGACGTATCTTTGTAGTAATTTTAACTTTTAAAAAATATATTTGACTTTTTGTACATAATTTTAAATGTACATTGGCGGGCTTATTGCCAAATGGCAATTTCTTCCAACCAAGCGATAAAATAAAAGTTTTATTTTTATAATTCAAGTTAAAAACATATTCAATGGAAAATAAAGATAAAAAAATGCTAAAGGTATATAAAAATAGAAATAAATGTATTTGTATATAAATTACCTTAAATCGATACAAATGGGAAAATGGAAAAAAGAGGAAAAAGGAAAGGAGGAGAGATTAAGGAAGAGAAAGGGATGTTTCTTCAGATGTGATTTAAACTGAAATACTGTAGTAACATCTTTGACGGTGGATGGAAGATGATTCCACAGTCGAGCGGCATGGACACTATATGAGTTAGGAGAAGAAAGAGGAATTGTAGAGTGCGTTGAGAATTAGAACGAAAAGGTAAACCATGAACTGATAAGCGTTGAAATTTTTCACGCAGGTATATAGGAGCGTTAGGACTATGAAGTACATTGAACAGAAGTGAGAGGGAGTGATAGTCTCTCCGCTGTTTAATTTTGAGCCATTTCATTTGCCTACGATAATCAGAAATGTGGTCATATTTTCTTAGACCAAAAATATACCTTTTGCATGTATTCTGAAGTCGTTCAAGTTATCGAGTTGCTCACAGCTTAAATCAGTCTTGGAAACATCAGCGTAATCTAGAATGGGCAGTAGTTATGCTTGTACCAGAGTGCATTTAGTATTAATGGGTAACAATTTTTGCAACCTTCTAAGTGAGTGTGGACTGAAAAATATTTTGCAGCTTAATTCATTAGTGTGAGCTCGCCAGCATAGATGCTCATCCAATAGTACTCCTAGATGTTTTATTTTTTTTAGACATAAATATTCTCATTGAAAATTGAAAAAGAATGTATCGAATAAAACAGTCCAATTAGTTATTATTTCTGAAGGTAGTTAATTGTAATTTTAAAAATAAAAATATTCATGAATGACCGGTTATCACCTTAATCCACTTAAATTGACCAATAACCGGTTTCATAGCTCTCGCGAAATCTTCATGCTGGCATGCAGAGTTTAATACTTAAACTCATTGTAAACTTCTTAAATACCTTACCAGTCGGACGATGTCACGAGAGCGATGAAACCGGTTTATTAACCGTTGTCTATATGCCTAACAAAGTGGATTAAAAAATCAATTTTTCGTTTTTCAAAATATCGAATAACGTCCAATATTATGACGCGGTTACTAATAAGAAAATAAAACTATAAATAAATATCCTCGGGCCGTGCTCGTGCGATGCTCGAGTGAGAAGGTCAAATTATGTAAGTAACCTTAAAAGGAATTCTTTAATAAAATAATATCGAAAGTACATCGACAGTAAAGTTGCACCGCGAATAGTTCACTCGTTGCGTAATTGCAGTGTGTGGTGTGTTGCGCGGGTCCGACTAGAGACTAGAACCAAATAATATGAGGTTAGCTAAACGGGACGGGCTGGATATAAACATTCGTATACAAATCGGTTATTAATTCAGGCATATTTTTAAAACGCAGTGACACGAAAACATATCGATAAAATCTTAGGCATAAATGTTTATTTTAGTTTGTTGACACCGATTTAATAGACGCGAACATACTTGTGCTTGCGTCGGGCGTCGGGCGTCGGGCTCCTCCATAGTACCAGTTCCGAGTCCCGTAAGGCAGTATCCACAGGATATGCGGGTATTAAGTATCTATGTACATTAGGGTGGGCCGATAATATTTTTTCTTCGAATTTTTAAATGAACAGGGTTTAAAAAATTGCTACTACTGTTAGCCCTCAACCGGAGCTTGAAGTTTTCGAAAAAGTCAATTTTTTGCGCTAAACTGTCTATTATTTCATATTTAAGTAAAAAATCAGTCTAATTAAATTTTATAATACGCATTAAACCTTATTAAATATGCATCTAAGGGCGTGAGTTGCCCTTTGTTTTGTAACGAATGGGTAGTATTGTTTTAATGAGCCATTGTTTTCGTCAATATTAGCCAGGTGCTCAACGGAATCAGTTCCGCGGAGTGTAAACTTTTTGCATTTCGGTGATTTTAAAACGTGTTCGAATTTGTTTTATTATGTATTATTAATTATTTTATTTTATTTATTACATATACGGCCTAAGTCAATTACAACAGTCACACGAAGAAACATAAATACAAGAAACTGAACAAAAAGAACATAAAACCATGTAGCAAAGACAAACAAGGACAATACAATAATGGTATACAATATATTCATAAAAACGAAAGACATAAGACTTCGAGCTAAACCATGCCAATTGAACTTCATCCCCCACTGTTTTAGTAGCGAAGAGACCCACGAAAAGCCGGAAGATCTATCCCAAAGAATTCCATGTCGTGTGATGAATGGACTAATCTACACATTCTGGAAGTTGGGGCATAAAAACAAAAGTTGCTCTTAGAAGATTTAATAAATAGAAGATTTTGACTTCTGGTGACATGGTTGGGAACATGAAAAGAAATTGATTGCAAAAGAGATGGGCCATCACTTATAGCATTAAGTATTTTGAAAATGCATATATGGTCCATCTCAGTTCTACGTTTCTTCAATGAAGACAGATTAAGAGATTGCTGTTTTTCAAAATGGGGATAATGACCCCTTTGTAATCCGAGCAACCATGCCACTTTTCTTAGAAAACGGTGTTGGACAGCCTCGATATGGTCAATATGAGTCCTGTAGAATGGAGACCAAATAGGAGAAGCGTATTCTAGATGGGGTCGAACTAGTGAGCAATAAAGAGTTTTGATGGTATTAATATTTTTGAAATCCATCGCCTCTACCACAACTTGATTCCTATTTTTGAATAGTGAGTTATTTACAACTCGTTAAAAGTGGTCTCAAAATTAAAGTATATTTGCCAATGACCACTTCTGACAATTTCCGTCTTCTCAGAGCGTATTCTAGATGGGGTCGAATTAGTGAGCAATAAAGATTAATGTGATTCAGTTATATATTTACTAACAAAAAATAATTTTATCAATATAGATAATTAACTAATTATTCAGACAGTTATAAACTTCAAACCTCGGTTGCGGGCCAAAAGTAGCGTGGAATATTTTAAAAATAATTTTTACTTTCAATGTGATCCAAAATGCAACTTTTTAGACCCCTTTCATTTTGATGTCTAAAAAAATAAAAAGAAACTTCATACATCATCGGCTCACTCTAATGTATATACATGCCTGTATATTATGTTGATTCGAGTAGGCGACGGGTTGGGGATGCGCCCGTGGCCCGGTGGCCTATGTAAAGTGCCGTCAGCCCATTTGGTAGTAAAATGAATCCCGGGCCAGCACCGGGGATCAGATCTTCCCGCGGGATAAGTTCGGCTCGGGATCGGCTTTACTATCCTGCAATAGGCGAGACTTTCCTAGTTCCTAAAACTGAAAAATTGTATAAATAAATATTTTATCTGAAGACAGTAATTTAACTTGAATCTGATTACAGATATAAATACGGTCTCCTTCAAATCGGACCGACCAACGGGGCTCTCATCAACTCTGCTTTGACTCGCCCCGCGCCAGGTCCGGGAGGAATGTCACACACCTAACACCTAGTGCCGGATATCCCCGGATAAATGACGCCCAGCACTGAGCAGGACGATGAAAAAGAATGCATTCTTAAAGACATCATCAAATTGAGTTTTTGAAAGGTAATTAAGTTGTTGGAACGATTGCAGAATGTTTGTTTACGTTATATCTTTAATATTCGTAAATTTGACCACATAACCGAATACCGTATAGATGAATACCGTACCGAATATCAGGTATAGAAGAAACATTCATATTCTATAACTTCTTCACAATATTTTAAATAGTCCCACATCGCCTGTTTATCAGAGAGAGCTCTTCCAACATCTATCACAACATAAACCATCTCTTCGCTCTAGAAACGAGATAACCCTTTTAATATCCCTTTTCGTTCTAATTTTCTTGCCTCCCCTTTACAGTAGTAGCTGCTCGATTGTGGAATAATCTACCCACTCAAGTTAGAGACTTTCTTTATTCTTTATTTACATTTAAATCAAGATTGAAATGTCACTATCTAAATGTTTGAGTTGTTCCTTTCTCCTTCTTATTTCCATACTATCACCTCTCCTCCCGCTCTTTTTTAGTTAATTTTTGTTTTGAATTGTTATTTAAAATTATAAGATTCTGCTAAAATATGTCTATGTACTTGTAATTTTTTCAAACTAAACGGTTTGGGTAGGTAGGGAGAAATTGCCTTAAGGCAATATGCTCGCCCTTATATGTATATAAATTGTATACAGGGTGTTATTTAAACTCTGTCACATCCAAAACCACGATGATCAGGGCAAGAAGACGTATTAGCATATTAAAAAAAAAAAAATCAATAAAATATTTAAAAAAACAAATGGTTACTTACTTCTGCAGGGGAGAAGCGAGGGGGGCGGGGCCGCGCGGTCGGTAGTGTATCAGTTTTGTGATATTTTTTTTTTTAATATTCGTTCTAAAAAAATTTAATGTGCCAATATGTCTTCTTGCTCATACTGACCATCGTGGTTTTGGATGTGACAGGGTTTAATGAACACCCTGTATGTGAAATAAATAAACAAGTACCAGAACAAGACATTTTATAATCTCGCGAAATTTCGTTGCCATTTGAAGAACAGCCTAGGACCGGAAACAATGAAGGGCGTGCGAGTGTTTCCTGCAGGAATGCATGCCAATTCCAGAGACTGGCATCATAAGAAGAAGTCTTAGTTCCTTGGCAATTAAGGACTAAAATCCTCGCTATGGCCAGAACGAACGACTTTAAAAATGGACTTCGAACTATTGTTATTAAATATTTGTATATAACCTCTTACCGACTTTTCTATATCTACTGGTTTCGAGACGTGCCCGTCTCTTCGTCACGATACCAATTAAACAAACACGCAAAACCCACTATACACCTTCACCATAATTGTTTCACAAAAATATGAATGCTTTTAGTAGGCAACCCTTACATGCACTGATTGGGTTATGAAAATGTTTGTTGTGGGAAAAAAAGTTGAAAAAGGAAGGAGGAGATGAAGGGAGGGGCGTGAGTTTATTAAGTATAGGGTGACGATTACAATGAAACATCGTATAATGTACTATATTGAAAGGTTATTTGATTATTGATCAAAGAAACTTTATTTTTTAAAGCCTTCCTAATGTGAAATGAGGTGATGGCGGCGAATGCTGCGGATTCCGTGGGCGACCAGACGTACGAATGCATCTATACTTCAGGAACTGGACATAGGAGAAAGACTAATATCCATGTACGAGAAAAGAATCCTGCAGTTCTTTGGACATTTTCGAGGGGGAACTAGTTAGGGATAGTTAGGAGAAAGCTATTATATATATTATATATAAAGCTAGAAGACAAGGTCGCGTGGACGTCAACCGATGAGATGGAGCGGCCTAGTCACTGAATTATCAGATCATCACGGACGAATGCCTATAGAAGAGCGCAAGACCGTTCTAGATTGAGGGAGACTGTCCACAGACGAGCCATGCCTGTAGTCAGGCGTAATCACCATCCTCGGACATGAGGCACGGATTGAAGAGAGAGAGAGTATGTAGGTGAAACAATTTTTTAAAAATGTTTTTGTGCAACAACTATGATGGACGTGTATTGCGGGTTTTGCATGTTGGTTTTATTGGTGTCAGTCCCGACGAAGAGACGGATACGTCTCGAAACCGGTAAACACCAAAAAATCGGTAAGTGGTTACATACAAATATTCAATAACATTTAGTTAAATGTTTGAACACAAAGTTAATGCTTTAAATATTAATAGGATTTCAAACTATTTATTTGGTTATTTATCCAAATTACCGAATGTATTTCATTTCTTTGTCCCGTTTGGCAAATTCAAAATATAAGGGAGGGCGATGTTTTGCATAACTAAATTAACACACAAATTGTTTTCTTTTACCCAAACCTTTTTTCAAACCTAGTTTTTTTCTTCTGTTGGATGGATATTGATGTATTAGAATAATTTATTATGGGAAATTAATTTAAATGTTTATTACGTCCCGTCCCCATATAGGCCATAATATTATGCAGTTCTCTATCTCCTGGGAAAATACTTGATACTCTTATATTTATTATCTTTAAATAATACATGTCTATCTGATAAAGGTTTTCGGTGATAAAACACTAATCTTAAAATAAAAAACGGTGCTTTAAAATATTTTTGAAGAAACGATAACCCTTGTGATTCTCGCCCTCGCTACAGATAAGGTGCATTACTGCATACTGACGTATCAGGAAGGAAAAAATCAGAAGTGTAGCCATAAAAAGATATTCATTCAGACAAATCCATCAAACCATCAGACGAAAATCACTTTCATTTGACAATAAATAAGCAGGTAACATTTAGTAATACTTTATTGTTTCCGATTACAATGAAAATTTAGGGAGTTACGTATATTCAACTGTCTATAAGGTAATGTTGAATTTCCTATACGAAAATGATGGGTGGAATATGACGCCATGTAAGTTAGGTATAAGCATAGTTTATCACCATATATATATTCTGTGGATAGTGGCTGCGGATAGCGGATAGCGGCTAGCGGCCATAGCGGGCAGCCTTTCCTTATCTCCCGGTCCCCTAAATACTAAATACGAGTATAGCTCCCATAGATAACATTGAACTTGCGCGCCCGTTGCCTGTATCCCACACTCCTGTAATATCTCCAGATTTATCACTCAATCCCGATGTGCCTTCAAATATGTATCAACAATATTTTGAGTCTTTCCAATTTTTAAGACAAGAACAGGATTCAACCACCGTGGGAAGTTATCAATATTAATAAATTACAAGTCTACATATGACGAGTGTGTTAATTTACAGGGGTTAAGTGGCCACTTTACACACTGTTTAACATTCACAATTCCGCCCATGTTTGAACATCTATATTCCTTTCATTCTTCCATCTGTTGATAAATTCAGCCCGTGCATGAAAAAGAGTAAAAAAATAAATAAAATTCAGGCGTTGCCTAGTAGGTGAAATAATTCTTTCACAATCATCCATCAAGGTTTTAACTATTTAATTTAGAGTAGTGCATGTTATCAGAGAAAAGGCGCTTATGTGGCTAGAGGATTTTCTTACTCATGGGTCACAATCAACAATACTCCTAACACCACAGGGAGTTGTACGAAATGAGGAGTCCAGTATTCTCTATGGACTTCCACAAGGAAGTGTCTTGGGACCTATTCTCTTCCTCGTATATATAAACTCATTGTGTGATTTGAGTAATGGCGGAAAAACTATAGCGTTTGCTGATGACACAGTTGTTTTGTTTGAGGCTAGTGACTGGAACTCTGTGTTTCAGAAAGCAAATTGTGGTATGAGAGTGTCAAAAACTGGCTGGTTGACAATCTGCTAACGCTGAATGTGGATAAAACAAAATATCTTACATTAAGTATAAGAGATGGGTCACCACCTGAAGCCAGTTTAAAGCTACATATTAACTCTAGAAATTCGTATCAATTATTGAACCAGTTGAAAATGTAAAATATCTAGGCATTGTGATTGACAGAAATTTGCGATGGAAGACACAGGTTCAGTCCCTGGTATCTAGATTAAGAAAACTGTGTCATGTCTTTAGCTCACTCAGAAACATCCTGGACGTTAGCACTCTCAAAAATGTCTACTTTGCGCTTTTCCAATTCGAGGCTGCCTACGGCCTAATTGGCTGGGGAGGTTGCTCGACAATTGTCATGAACAATTGTCATGAACCAATTGTCATGAACCATGAAGCATAACTCTAAGAAAGACGCAAAAACTAATTCTTAGAGTTATGCTTCGGTGTCCTCCGACTTACCTATCTGAACCATTATTTCAATTATTAAAGGTTCTTGATATCCGTCAAATTTATATTAAGAAAGTATTGACAATTTTCTGGTCAGGCGACTACGGGAGGAGGTCCTAACCGAATGCCCGTACGAGGTTTTCGCGTAACCTAAACTACTTCATACCGAGAACACGTACGATGTTTGCTCGGAGACACTTTTTATATATAGCTCCAAGACTGTTCAACGTCTTGGGTGAAAATATTTAGTTCTCCAAAACAACGTCTATATTTAAGATGAAGATCCATAATTGGATTAAATCGAGAGGTAGAGACCACTGTATGAGATTGCTTCGGGAATAAATATATAATATCGACGCTGTCATATACGAATATGTGTATATCACCTTTGAATAAACTTAATAGTGATGGATAATTATTTGTAAATATATATTTTAACTTTATTATTATGTTTTTAAAACGACATATTCTACCATATACTCGTATATGTAGATGTGTTACTATTATTAATTTTGTATTTATTTTTAATAAAAAATTATTATAAATGTAAATTATTAATAACGTATATTCATGTATTATTATATAACTTTTCTGCATTACCGTTTTTCGACACGTATAAATTTTTAAAATTTATATTTTTCTATAGTTATTTTGTATATTGTTTAAATATGTTAATAAGTGTTTTTGTTTTAAATATAGAAGAGTCCCGACTTAACACGAAATTTTCTAACAAGTCGGGACATAATTGTAATTGTACTTTATGATAAAATTGTGTATTTTTGTGCATTCAATAAAATAAAATGTTAAACAGTATGTAAAGTGGCCACTTAAACCAGCTAATTACAGGTCATAGTCCCTCTAAATGCCTAGACTTCTATATTACCCTGTATTAAATGTGCTTAATCTCTGATGTAATATTTATTTTTACATTATGTTTCTTGACATCCAAAACCTTAGAGGATCATCTGTTTATAAAACTGTTTTGTCTCATTAAAAATGAGAGCCATAAGCTGATTGTATATTTGTTGTTTTAAACGAGATCAATCCAGAACCCGTGTTAAAATGGATAGTAAACTCAGTATAGTAGAATCATATTTTCTGTATGAATAAATAATTATTCTTATCAAAATAAATAAACAACAACTTGTTTTTTAACCACTTATTTTTTATTTGTTCTACCAACCGGTTTCAAAGCTATACAAGGTTCTTTATCAAGATATAATTAACCAATGAATATCATCCTATTTTGTTTTAACAATATGATTGCTAAATATTTAATCGAAACATATGGAGCTCAGTCAAGTCTTTTTGTCATGTTCTGGTAGAGATGGGAAGTGTAAAGTGAGATAGATACAATCTTTAAAACATCGTGAAAACCACTATGTTTTTAAGATCGTATCCATATTCACATTTTATTATAATGAATAATCACGAAGTTAAGGCTTCAAATGTAAATTTTATTTAAAATAATTAGTCCTTCATTTTTTTTTGAAACATGTACTGTCAGGTTACCGACAAAGATAATTCAAAATTGTATAAAAATATTCTGTGGCGGTTTTGCAGTCTCGGCCGCCTTAGGCCGCCCTAGGCCGTGTAGTACCAGCAGCCCCTTTCAAGTGTAGTGATTCTGAGTTTTTCCCGACCATTCTTTTGCTGCATCTCTCCACCTATATTAGTCTCACCAGGAAGTAGCTTACGCTTGCGAGTGTGGCGAAAATCTCTTTTATAGTCCTGTGCATAGGACAGTTTTTTGACTTTGTTTTCGAAATCATCGAAGTTATCTCGTGTTTCACCAATAAAATGTATTAGTACATCATACAGTTCTATGACAATTGAAATGTAAATTTCCACACTCTGAAGTTTCTTACTTGTCGAGTTGTTGCCATTCAGTGAAAATCTCCAGAAAACAGTCATGAAAGCCGTTTCAAGACGTTCCAGTTTCAAATGAATACCTCTCGCTTCGCGTATCACAGTTCTCTACTGTTGTGTGTCATTTTCGATGCAGACTAACGCTCCATGGATTGCATTCCACGATTTGCATAAATATGCATCTAGACGAGCTGACCAACAAGTCGTTGATAGACTTTTGACGGTAAAATGGGCTTGAAGGAGTTCCAAACGCTGAATAGACGCTGCAAAAAAATGTATAACTTTTGCAGTAGAGAAAAAAACGAGCAAGCCTCTTGGCTGCTTTCAGCTGAACATTCACCTACTAAGTTGAGCGATGGTTTGATATGGTTTTCCAAAGAAATCGTCTAATTTCCGCAATTTTTTAATCACATATTTTTGTTTATCGTCTTTCTCTTTGATTGGCTAGGCCATATACTGCGGATGCCTCCTGAGAGCCTTAACCACGCTTGCCTACTTTACAAGGCATCAGATTCTCGACGTCCTGGACGTCCACTGCTGACAGTTCGCCGACAGTTTACGTCAGAACTTCCGGACGAGAACCTGACTCGGGAAGACGCAAAGGAGTTGGCGGCCGACAGAGATGCGTGGAGGTCTTTGTGGATACCATATGCCTCAGCTAGGGAGCGGACATGGAATGACGATGACTTTTTCTTCAGCCCGCTTACGATACTTAGCGCCACTTAACCTTTTTTCCATCCATAGCTAATTGTGTCACTTCACGCGAGGATGCGCGAGACCGATGCGGCCGCGCAACGACGCCTTCCCCGCGTACGCCCGTATTTTCTTATTATATTTTTATTTTTGCCACATCAGAATATCAAGCCGCCCTGGGCCTGGGCCTACTGGGCCATTAGAATATCATATTTTTGAAATCCATCGCCTCTACCACAACTTGATTCCTATTTTTGAATAGTGAGTTATTTACAACTCGTTAAAAGTGGTCTCAAAATTAAAGTATATTTGCCAATGACCACTTCTGACAATTTCCGTCTTCTCAGAGCGTATTCTAGATGGGGTCGAATTAGTGAGCAATAAAGATTAATGTGATTCAGTTATATATTTACTAACAAAAAATAATTTTATCAATATAGATAATTAACTAATTATTCAGACAGTTATAAACTTCAAACCTCGGTTGCGGGCCAAAAGTAGCGTGGAATATTTTAAAAATAATTTTTACTTTCAATGTGATCCAAAATGCAACTTTTTAGACCCCTTTCATTTTGATGTCTAAAAAAATAAAAAGAAACTTCATACATCATCGGCTCACTCTAATGTATATACATGCCTGTATATTATGTTGATTCGAGTAGGCGACGGGTTGGGGATGCGCCCGTGGCCCGGTGGCCTATGTAAAGTGCCGTCAGCCCATTTGGTAGTAAAATGAATCCCGGGCCAGCACCGGGGATCAGATCTTCCCGCGGGATAAGTTCGGCTCGGGATCGGCTTTACTATCCTGCAATAGGCGAGACTTTCCTAGTTCCTAAAACTGAAAAATTGTATAAATAAATATTTTATCTGAAGACAGTAATTTAACTTGAATCTGATTACAGATATAAATACGGTCTCCTTCAAATCGGACCGACCAACGGGGCTCTCATCAACTCTGCTTTGACTCGCCCCGCGCCAGGTCCGGGAGGAATGTCACACACCTAACACCTAGTGCCGGATATCCCCGGATAAATGACGCCCAGCACTGAGCAGGACGATGAAAAAGAATGCATTCTTAAAGACATCATCAAATTGAGTTTTTGAAAGGTAATTAAGTAGTTGGAACGATTGCAGAATGTTTGTTTACGTTATATCTTTAATATTCGTAAATTTGACCACATAACCGAATACCGTATAGATGAATACCGTACCGAATATCAGGTATAGAAGAAACATTCATATTCTATAACTTCTTCACAATATTTTAAATAGTCCCACATCGCCTGTTTATCAGAGAGAGCTCTTCCAACATCTATCACAACATAAACCATCTCTTCGCTCTAGAAACGAGATAACCCTTTTAATATCCCTTTTCGTTCTAATTTTCTTGCCTCCCCTTTACAGTAGTAGCTGCTCGATTGTGGAATAATCTACCCACTCAAGTTAGAGACTTTCTTTATTCTTTATTTACATTTAAATCAAGATTGAAATGTCACTATCTAAATGTTTGAGTTGTTCCTTTCTCCTTCTTATTTCCATACTATCACCTCTCCTCCCGCTCTTTTTTAGTTAATTTTTGTTTTGAATTGTTATTTAAAATTATAAGATTCTGCTAAAATATGTCTATGTACTTGTAATTTTTTCAAACTAAACGGTTTGGGTAGGTAGGGAGAAATTGCCTTAAGGCAATATGCTCGCCCTTATATGTATATAAATTGTATACAGGGTGTTATTTAAACTCTGTCACATCCAAAACCACGATGATCAGGGCAAGAAGACGTATTAGCATATTAAAAAAAAAAAAAATCAATAAAATATTAAAAAAAACAAATGGTTACTTACTTCTGCAGGGGAGAAGCGAGGGGGGCGGGGCCGCGCGGTCGGTAGTGTATCAGTTTTGTGATATTTTTTTTTTTAATATTCGTTCTAAAAAAAATTTTAATGTGCCAATATGTCTTCTTGCTCATACTGACCATCGTGGTTTTGGATGTGACAGGGTTTAATGAACACCCTGTATGTGAAATAAATAAACAAGTACCAGAACAAGACATTTTATAATCTCGCGAAATTTCGTTGCCATTTGAAGAACAGCCTAGGACCGGAAACAATGAAGGGCGTGCGAGTGTTTCCTGCAGGAATGCATGCCAATTCCAGAGACTGGCATCATAAGAAGAAGTCTTAGTTCCTTGGCAATTAAGGACTAAAATCCTCGCTATGGCCAGAACGAACGACTTTAAAAATGGACTTCGAACTATTGTTATTAAATATTTGTATATAACCTCTTACCGACTTTTCTATATCTACTGGTTTCGAGACGTGCCCGTCTCTTCGTCACGATACCAATTAAACAAACACGCAAAACCCACTATACACCTTCACCATAATTGTTTCACAAAAATATGAATGCTTTTAGTAGGCAACCCTTACATGCACTGATTGGGTTATGAAAATGTTTGTTGTGGGAAAAAAAGTTGAAAAAGGAAGGAGGAGATGAAGGGAGGGGCGTGAGTTTATTAAGTATAGGGTGACGATTACAATGAAACATCGTATAATGTACTATATTGAAAGGTTATTTGATTATTGATCAAAGAAACTTTATTTTTTAAAGCCTTCCTAATGTGAAATGAGGTGATGGCGGCGAATGCTGCGGATTCCGTGGGCGACCAGACGTACGAATGCATCTATACTTCAGGAACTGGACATAGGAGAAAGACTAATATCCATGTACGAGAAAAGAATCCTGCAGTTCTTTGGACATTTTCGAGGGGGAACTAGTTAGGGATAGTTAGGAGAAAGCTATTATATATATTATATATAAAGCTAGAAGACAAGGTCGCGTGGACGTCAACCGATGAGATGGAGCGGCCTAGTCACTGAATTATCAGATCATCACGGACGAATGCCTATAGAAGAGCGCAAGACCGTTCTAGATTGAGGGAGACTGTCCACAGACGAGCCATGCCTGTAGTCAGGCGTAATCACCATCCTCGGACATGAGGCACGGATTGAAGAGAGAGAGAGTATGTAGGTGAAACAATTTTTTAAAAATGTTTTTGTGCAACAACTATGATGGACGTGTATTGCGGGTTTTGCATGTTGGTTTTATTGGTGTCAGTCCCGACGAAGAGACGGATACGTCTCGAAACCGGTAAACACCAAAAAATCGGTAAGTGGTTACATACAAATATTCAATAACATTTAGTTAAATGTTTGAACACAAAGTTAATGCTTTAAATATTAATAGGATTTCAAACTATTTATTTGGTTATTTATCCAAATTACCGAATGTATTTCATTTCTTTGTCCCGTTTGGCAAATTCAAAATATAAGGGAGGGCGATGTTTTGCATAACTAAATTAACACACAAATTGTTTTCTTTTACCCAAACCTTTTTTCAAACCTAGTTTTTTTCTTCTGTTGGATGGATATTGATGTATTAGAATAATTTATTATGGGAAATTAATTTAAATGTTTATTACGTCCCGTCCCCATATAGGCCATAATATTATGCAGTTCTCTATCTCCTGGGAAAATACTTGATACTCTTATATTTATTATCTTTAAATAATACATGTCTATCTGATAAAGGTTTTCGGTGATAAAACACTAATCTTAAAATAAAAAACGGTGCTTTAAAATATTTTTGAAGAAACGATAACCCTTGTGATTCTCGCCCTCGCTACAGATAAGGTGCATTACTGCATACTGACGTATCAGGAAGGAAAAAATCAGAAGTGTAGCCATAAAAAGATATTCATTCAGACAAATCCATCAAACCATCAGACGAAAATCACTTTCATTTGACAATAAATAAGCAGGTAACATTTAGTAATACTTTATTGTTTCCGATTACAATGAAAATTTAGGGAGTTACGTATATTCAACTGTCTATAAGGTAATGTTGAATTTCCTATACGAAAATGATGGGTGGAATATGACGCCATGTAAGTTAGGTATAAGCATAGTTTATCACCATATATATATTCTGTGGATAGTGGCTGCGGATAGCGGATAGCGGCTAGCGGCCATAGCGGGCAGCCTTTCCTTATCTCCCGGTCCCCTAAATACTAAATACGAGTATAGCTCCCATAGATAACATTGAACTTGCGCGCCCGTTGCCTGTATCCCACACTCCTGTAATATCTCCAGATTTATCACTCAATCCCGATGTGCCTTCAAATATGTATCAACAATATTTTGAGTCTTTCCAATTTTTAAGACAAGAACAGGATTCAACCACCGTGGGAAGTTATCAATATTAATAAATTACAAGTCTACATATGACGAGTGTGTTAATTTACAGGGGTTAAGTGGCCACTTTACACACTGTTTAACATTCACAATTCCGCCCATGTTTGAACATCTATATTCCTTTCATTCTTCCATCTGTTGATAAATTCAGCCCGTGCATGAAAAAGAGTAAAAAAATAAATAAAATTCAGGCGTTGCCTAGTAGGTGAAATAATTCTTTCACAATCATCCATCAAGGTTTTAACTATTTAATTTAGAGTAGTGCATGTTATCAGAGAAAAGGCGCTTATGTGGCTAGAGGATTTTCTTACTCATGGGTCACAATCAACAATACTCCTAACACCACAGGGAGTTGTACGAAATGAGGAGTCCAGTATTCTCTATGGACTTCCACAAGGAAGTGTCTTGGGACCTATTCTCTTCCTCGTATATATAAACTCATTGTGTGATTTGAGTAATGGCGGAAAAACTATAGCGTTTGCTGATGACACAGTTGTTTTGTTTGAGGCTAGTGACTGGAACTCTGTGTTTCAGAAAGCAAATTGTGGTATGAGAGTGTCAAAAACTGGCTGGTTGACAATCTGCTAACGCTGAATGTGGATAAAACAAAATATCTTACATTAAGTATAAGAGATGGGTCACCACCTGAAGCCAGTTTAAAGCTACATATTAACTCTAGAAATTCGTATCAATTATTGAACCAGTTGAAAATGTAAAATATCTAGGCATTGTGATTGACAGAAATTTGCGATGGAAGACACAGGTTCAGTCCCTGGTATCTAGATTAAGAAAACTGTGTCATGTCTTTAGCTCACTCAGAAACATCCTGGACGTTAGCACTCTCAAAAATGTCTACTTTGCGCTTTTCCAATTCGAGGCTGCCTACGGCCTAATTGGCTGGGGAGGTTGCTCGACAATTGTCATGAACAATTGTCATGAACCAATTGTCATGAACCATGAAGCATAACTCTAAGAAAGACGCAAAAACTAATTCTTAGAGTTATGCTTCGGTGTCCTCCGACTTACCTATCTGAACCATTATTTCAATTATTAAAGGTTCTTGATATCCGTCAAATTTATATTAAGAAAGTATTGACAATTTTCTGGTCAGGCGACTACGGGAGGAGGTCCTAACCGAATGCCCGTACGAGGTTTTCGCGTAACCTAAACTACTTCATACCGAGAACACGTACGATGTTTGCTCGGAGACACTTTTTATATATAGCTCCAAGACTGTTCAACGTCTTGGGTGAAAATATTTAGTTCTCCAAAACAACGTCTATATTTAAGATGAAGATCCATAATTGGATTAAATCGAGAGGTAGAGACCACTGTATGAGATTGCTTCGGGAATAAATATATAATATCGACGCTGTCATATACGAATATGTGTATATCACCTTTGAATAAACTTAATAGTGATGGATAATTATTTGTAAATATATATTTTAACTTTATTATTATGTTTTTAAAACGACATATTCTACCATATACTCGTATATGTAGATGTGTTACTATTATTAATTTTGTATTTATTTTTAATAAAAAATTATTATAAATGTAAATTATTAATAACGTATATTCATGTATTATTATATAACTTTTCTGCATTACCGTTTTTCGACACGTATAAATTTTTAAAATTTATATTTTTCTATAGTTATTTTGTATATTGTTTAAATATGTTAATAAGTGTTTTTGTTTTAAATATAGAAGAGTCCCGACTTAACACGAAATTTTCTAACAAGTCGGGACATAATTGTAATTGTACTTTATGATAAAATTGTGTATTTTTGTGCATTCAATAAAATAAAATGTTAAACAGTATGTAAAGTGGCCACTTAAACCAGCTAATTACAGGTCATAGTCCCTCTAAATGCCTAGACTTCTATATTACCCTGTATTAAATGTGCTTAATCTCTGATGTAATATTTATTTTTACATTATGTTTCTTGACATCCAAAACCTTAGAGGATCATCTGTTTATAAAACTGTTTTGTCTCATTAAAAATGAGAGCCATAAGCTGATTGTATATTTGTTGTTTTAAACGAGATCAATCCAGAACCCGTGTTAAAATGGATAGTAAACTCAGTATAGTAGAATCATATTTTCTGTATGAATAAATAATTATTCTTATCAAAATAAATAAACAACAACTTGTTTTTTAACCACTTATTTTTTATTTGTTCTACCAACCGGTTTCAAAGCTATACAAGGTTCTTTATCAAGATATAATTAACCAATGAATATCATCCTATTTTGTTTTAACAATATGATTGCTAAATATTTAATCGAAACATATGGAGCTCAGTCAAGTCTTTTTGTCATGTTCTGGTAGAGATGGGAAGTGTAAAGTGAGATAGATACAATCTTTAAAACATCGTGAAAACCACTATGTTTTTAAGATCGTATCCATATTCACATTTTATTATAATGAATAATCACGAAGTTAAGGCTTCAAATGTAAATTTTATTTAAAATAATTAGTCCTTCATTTTTTTTTGAAACATGTACTGTCAGGTTACCGACAAAGATAATTCAAAATTGTATAAAAATATTCTGTGGCGGTTTTGCAGTCTCGGCCGCCTTAGGCCGCCCTAGGCCGTGTAGTACCAGCAGCCCCTTTCAAGTGTAGTGATTCTGAGTTTTTCCCGACCATTCTTTTGCTGCATCTCTCCACCTATATTAGTCTCACCAGGAAGTAGCTTACGCTTGCGAGTGTGGCGAAAATCTCTTTTATAGTCCTGTGCATAGGACAGTTTTTTGACTTTGTTTTCGAAATCATCGAAGTTATCTCGTGTTTCACCAATAAAATGTATTAGTACATCATACAGTTCTATGACAATTGAAATGTAAATTTCCACACTCTGAAGTTTCTTACTTGTCGAGTTGTTGCCATTCAGTGAAAATCTCCAGAAAACAGTCATGAAAGCCGTTTCAAGACGTTCCAGTTTCAAATGAATACCTCTCGCTTCGCGTATCACAGTTCTCTACTGTTGTGTGTCATTTTCGATGCAGACTAACGCTCCATGGATTGCATTCCACGATTTGCATAAATATGCATCTAGACGAGCTGACCAACAAGTCGTTGATAGACTTTTGACGGTAAAATGGGCTTGAAGGAGTTCCAAACGCTGAATAGACGCTGCAAAAAAATGTATAACTTTTGCAGTAGAGAAAAAAACGAGCAAGCCTCTTGGCTGCTTTCAGCTGAACATTCACCTACTAAGTTGAGCGATGGTTTGATATGGTTTTCCAAAGAAATCGTCTAATTTCCGCAATTTTTTAATCACATATTTTTGTTTATCGTCTTTCTCTTTGATTGGCTAGGCCATATACTGCGGATGCCTCCTGAGAGCCTTAACCACGCTTGCCTACTTTACAAGGCATCAGATTCTCGACGTCCTGGACGTCCACTGCTGACAGTTCGCCGACAGTTTACGTCAGAACTTCCGGACGAGAACCTGACTCGGGAAGACGCAAAGGAGTTGGCGGCCGACAGAGATGCGTGGAGGTCTTTGTGGATA
Organism: Micrasema longulum; assembly: GCF_059751315.1. Lineage (NCBI taxonomy): Eukaryota > Metazoa > Arthropoda > Insecta > Trichoptera > Brachycentridae > Micrasema > Micrasema longulum. The sequence goes on from NW_028277901.1 coordinate 59,135, forward strand.
CCATATGCCTCAGCTAGGGAGCGGACATGGAATGACGATGACTTTTTCTTCAGCCCGCTTACGATACTTAGCGCCACTTAACCTTTTTTCCATCCATAGCTAATTGTGTCACTTCACGCGAGGATGCGCGAGACCGATGCGGCCGCGCAACGACGCCTTCCCCGCGTACGCCCGTATTTTCTTATTATATTTTTATTTTTGCCACATCAGAATATCAAGCCGCCCTGGGCCTGGGCCTACTGGGCCTTCGGGCAAATCCGCCACTGCGAATTCCGTTTCAATCAACAAGTAATTGACAATAACTCTAGCCCGGGTTATCTTTTAGGCTTCCGTCCGCACTGCAGGCTGCAGGCTCTCCGGAGAAGATGCGCGATGGTTCTTGCATTGTAGGTATGCACTCGGGCAACCAAATCAACTCGAGGTGAAGCAGAGAAGCGAAAACAGGTTAAAACTGTACATATTACCGAGACATATATGGAGGCCAACGTAGCCAGCACACAAGCATTATTAATTATTTTATTTGCATTTAAATCAAGATTGAAATGTCACTATCTAAATGTTTGAGTTGTTCCTTTCTCCTTCTTTTTTCCTTCCCATCCCCTCTCTTCTCTTCGTATAATAATGTAAATTTTTAGTTGATTCTTGTTTTAAATTTTCTATTAAATTATAATAATCACAATCATAATCTTATAAGATTCTGGATAATTACCTTAAACAATTACCAAACTGAACGGTTCGGGTAGGTAGGAAGAAATTGCCTTAAGGCAATATGCCCTTATATGTATATAAATTGTACATGTAAAAAAATAAACCGTAAATGAGATTTCACTCAGATTCAGATTTCAAACTTCTGCCTATCAATTAGGTAGACCTTTTGCGCGGTAGATAAACGCACTGACGATTACACCATCAGGCCGATAAAAAACAATAAAATTACCTTCTCAAATATCCGACGAAGCAAGAAGCAACGAAACTCGCTGAAATCTTGATGGATGTTTAAAAAATATGGATCATACATAATAGATTTTTTAAATTATTATTTTGATTTGTTTTTTTGTAAATATTTTTTCAAAGTGAATAATTACTATATTTATAAACCACCATGTTTTTATTTAATTTAATTTAATATAATTCTCAACTTTACTAAGTAACATTTATATTTCAGGACAAAACATTTACTCATCATTAATTACTATTATTTTTTTTTTACTGATGTTATGTTTCTATCTTACCGTTGCATTTTACTTTGTATACTTTTTTTGTTGTTTTTTTTAAATTTTATTTCCATTTAATTTAGTTTTAATTATACTTTGATACAATATATTTCATATTATGTGTTACATCGTAATTTTTTTACCGCTGTGATTATTTTTGTGTTCTTCTCTTCTTCTTTTCCACATCCACTCCTAAGTGGAGCATGTGGACATCACCAGTTGCCTCCGGGAGACCCTATCGCCAGCCAGCACTTGTGCCTCTTCCCACGTCAATCCAGCGCCCCTTAGTTCCGCCGAATAAAGTCGAAAGATCGTCATCGTCGGCCTTCCAAGACGGCGTGAGGCCGCAGGTTTAAAGAAGAGGCAACTCGGGTTTAGGTTCTCCCGGGGCATGCGCAGCGCGTGTCCGTGCCGGGTCCACCGCCGCATCCTCGAGACGCTCGTTATAAAAGGCTGTTGCTGCCGTTCTCCGTCCGTTTTTTTTTCATTTATAACTCACATTTTTGTGTTAAAATTGTCGTAAATGGTTCTTTGAACCGTTGATGAATAAATACATACATAAATAATGAAATATTTGACGAATTTGTATTTTTCTAAATTATACTTTTAGAATTTTAATACTAAAATACGAGTAGATAGTGGATATTAGGTAGACATAAAACCGTAAAAAAAAATGGAATCCAGTATGGGTACCGTATTTTTCGGACCTCAAGACGCAATTTTTACTCTGAAAATTCATAAAAAAATGAGGAACTTCAGTCCTACGGAAAATCGGACACAACAAATGTTCTTATGCGCGGTAAAAAAAAGTTGGCCTCGTGTTGTAATGGTTAGCGCGTATGCAATTTTTATACATAAAACAATTAAGGGGATGAATAAAATAAAAACAATAATAAAATTTAACCAACGATGTCATACATATGAAACAAGGGGTAAAAAAAAGATAAGAATACCAATGAGGAGAAAAACATAATCTCCAAAATTTATTGTGCAAGGGAAGCTGTAAAATGAGTTACCTGAAGAAATAAAGGAAATAGAAAAAATCTAAATATTTAAAATTACTTAATTTGAAAAAATATGTGATTATTGAGAAATTTTGATAAAAAAATTGTAATATTGTTAAAAGTTCTTAAGATGTTATGAACTAACTTAATAAATAATAAATAAATATGTTCATTTCTTGTTTTGACCTAATGGAAATCTATGTTCCTCTTAGAATCATTAATATTTTATATGCATAGATCAAGTAGAAAAAAAACGAGAAGATCTTAATTGTATAGCAATAAAAAAGAGACTGATGTATAATATGAATGCCCAAATATTTATTTAATGAGATAGTGCTAAATAAAAAAAATCGTAATTATATTACTAAAAATGAGGATGGAATAACGTTGTCATTTAAAAAAAAAACAGAATCTCAAAATTGTATTATGTGAGTATAAAGGTTTGAAAACGTATGAAGAGATGCCTGAAGGTATGAAGAATGAAAAAAGTTGAAATGAATTTAAAAATAAATGTTATGTGAACTGTAAAATAATGTAAATAGATGTGTCAGTATAATAAATGTAAATATTAGTTAATATACTATGTATTGTAATAGAAGCTAACTTAAGAAATAAATAAAAAAGTTTTCATAAATATGTTTATTGATTTATTTATACAACAATAACGTACACGTATACAACAATAGAACTCCATCGTGAACTGCTAGTTTTGCCTCCTGCGATAAACATTTGTTTTTTTATACATTTCATATTAGACTTTTGGCACAAAAAGCGGACTAATATTGCTTCTACTTGGAGTAGGCTCGGTATACAAAGGGTCGGCAAGCCAGAAATATAAGTTTGCCTAATGTTGCGATCGGTTCGGATCGGATGCTTGGACTAGAGAGAGATAATAATTCTTATGCTGATATATTCAATGTTAAATATTTCTAGTCTACAAAAATGTAGAACTAATATTGATTCCATATATATGTTCGGCATACTAAATGGTATAATCGATGTTCTATCAGTACTGGGACAAGTAAAATTCAATATTCCGACTCGTAGGTTGAGAAACAATGAAGTACTGTTCATCGATCAGCATAGAACAAAGTATGGCCTTAATCCTCCAATGAACCGTATTTGTTGTACTGTTAACTCAAGACAATATCTGGACTTTTTTGGTTTAAGTTTACAACGATTTAAACGAGCACTAAATAAATAGTCCAGATCTAGTCACGATGTCCCTTATGTTTGTCAATGGTTCTTTTCTTTTTTCAAATTGTTTTTAACTATTCTTTTATTGTTATATTTAAAAAGTATAAATTGTATACATGGACAAAATAAATAAATTTGTTAACACTAATCATAATTCATTACAAATTCACAATGCGAATGCCGATTATTCCATCACTAATATTCCTTGAGATTTCAGTCCACGGCATGTGTCAAACGTCAAACTAAACATAATGAAAAATAATTCCATACTTCAATATCGCAACATTCCAATATATGACTAGCTTATAATTTAGACAATTAGCTTACAATTTAGACAAAACTAAAGCTTAAATAATCATAAGAACACCTTTATTTTATCAGTTGGTTGGGAGAAGTTGGAATTTGGCAATAAATCCACTAATGTATAATTTATAAATAAAAAATAAACAAAAATACGTATCCAAGAAAACAAAGTTAAATTTAATAGTAAATTTTTAAATAAATTCATTCCTTTTCTAAAAAACTAACGAGTGAGGTTACATTTTAATGCATTAACAATATATAAAATTATGTAAAATCGTGATTCAGCAGGATGCTCAATTTTATGTCATTTTTCGCTACAAATACTATTCAAAACGAAACACCTTTTCAAATGAAATGCATTTTTAGACCGACACAAATATTCCGGATAGTAATGTATGGGAAACGGGCAGCGGGCGTCGTTATGCTGGAACGGCGGATATGGAATAATGATTGCATAGTTTAAATTCTAAATTGAATATTCTACTACGTTGACTTTTGAACTCGCGGGTTTTGGATTTAGGAGTGAATCATTTCTGGTTTCCGATTCCTTCCCCGGGAAGACCTGCCGCCGACTTCCCGGGAAACAGGCTCTGTCGGTAGTCCGTACCTCCACTATCTTCGACAAATCGTACTTAATCGTGAACCCGTAAATTTACAATTTTATAATAATAGTAATAAGAAACTTTATTTCATTTTCTTTTCATTGTAGAAATAACTCGCGTAATAATAACGGAGTACGGCTTCTTTATTTAGTCTGCACAATACATTACATTTACAGAAAGATTTGAAAAAATCCAATGGACATTTCTTCGAAATCTGAACTGGAGATGTAAATTTACTGACCAAAACTACACATCTTGTAAAACATATAAGTTACCGAGTCTGAGTGATCGTCGTCTAATACTGGATACGGGTATATTGACTGGACGTCTGTATAGCCCAACTCTAGTCTCAAAATAAGCCTTTAACACTTCCTGTAGCTCAATCACAATATACTCGTATTATATGTTATATTAAAAACATGCTTAGTATTTGAGCGATCACCATGAACAATAATGAACAAGCTTAAGTTATCGCAGTCATAAGTCAACGCGTGTGTCGGTTTGTTTTCCTCGTAAATAAATACAGTTCATTGGCAAAAATCAGCGTTTGCCATAAAAAATAATACAATTTATTGCATTTGCAAAATAGTAAGGAGTATCCAATACAAAAAAGTGAAAATTAAATTACAATTACTATGGGACTGCTTTTCTTGGCATTTGGCTTGCCAACTGTCGGCTGAATGCAATGAATAGCGTGATAGATAATAAATAAATGAAAATAGCAGTTTTGGAATATTTTCCATATTTACACCGGTGAAATTCAAATATGTGATTGCGCAGTAGTATTATACGTCGCGAAACGTAAATATTTTCACATTTAATATTAGGTGTTCACGTACTCGTATGTTCCATTGTGATCCCGAATACGATAAACAACTATAGTGAGAAGTTGTTATCACGTCGTTTATTAGCACGTCGATAATTATTTGTGATTGAGCTACTGGCTACCGTACTCGTCACACATCTAACTGTTTATTCCATGTAACATCCGTTCGCACTAACTATGCCCCGAACTCTCCACATGTGCGCTTCGCTAGAGAGTATGATTCAAACTTTCATTATATTGACCCTTTCGATTGTAATAAAATGACTTTCAAAATGCGAGCTCTAAAATTAATACTTTATGCTAATCTTTGTTGAAATTTCACATTGTTTATGTTCGTTTGCGTATTCTACAGTATTCATTAATTTTTCTTACAATATCTCAATTTTGCAATCTTATAATGTTTACAAATAGTAACTTATGCACTTGTTACAATACTAAATTGATACTTATTCACATACACACACACACACACATTCACCCACAGACCCTTATCCACTCATCTCACACACGCACATGCACACACACACACACTCACCCTCATACACTCTCTCTCACTCATCACACACACAAATTCTTATTCTATACCTTCTTGTTCATGTGGATATGTGTTATTGGTTTAATTAATTTGATGTTATTTCGTTTGTACGTATTCGCTGTTGATATCCCAAATAAATGAAATAAAATGGTCAGCAATATTCGTAAGAAATATTATAATGTACAGCCGGGGGACCAATATTCAAGTGCAGATTTGTTTATTTGGATTTATTTTTAATAATATGAATTACATTTATATATTAATAATATTACTAGTTGTGTACGATTAATTACCTTACATTCTGTACATACTACATTTATGTGACAATAATTCATGTCACCAACATAAGAGGAAGCCTCTAATTGAACATTTGACTTTATGAAATGTATTTATAATATACTAGCGGACCCGACGGACGTTGTCCTGCCAGAACGTTGGCTTGCCTGCTTACCTTGGAAAAAGACTTTTCATCGATTGAATTTGAAAACTGAAATAATTAATTTTCTAATATATATTTTTTTTGCAAATGACAAACTCGGCTCTTCTCACTAACAGGAATGAACTTTATTCATGAATGCTATTTAAAAAAATGAATTGAATGACAGTTAATATTACTTTAGTTTTAACAAAAATCCAGTAAAAAGAATTAAACGGGAAGAAATTATTAGAAATATGAGAAAATAATTTGATTTGGGATCCATAAAAAGCTAATGTTGTTTGTAAACATTTAATAACAAACTTTTTTTAACGCAAAAAAACAACATTCTTCCATTTCAACATTCAACCCTGGTAGGTCGATGAAAAAAATATTTATGCTTCTATTTTTTTTTACAGGTTCGATTGAAAATGTTAATATCTACGAACACGCGCAGCTCAAAGATCTATATTTTGCTGAAAACCGCACGTAAATCGGTTATGCCGTTTAGGAGGAGTTCAGTAACATCACACGTACAGAAGAATCAAAAAGATGTATCTTATAGTTTTATAAATGTCTGTTGGCTTTTAAATAATAATAAATACGCATAAATATATTTTTTTAATAAAAAGAAAAATATTTCAGTTCTCATTATTTACTAAAATATCACAAATTTTCAGACCATTTCCTAAAAGTCGTAAATAACTTGTGCTGGAAAAATGGAAATCGAGTTGTGGTAGGGTGGGATTCGAACCTCGGACCTTAGGCCCTTGAGTTTGCTATACTACCACGGGACCACAACCCGGTTCAAATTTTATATATAAAGGTTTAAAAAAAAATGTGTAATCCATTTTTGTTTTAAAAAATCAACTAAAATATTTTTTTTATTTTTTTATTTATTTTTTTTATTGAAAAAAGAAATATTTGCGTTCTTATGATTTACCCAAATATTTAATTTTGAGGGCCATTTTCAACGAGTTGTAAATAACTCACTATTAGAAAATGGATTAGAAAGTAAATGGAATAGAAAATTATCTTATGCTATGTCCTCATGGCGGTCTCGGCATTTGCAGCCATCGCTTGAACAGGGGCGAATGGATCCACCCCGCAGTGGCTTGGAGAAGCGCGTTGTTGGAGTTTGTCGGATGTTCCCGTCGGCCATAACTATAAATGTTTCATTTCCAGTTGGATACATTTTTACGGGGAATATCAGGAGCGAATCTTCTACATGAGCGATTATGCGTAGCTTACCATTATATTTGACAATCCATAACAATGTTTTACGGTTACTTTATTTACAGAAATACAAACAAAATATTATTATTTCTTATAAATCATTGCCACAGTTTGTACTCGTATTTTTCTCAAAATATGAATAAAACACGCCCAGCACCAGCGGTGATCTATGCTTATTTCTTCATACCAATAAGGATTTTTAACATCTTAAACCCAGTGGCGGTTTTTTTCTCCTGGAGTAAGCTTGCAGATTACGCAAATCATTTGAAGATTCTCGATTTGGAAAACAGTATTTCAAACATTATTTCTTATGGGCTATTTTTCTTTGACCACCATTACTTTCACGCAGTCATATCGTAGAACATTATTAAGGGCATATATTTTTATTTCATTTATTTAAACCAATCGACAGGTTGTTAAATAAACGCTTACGGATTTGTAGATAAAAAAAGTATATGAACAGTTCATAAACAAGTATGTAAACAGTTTATAAATTTTCAATAATTTTCATAGTTTATTTGGTCTTAAAATAGCACAAACATTATTTTACATGTTCTGCGTTTTGACAGTAAGAAATCCGTTGTGAATAATTCGAGTGTAAGGTGTACATAATCAATCTCCTTGGAAATATCTAGTGTTGTAGGTCACTTCATTTTTCTCAACGAACTTACTAATGTGTCGTGAAATAATGTTATATTTATGTAAACATAACACATTACTAAATAGCATTACCTGTCAAGGTATTTACGTGAGGAAATCCTCCCCTCCTCCGCTCGGGACCGGCCGGCGGCGGCGGCGGCAGCGGCGGCGGCGGCACCGCGGCCCGGGCCGGGCGGGCCGCCCGCCGCGCCCCGCGTCTCGGCGCCCGGGTCGCGGGCCTCCCGCCCGCGGAAGCCCACCCCCGGCGCACCTGAGCATTACTATGGTCCACTGATAATGGTGCGGTCGAGTGGAAAAATCTGGAACCAAATATAATTCAATCAACAATTCAATTAACTGCAACTAAAACGTGATCTGTACTCCGAGGCTCCTTTAGTTATAAATTTTATTGTTGTTGAGTAAAGTGAGTGCGAATGCAAAAAAGTTGAAATAAAAAAAAAATTGTAAATATCTTACTAAAATAAATGGGTACAGAGTTGGGGTAGAGTGGGGTTCGAACTCTGGACCTATGATCCGTGAGTTCGCAACACTTGCCACGGGACCACAACCAGATTCAATTTATAGGGTTTATGGCCTGTCACCGTCGCCAATAGTTTAATAAATCGACTTGCATATAGTATATTCAATATGCGAATGAAAAAAAGTGAAAAAGTCATCCATCAGAAGTCTGAGGTTCGAACCAAACTCTTTCACAACTTCATTTTTTTTTTAATAGTGAGTTATTTATAACACAAATATTACGGTAAATCATAAGAACGCAAATATTTTTAAACATCACGAACAACACAATGATTTCACTTACGCGTTTCTTCAACTCTTCCATCTGATCGCCCCACTTGCCTTTTAGCAGATGAACGCTCGAAATGATCTGGTTCGCGGGATGCGTTATCCTTATTTACTTTGCCACCGAACCCTAACACAATGAATGCAATTACCTACCTTGTACTGGGGTTCTAGTACCTTATTGTTTGGATCTTCTGTCGCGGCAGTTTGAATCCGATCAGATCCTGTCGTCAGGAAGGAGGGGCACTTGACGTGTTTTCTTGAATATTAAATGCGATCACACGACACGGTGGATTTAATGATCGCAAAAATAACTTATTCGCGACCACGGTGAGAATATCAAAAGGCACATGCACACACGATCAGTTCATTTGTTGTTATGGGGCCGAGACAATATTGGTACCCACGGTAGGCATTGCAACATCTTAAATAGGGCCCAGTAAGTAGCAAATAAATTTGAACGCCTTAACCTATTCAATGTGCTATACACACATAGAGTAAATATGGCGTAACCGACAACTTTGTTTTATTATGGTTGCAAAAATTCTTACCCATTAGTACTAAATGCACTCTTGTACAAGCATTACTACTACCCATTCTAGATTACGCTGATGTTTCCATGACTGAGTTAAGCTGTGAGCAACTCGATAAACTTGAACGACTTCAGAATACATGCATAAGGTACATTTTTGGTCTTAGGAAATATGACCACATTTCTGATTATCGTAGGCAACTGAAATGGCTCAAAATTAGACAGCGGAGAGACTATCACTCCCTCTCACTTCTGTTCAATGTACTTCATAGTCCTAACGCTCCTATATACCTGTGTGAAAAATTTCAACGCTTATCAGTTCATGGTTTACCTCTTCGTTCTCATTCTCAAGGCACTCTCTTAATACCCATACACAATTCCTCTTTCTTCTCTAACTCATATAGTGTCCATGCGGCTCGACTGTGGATTCATCTCCCATCCACCATCAAAGATGTTACTTCATTATCTTTGTTTAAATCACGTCTGAAGAAACATCTCCTTTCTCTTCCTTAATCTCTCCTCCTTTCCTTTTTCCTCTTTCCGCTTTTTTCCTTTTTCCCATTGATTAATAGTTTTGATTTAAGGTAATTTATAAACAAATACGTTTATTTCTATTTTTATATATTTTTCACTTTTTAATCTTTTTTTTTTTTTCTACTGAATATGTTCTGTAACTTGAATTATAAAAATAAAACTTTTATTTTATTGGTTGGTTGGAAGAAATTGCCATTTGGCAATAAGCCCGCCAATGTACAAATAACATTATGTACAAAAAGTTAAATAAATAAATAAAAATAACCACTAAGTTGGTGCTTCAAATATAAAAAATACATTTTTAGTTTTATTTTGTGAAGTAAACGAGCTGAAGCACTTATTGAATAATATACTTCTATAATTATAATCAATAATGAAATTCCAGAGAGAATTGTTAATAAATTAACAGCATAAATCGACTTATTAAATATTTTTGTAATTTACCTTTAGGACTTCGGCTTGAGTTATTATATTTATTAGTTAGATAAAATAACATCAGAGCTTAGTGATATAAAATAGCAGATATGTTGTTTATTTTCTGAGTGAAATTGGAAAATCAATAAGCATTACATGTTAGCTTAAAATATTATGTTTCCGAAATATGTGTCTTACTGTTTGTCAAAGCAATATCTTGCTCTACAACTGAGTAGGTATGTGCCTATAACCTTATAACGAATATGTTTTACATTTCTTTTTACTTCAAAACTAATTATCTGATTCCGCAGTCCTCATCATTTAATATGAACAACATAATGTACTCTTTTAAAGTTAATATGTGCGAGCCTTATCTCCATTAAAAAACAGCTGTAAATAAGATTGTTTTTTTTTAATGTATGTATCTTTTGATACACATTTTGTTTTTTAGTAAGACCAACTTTTCTTTTCACCAGTCTGTTTTTTCGTTGGCTGGAAGTCGTTGCTTTCAGCAATTTGTCCGTCAAACTACTTTTCCTTTGTACTTGATGTTTTAAATAAATAATTACTGAGGAATGACCTGAAATGAATGATATTATATATAGTACAAACGAATAGACGTTTGCTTAGATTTTCGCTTTATTAATCATTCTGCGCATTCATTTTGTACCGTGTAGGAAACACCTGTCTAAAATGATCAGCCCCGATTTCACCGATTTCCCGCTCAGCTTTGCAGGAAAATTAGAAGCAGGACCCTTCAACTCTGGAACGATTAATACTTGAGTGAAAGTACCGCTCGTATAACTAAAATGTTTTTCCTACCATTTTCCATGTGAATTATTTAAGGAGAATGCAGAAAGCTGGCTACGAGCCTACCCAGATTCTTACAGGTCACGGTGGGCTCATGAGCTACCTGCATCGCTTCAAGCTGCCGATGCGACGATGAAACTCCCCATTGCCTCTTTTTCAGCTTTCAAAGACAGCTGGAGGCGCGATGCAGAAGCCTGGGTAAAGATCTCTGCGACATCCCATCGGAGATAGGTAATAAAGAACTCACACGAAAGGTATCGTACATGGTCAATATAGTGCAGGCAATTTTGGTTAAATAAACCAAAGTAGGGAACAAAATGCCGAACACTCCTCTAGTGGAACGGAAAGCCTGTTGACTACTGCCAATAGGCCGGCTTCTTTAGAAGAGTAAGAGTGGTTTCCTCTCCACATGAGCAAATGCTGAGAAGTTCCTGATTGACCCACATTAGTATATCCTTCCTGATTCCAACAGTTTACATACATTTAAGGAAATTTGATTACGGAAAAACCCACTTTTTGAAATATAAACCTTGTGTATTATAAGCGAGGTAAATAAAGCGATAGGTATTACATTTGTTGGTGCAGTATAAATAATGTACCTACTCTATTTTTTTATTTTCTTTTTTTCTATACGCCTCCACTCGTTTGCGAGTGAGTACCTACTCTATTGGAACTATATAATATGATGTTTGAAAATGACTTACCTTAGATCAAATTGGTGAAAATTATATTTTATACGCACTTCCTTTTTTATTTTATATAATAATACGTCAATACTGTCAGATGTCAAAAATACTGTCTGTTTATAAAATTCCAAAATTGATTGCACTGCAGAGTAGTTTTGTTATTATTATCCTTCATTTTGCCCGGATAAGGGAAATTTTATAAATATTTGGTTTTGACTTATGACCACATTTATATCGCCTAATTTATCATGAAAATAATACCTCAATTGAGTTATGCGAAACGGCATGTGGTTTTTTAAAATTGTTTTATTATTTTATTTATTGGGGATATCAACAGTAATACATGTAAAAAAATATAACAAAAAAAATACAGAGAATAAAACCAATAACAGATATCCACAGAAATACATGAAATACTCGTATAATACATGTTAGTGTGTTAGGGTGAGTGTTAGTGTGTGAGAGGGGGAGTGAGTGGGTGTTATAATGGAATGAGGGTGGACGTGTGTGTAAATATTATTGCACAAGTGTCAAAATATATAAAATATGAAGAATTAGATGTAAAATAACATTTTATTATAGAAACTACTAAGTAAAAGGTTTTTTAATTAGCGCGGGTAGATTTTGACGGCCCGTGGTAGCCTTTCTTTGTGGTGCTTTTTGCCGAAAAATTATTTTTGGCGACGAGGTGCATTTTTTGATGAATGACTGTGTTGACAAGAAAATTAGCCGTATATGGGACGACACCAACCCACGCGAGGTTGACCAGGTGATAATGCATCCTCAAAAAGTGACCGTTTGGTGTGGATTTTGGGCCGACGGCATCATTGGTCCGTCGTTTTTCGAAAACGACGATGGTGAGGCGATCACCGTCAACGGCGAGCGCTACAGAATGATGATAACCAATTTCTTATGACCCAAATTGAACCATATGGACCTAGACGACATGTGGTTCCAGCAGGACGGCGCTACGCGCCACACAGCGGACGCCACGATTGACATTCTGCATGAACGATTTGAGGGTAAGGTTGTCTCTCGCAGGGGTGATCTGAATTGGCCACCAAGATCATGCGATTTGACCCCGCTAGACTTTTTCTTGTGGGGTCTCAGGTCTCAGGTCAAGTCACAGGTCTATGCAAATAAACCACAATCGACCGATGCCCTAAAGGTGAACATAAAACAAGCCATCGCTCAAATTCAGCCGGATCTAAGCGGAAGGGTCATCGAGTATTGGACCACTCAGATCCGTGCCGCCGTATGAAGCCGAGGCGGATATTTAAACGTTGTCATATTTCACCCTTAATGGCACATATGTGCCCATATGGGCCTTTCGATTAAAAAAATAATTTTGCTCTACCCGCCCTTATTGAAAACCATGAAAACCAAAAAAATAAGAGAAAAATGTGTTTTAAAACGTGCATTTTAAACGTTACTTTGTTACAATCAAACGGATAAATAAGGGGAAGGAAGTTCAAATTACACTCACGAGTTTAACGTATAAGTGGAGAGTTCTGGGCATAGTTCGTACGGACTGCTTGTACATGAAATAGAGAAATCGACATTGTTAAATTTCCCTGGCTACCGACGGGTGCGGTAGCCAGGGAAATTTAATGATAACTCCAACATAAGAGCCGGGCTATCAAGGCGTCCACTAAGTATATCTTGAAGGACCCCCATGTCTAATAGTAAACGGCGATCTTCTAAACTAAGAAAGAGGTGCTTTTTGCAGGAAGACATATAATTTAAATCTGTATACCTGTTTCTCCAGTTAAGATGTCAAAGAAATGTCCATTGAATTTTCTCGAACCTTTCTTTATGTGTGACATTGTGGAGACCAAACAGAAGAGGCATACTCGAGCAAACTGCGAACATATGCAAAATAGACCATTTTAATACACGCGATATCTTTAAATACGAAGTACAAAACCAAGATTTCTTTGTACACGGGTCAGTATATCATCGAAATGATTCTCAAGTGTAAGTTTGCTATCAATAATAACACCCAGATCGCGTGCGGTATCAACTCCCTGAACAGGTTGGTTTTTTAATATGTATTGATATGAGATGGGATGTCGACTGCGCGAAAAAGAAATAAGCAAACACTTTGATACATTGACGTTAATACGGTTTTTCAAATAGTATTCTGTCAAACGGTTAAGATCAAAAATATATCGAATAATATCGAAGAAAGCTACTTTGGAATTATTACTAAATAGTTCAATTTAAAGCAATATATTACTACTTGTTTTGAAACAATACAAACACAGTATATTATAATTTAGATATGAGATGTATGTTCGTAACCTCTTTAACCCCGACTCGAGTATGCCCGAGAACCGAAGATAACAAATGTACTAATCGTATCAGCAGAAAAAGCTGTTTTGACAAAAACAAGGTGGTTGAACATGAATCAAAATAATGAAAACTGTTTTATCGATGTTTTGTTAACACGTTCGAAATATAAATAAACTGCACATTTTGATTTAAATCTTCAGCAGTAAAAAAATAAGATATAGGTATTAAGAGGGTAACGTGAATGCATAAAATAAATTTAAATGTAACTTAATTCTTTAAACTAGAATCCTTGAAATTTATTCATAAATTAGCCAAAGATGTAATTGAAGACGAAGAACTAAGACTTAAATTTGAAATTGAATGAAAATTGTAGTAAACATGGACACAATGCGAGAATATCAGTATTATATTATATTCAACCTTCTAAAATAAGACAAGGACAGTCGAGACTAATAAACCAGGGACTGAAATACACAATAAACTACCAGACAAAACTAAACAAAAGACTCTGACAACCTTTACAAAAGATGTTAAAAATATTATCATTAACAAGGATAAGAATTTTAAAAGTAAAAATATTTTGTTAAATGTTTGTAACTCGAATATGAGTTATCGTTGTCGTAAAGTATTTTCCGATGATCCTTTTTTTCTGAGAGCATTCATTATCCTATAAACTTTAGATAATTCTCATATAACTACTACATACTTTATCCGCCCGGGTACGAACCGCGAACACATTGATTACGCAATATTCATTATAATTTTGATCGTTTATGCATTTTTGGTATTATTTATTGACGAAGGTTTAATGTCGTTAATGGTTAAATGTGTTTAAACCGTTAGCATAAAATTGAAGGGATGTTTGATAGAATCCCATTTGTCAAATTTAATGATTTTTCTGAAGAAACCAAAAACATAAAGGAAGTTTTTTGTCTCTCCTGAAAAAGCACTGAATTCGATATGACATCCCATATTATGAGATTCTATCAAAAAGCCCATCAAATATGTTACAAGAAAAAGAAAAAAAACTTCAAATGTTTTTGTTATAGTGATAACAGATAACAGATAACAGCATCGTGCCTTTATTGATTGCTTTGACACGAAGTGCATTACTCTATACACATATTGGTTCTATCTGCAGGGCAAAATAGTTCATAAATCATTCATGCAACATAAAATAATGGCATGTGAAAATGTTACTGTTAATTTGACTTAAAATTTTCAGCCAGTCAAAAGTCTTTCAGATCGGCAACACGGTGCTGAAATTAACTAAACTGTTATGGCGTAAAAAATGATAACAAAAATAGCGTGGTAAAGTGATATATTCTTACATAATATTCTTTATTAATTTTTATCGCTTTGTTTTTTCCACTTTTTTATATCTTTCGGTTACGATTAAAAGTTATCCTCAATATGAAAAAGTACACAAACAAAATCGCACTTTCCAAAATTAGTGTAGGTATATTGGCGTAAATGCTTCGTAAGCATTATTTGTGTGACGGACTGGGCCCTGGGCCGCGATTACAAACGCTGTCTTCGTCGGTACATACCGGGACGATTTTAAACTCACTTCGATATTTTTGTACGAAAATGTGTATATTTGTATGAAAACTCGAAGTATCTTCGTCGGTAACCTGTAATTAAACATGTTTAGAAAAAAAGGAATCATATTAGATTTCTTATCGAGAAAACTTAATTTTACTTTGTAGATAAAATTGAAGATAAATTTTAACTTCCCATTAGATACGGACCCTGGGCCCCGATTACGATGGGAAGTTAAAAGACTAATCGTTGATTGTGTATAAAGTAAATCGAATTTGATTTGTACGCAAATTTGAAGCCGGTATCTTCGTCAGTAAACTGTATTTAAAACTAAACACGATTTATTAAAAAAAACGAATAACATATTTTCCATACAGAAAATCCGATTTTACTTTAAAGATTTAATAAATAGCAGATTTTGACTTCTGGTGACACGATTAGGAACATGAAAATAAATTTATTGCAACAGAGATGGGACATCACTTATAGCATTAAGTATTTTGAAAATGCGTGTAAGATCCTTATCAGTTCTACGTCTCTCCAATAACGACAGATTAAGAGATTCAAAATATAAATAATTACCCCTTTGTAATCCGAGCAACCTTGGCACTTTTCTTAGAAAACGTTGTTGGACAGACTCGATATGGTCAATATGAGTCTTGTAGAATGGAGACCAAATAGGAGAATCGTATTCTAGATGGGGTCGAACTAGTGAGCAATAAAGAGTTTTAATGGTTTTAATATTTTTGAAGTCCGTAGAAATTATGTAGAAAATATGTAGAAATTATTATATAGAAATTATTATATAGAAATTATGAAATATGTAGAAATCACGCCAAAATAATACGTGTTCATGATTATATAAAAAAAATACTTTGATAAGCTCTTCTGTAAATTTGCTTCATAATACTCGGTAACTTTTAACTTTTTATTTTCCAGCGTCGATATATTTTAATTTTTCAAACATAAAATACATAAATAATATTAACATTTAGAAAATAACACATATTGAGAACAACAAAGAAACAAAGCAAGTTTAGCACCTTTATAACTAAATATAGCACAACGATAAATACGCCAAAAACCTTTTCTTACACAATCAGAATAAATATATTAAAAAAACGCTCTTAAGAATAAAAAAGGCAGTGAATTTACTAAGGGAGATAAGATCATTAACATCACATGCCATGCAGATGATGCAGCCATAGTGATGATGAGGACATATACATCTCAGTGAGTAAACATCTGGATGCCTAAGAAATGTCGTATAGTACAATGAACACATTGGAAACATAATTCGGATATACAAAACGTGTCAGACCGATCATAGTGTATACAATAGAGGCGAGGATAGATAGAGAGAAAATAAATAATATGAAATATATTATAAATAATATAATATATATGTACGTACTCGCATATAAAATTCCAACTAGTTATTTTCCAGTAATTGTCAATAATGATTGGATTGAAGCATCCTCGCTGCCTACTGCCTACCCTCCCTCGCAGGCGCGGGCGCGCGCGGCCCGCAGGGTGTGTCCGGCGCCCCCGCCCCATACGCCGCCCCCGCCGCGCCCTGCAGCCCCGCGCGGGACTAAGTTAGTTAATTAGGATCAATATTGTGTCACCACTCACCACCGCCACTGCCATAGAGCTTTGTCTCACAATCATTTAAGGATTTAACTAAATGAATGCGCTATGTACTGTATGCTATTATTCATTTACCATGAAAATACAAAAGTCAATATTCTTGAACTCCTATTCAGACCAACTCAATGGGACTAAACGTCCTGTGTTGAGATGTGAAGAGCAATTAGTTGACACAGACACATGAGTATATCACTACAAATATAGGATCAGAAACATAAAAAATATATTTTTTTTAAATGCATATATATATATGGCACATCAATATGGTAAACAGTAAACTCAAACATTCGGAAAATCATATGAAGGTAAGATGTTAAGTCTTACGCTTCAGGTGCCAGTCCAGTGACTATGAAATATTCTAGTGTAAAAACACATTTTTAAAATAAATATTTCATGTCAACCGTGTCGGGAATCGAACCTGAGATCTCTTGAGTGGTAGGCAAACGCGCTAAACAATAGACCACGAGGCGGGCAGTATGTACTTATTGGAAAATATCACTCTTTTTTTACAATTTTTAATTAATAAGGTTCTTTGAAATACCGTCGAGTAAAATTTTTTTTTTGTAGCATGAAAAATATTTTTGTGTTTATAATTTTAAAATCCAGCGAAAACGGTCTACTGCATTGGCCACGCCCCTAATACGTCACGATTCGGTTAAATTTTGAGCTTTGCTTGCGACGATTTAAGTTAAAATAGAACATCGTCACGAATATAGACGTCACAACTGTCAAGGCCAAACGTGTCGCGTTTTTGTAGACATATTTAAAAAATAAAATGATTTATTTGTTTAAAACTTCAAGTACAAAGAAAAACTACTTTGGCGGACTTATTGCTAAACGCAATATCGCCAACCAAAAAACAGACTGGTCAAAAGAAGAGTTGGTCGAAATTTTGTACTTGGTTTTCAATTGGGAGATAAGGCTTGCACATATTGACTTTTTTTCAAAGTTCATTATGTTATAATCGTACATATTAAATGATGAGGAATGTGGAATCAGATAACGAGTTTGGAAAGAGAGAGAAAGAGGAACCGAGAAAAGAAAAGGGGATAAAAACATATATTAAATCTTAAAAGACTGTGGTAAATAATCCCTTCGCGCGCGGTGATGTAACATCGTGTTAACAGTAGTTAAAGACGGAATATTCTAAAGTTCAGACATTTGAAAAAAAAACATAAAGACATACTGTTTGCTTAATAATTATTTTTATCTAGCCCTGTTATTTAGCCCTGTTGTAGCAAATACATTTAAAATCATAAATACGCCGCTCATATTACGCGCGCGCGTCCCTCATCACTGTCATCAACCGACTGAAGACTGAATCTGTTTTACACAACACCCGCCACAGAACAGCGTCTCTGTCTTCCTTGTTATGAGTTCTATCTTCGTCCTCGCTCTTATACAGATGTGTTGCTAAATTAGCGGACATTCATTCTTCGCGTAACAAGGATAAATATTTTTTTGTAATAATATTCAGCAAAGTTATAAAAATTTTACTTTCTAAATCCGGTGTGAAAATGTCCGTTTGAATATTACAAAAAATTCATTCGAGTTCATCATTTAAAAAAATAAGAGAGATATATCAAGTCTTGTGTCCTATGTCGACTAGTGTGACATCACAGCCACACGAGAGTTAGAAAAAAAACAGTAAAAATTTAGGGAGTTCAGGATTCTGAGGATATATAATAATGTTTCAGGCGTTTTTTGAAGGTGGCTAGATTTTAAAAGTTATGAATGAAAACGTTTCTCTACAATATTGATTTTGAAAATGCAATTACAAATTTTTATTAGTATTTGTAGTATGTGATATTCCCTATAACTTATTAAATTCGTCACACATCCACATGCATTGTCTTGCAAATCAAATCAATAAGGCTGTGATGTAGTCCTCGTAAATGATCAAATCCAGCAATAGAAAAAAAAACATCGTCCCTTGACCGAATCAAAGAGTCTCTCCACTATATTTCCGGTCTGCTACCCCACGTTATCGTATCCGCACTGATGCAGTCTATCCATCGCATTTTGGACCTTCCTGGCCTTCGTCGTCCTTGTGGCATAGAGGTTTAGGTGTTTTATGGGGGTTTCCATTCTAAATATATGGAATATGGGGGTGTTAGTAAATAATTTTATATATATATATTTTTTAAAAATTTTATAGTGTTTTATATTTGACTTAATACTCGTGTATGTGATGATATTGTATCTGTTTAAAATAGTGAGATTAATAATAAATAAATAAATAAATTTTACACCAGAAATATATGTTTATTTTATTTTATTTATTTTGGTTCACAAACAATAAACAATACAAATGACATTGGTATAATAATCACAAATTGTTATTTTAGATATTGTTCATCGATTATATGTGAACACAGCATGTACAAATAAAGAAAAAAAAGTTTAAAATAATTTATTTTTTAATTGACTGGCTTAATTGAAATCTATTGGGTTATAAAAGTTATTACAGTAAATTATTACTAACCGGTTATTACAAATTATTTTACGTAACTAACGATGGAGACGAGAATAGGCATTTACAGGGCTTCTGACCTGTTATTGACTGGTTTGAGTAGCCACTTTACACACTATGTAACATTCACCATTCTGCCTATATTTGAGCATTCATATTCACCAACCAGCCAATGACAGATCATAAGCCTTGTATATGCCTGGACTTCTATACTCCCGTATCTTAAATTTTCTTCATCTTTGTTGTAATATGTTTATTAACAGCTCCCTAGGTGGTTGAATCCAGTCCTTGTCTACGAAAATTAGGAAAAACACAAAATATCGTTTTTATATTTATGCGGCTAGGCTGTTCATTAAATGCCAGCACTCAATTGAATGGCTGGGCCGTTCGTCGAATGAATTAAGATAGCTTAACATTCAACGTGTTGGCTGGTTGAAAGCTTGCCATTTAGAAACGGCCGGTTAAAGTTAACAATATTTTTTTCAAAATACTTTATTTATTTATTTGAATTAAGGATTAAGCCAAGTAAAAAAAAATTATAGTAAATATTAGTATTTAACCATTTAACGACTTTTTATGTCTACCGGCTACTTTGCATACTACGGTGACGGAAAAGCTGAAAGTGTATTTTAGTATTTGCATGCTGGTGTAGTGAGTGTCCTGACGAAGAGACGGGTGCGTCTCGAAACCGGTGGACATAAAAAATCGGTAAGTGGTCAAATAAGAATATTTAATCTTCAAACTCAATCTATCCTTACCGAACCTAACTTCACCTAGCAAAATAAATTGCTTTTAACATTTTGACTAAGCGCCCGTTAGCCATTCAATTGAATGCCGGCATTTAATGAACAGCTTAGCCTCCTGATTGAGCGGCTGATTTAAATACTTGGCGGGAACATAAATTTATTAAAATATTGTATTTAAATAGTGCAGTGCGTAGGTAACTTGTCCCGTGAATTTTAAGTGCCATAATGCGTAATGCACGTGTGGAATACAAATTGTTATCAGTGAAGAGGTTTGTAGCGGGCCATTTTATCGCTAACTTAAGTATTGAGCTGTCAAAGTGGAGATAGTGTTGTGATGGATGACAGGGCGGCTAGCCTGGACTTATCCTGGAGTTATCGAGAATACGACTGTTAGATTTATGTTGTTGTCGAGTGTGGCAGAATATGTTGTGGTGGTGATCCTCTCCCAGCCGGTGATGGACAGAAGAGACAGGGTCGAGGTTCAATGCGCACGTTGAATGAGATACTACCCACCACGTCGGGGTCACCACTGTGGGATTTAGGTTGTTGTTGACTCTCTTTCAGCTGCGCACAGAGGAAAGTTATTATACATATTTCTAAGGGATACAAACTCTATGCAGATTAAGGAGGGGGGAGGAGGATGTATGAACAGAGGGCAACACGTTGTTTCCACCCCTCAGGATCCCCTCAATGGCTCTGTTCTTTTATTATTCAAAAACATGTATTAAGACAAACAATTTACGCAAATAAACGTATACACAAAAACAATGACTTAAAACTGAAGTAACAAGCAATAAATAAAACCACCCTCACACCCATATACACATATACACTCCCACATATTCATATACCTACCTAAACCACACTCCACTCACTTACCCACGCATCCCCACACACAAAAACTCCCACACATGCGCTTCTACATGTATTAATATCTATCTGAACTGGATCTTTATAATTGTATTTATGTGGAAAACTGATTTGATAATGTTGTGTATATTTTTTTGTATTGCTGTTGTTTTTCTGAATAAACAAAATAAAATTAAACAATAATAACTAACACAACAAACATAATTAAAAACACAAATATTTACAATGGGAGAACGGCCTTGAATAAAGAAAGACTCCCTGGGTGATCAGAGGCAGAGGATCCGAATACCACCCCCGTAAGGGGAGGACAAAACAAAAGATCGCGTGCGTTCTCCTGCGAGCTCCTACCCCAGTTAGAGATTGATCAAAAACACGATGGTGCAGTTCCAAGGTGTATTTATTGCATGACGAATAAATAATTAATTGAATTATGTCGCGCGAGTGTTACGACGGTGAGGAGTTGAACTGGCTGCACTTGAACTACATGCTGGAACTGATTTGCTGCACGACTGGGTTGACTCGCTCGGGCTGACTGACGTTACCATACCCCGTGGCCTCTTTATAGGCCACGCTCCTTTGTTCTTCACGTCTCCATGGTAGGAACTACGTTAATGTACTGAAGGACTTTGCTATTATGTAGACGGACGTTTCACGTACAATACTGTTGGTCTTGCAGAATATAAAAACTTTTTTCTGAACTCGACATATATTTCATCACTCTTAACAACTATAAAGAAAATACTAAAACCTTTATTGCAAATAATAATTATAATTTGATCTAACTGCGTAATACTTTCATATTATATTTATTTTCTCTTGTTTGAATGAAAAAAGGAAGGAAGGTTGATTTGGGGTTACTCCGTGTGCATCCGCTGACAAAATGATGTTTTAAAGACAGAATCAACAAAACAGAGTAAAAAATAATCATATTATTATGTTATATTTCATTATTATTGCTTTATTTTATTTTTTACAAGTGGAATTGTACGGAGTGGCTTTTCATGAGTACGCTTATTTTCTTATTATTTTTTCGCATTGTATTTAGTTAAATAAGTATGGAAAACTATAATTGGCCATGTGGCCCCCAAATCATCGAGCCACTCTCGAGTCTATTTCGCAACATGGAGTTGTAAAGAGTTCTCAGTACGCGGGTATTTTCAAAAACCCTGGCAGTACGCAGAACGAATCCTAACATCTTCAATGCTTTATCACTAATTATCTCTATGTGATCATGTAATGTCAGGGTGCTCACAAATCTAACGCCCAGATCCTTAACATTCGATGTTCGTAGCAGATTCTAGTCATTCATTTTGTAGCGAAAAAATAAACGTTTTTTGGGCCCGAATAAAGGACATGACCGAACACTTGGAAACATTAAACCTAAGTTTGTTTCGCCTTCTCCATTCAGATATATTAGATATATCCGCTCTGAGAAGACGGAAATTGTCAGAAGTGGTTACCTTTAAGATAAGTTTTAAGTCATTGGCAAATATACTTTAATTTTGAGACCATTTTTAACGAGTTGTAAATAACTCACTATTCAAAAATAGGAATCAAGTTGTGGTAGAGACGATGGATTTCAAAAATATTAATACCATCAAAACTCTTTATTGCTCACTAGTTCGACCCCATCTAGAATACGCTTCTCCTATTTGGTGTCCATTCTACAGGACTCATATTGACCATATCGAGTCTGTCCAACACCGTTTTCTAAGAAAAGTGGCATGGTTGCTCGGATTACAAAGGGGTCATTATCCCCATTTTGAAATACAGCAATCTCTTAATCTGTCTTCATTGAAGAAACGTAGAACTGAGATGGACCATATATGCATTTTCAAAATACTTAATGCTATAAGTGATGTCCCATCTCTGTTGCAATAAATTTCTTTTCATGTTCCCAACCGTGTCACCAGAAGTCAAAATCTGCTATTTATTAAATCTTCTATGAGCAACTTTGGTTTTTATGCCCCCAATGTCCAGAATGTGTAGATTAGTCAAATCATCACAAGACTTGGAATTTTTTGGGATAGATCTTCCGGCTTTTCGTAGATCTCTTCGCGACCAAACAGTGTGGGATGAAGTTGGATTGGCATGGTTTAGCTCAAAGTTTTAGGTCTTTCGTTTTTTTTAATATACTGTATACGATTATTATTTTGCCCTTGTTTGTCTTTGCTACATAGTTTTATGGTATTTTTGTTCAGTTTCTTGTATTTATGTTTCTTCATGTAACTGTTGTAATTGGCTTAGGCCGTATATATAATAGATAAATAAATAAATGAATTAATCAATTAATTTTTAAAAAGGCCAGCACCTACTACATTTCTAGTATCTGGTAATATCAACAGTCACGTATGATAAATAGTGGAATAGATTTCAGATTTATCAATAACATTCATTCAACGAGTCATTTCAGTGTAGATTAAAGCATTAATATCTAAGCTTACATTATTTTTTACTTGCTCATTGTGAAAAATCACAATTTAAAATGAACAGTGTAATGGTTTGTAATTACTTTTATATCGCTGTATACTGGAATAATGTAATAATGTAATAATGGAAGGGGCGAGTAGTGGCCGGGGTCAGCAGATATCTGGCCAACAGCGCTGATTAAGTACATATCGCTTTAATTTCAGACCATAATAAATATGTAATATTTTAATATATTTATGTCTACATTGTGAAAACAGAAAAGATTACACTTGCGAAGATGAGATCACTTTTCAAAAGGTATTATTCAAATCCACACGACGCGATGTGACAAGCTAAAATTAGGGTGGATTAGTTATCTATATATATTCATAAAGGCTAATTTTTTTTTTTAATTTTTATTCATCAACCTATCAGGCTTTCATTTGACGTGAATGCATTTACTGAAAAATAGGAGGCTGTTATTTTTTCGAATACAAAAAGTTTGTATTTGAATGTTTACAAACAGCATTAGTTTGTTATGGATGCCAATCCAATTCTTGCCTTAAATTCCTTATAATTTTTACCCATTTGTGTCTTTTTAATGGATTTTTGGTAAAGCTAAAATAATATGATATTAACTGACACGGAATATACTGAAAAAAAGCCGTAAAAATGCCTAATTTTATCCGTTGTCTTCGGGCGCACGGTGTACATATTTAATATGATAACTATTTTTGAAAAACGCGAGACGTACCGGCAAAGAAAATTTTATTCTGACGCTTTATCCAAAAAAAATAAAAAATCTCGTTTAAGTTTTGAGGTACGGAAAATGGGACAACGAAACGTCGATTTTGTATATTTTAATAAAGCATTAAAGGTCCGACATGCAGTTGTTTCTTTCGCACAATATTGGGGAAGCATCTGCAAGACAGTGACAAAAAACTATGTTCAAATCCCTATTTATCAAAATTCCCTATCACCGCATATCCTCACAATTTATGTAAACCGAAACCCAAAAATAAAAATGTAAATATATGTAGATGTTTATTTTAACTAAATACAATAATTGATATCAAACTTTCGAATGTGATAATTTAATCTATATACAGCTATGTATGTACTTAAATATGTAGCTATACCAAAGCATTACCGGGTTTAGCTCATTAGTCATATATTAGTTACTCTCAGAAAAAATCCCGCAGAAGGAAATCGGGTGAATATCACAGTCTCATACTGGTTAATGCGTTTGCCTGTCATTAAATAAATAATACACAGAAAAAATATTATAATAAATATATTAGTATTATAAATACTCGTAATAGACGAAAACATGAAGTGGAAATCACAAATTGCTGCAATGGAAAAAAGATTAGAAAACTTAAATATGTGAGGCTTAAAAATCTTTTATTTATAAAAATCATCAAAACTGTGTTATTTGCCATAATATTATGTCCAATCGATTTTACAGTGTGGAATTGTAGGAGTGGAAAGATGCTATAGAGTCTACAGTATAGACCAAATTTGCGGAAAATAATTAATAAGATTTTGACTTATGACTAAAAACCTAATAATATATCATAATATATCTATCGAATTTAGTAGGTACATATTTAAAGAACTTTGTGTACTTAATTATTTTAATTTTATTTATTATGAATCTATTTTTAACACAAAATGTTATTAAATATTTGTAAATAACCACTTACCGACTTTTCTATGCCTACCAGTTTCGAGACGTACCCGTCTCTTCGTCAGGACACCGATTAAACCAATATGCATGCAAATAATAAAGGGTTCAAAGTAAATAATCTGGAAATATTCCACATTGGGAAAGCTTTAAACAATAATGTTCCTTTTATCAATAATTAAATAACCTTTCAATATAGTCCTTTATACGATGTTCCACTGTTATGAAAACCCTAATCCTACTAAGCTCACCACCTCCCTCCATTCCCTATACCTTTTTTCAACTATTTCTCAAACAACATGATTACAATCCATTCAATCATATGTTTTACATGAACTAACAAGTAACTACTATCTGGTAGAGTATAATAATACACCTCTACAAAATGGTGACCCCGACGTGCTTTCATGGAATAAACGGATTTAACCTCAAGGAATAAATAAATAAAATCATTTAAAGTACTTACAATTTTTGGTTTATTACACGCAAAAATACAGAGATTAAACAAATACTTTAAAGTGAATTTGAATGCTGGTGAAGACAAAGAAGGGCGAGCGACGTGTTACGCGCCCTTATATGGGCCCATTGGGCACTGCGGCCATAGACAACAACACATCCTCGTCTCTCACTCTCTGGTCCCCACAGTGTTTTGACGAAGAGTCGGGTACCTCTCGAAACCGGTAGACATGGAAAAGTCGGTAAGTGGTTATATACAAATATTTAATAACATTTAGTAAAATGTTTAACCACAATAGTATTTTTAATAGCTTATCAACAAAAAATACGTAATACGAGTTTACGAATCATACCAATCTGGCTATATGTATTGAATTAACTACATGCGACATTTTTTATTTTTTTTTGTATTTTTTACAATATACATAAGAGGTAAAACAGAGTATTAAAAAAATAAAGGATAATTACATAGCAATGAAAATCATATTAATAGTAAAAATAATAAACAAAAAATCCCACAAAGGCATGGCCTGTTCGTGGGTATACAAAAAAATGTGAATGAATTTTTGCTCCTATAATAAATAGACAGTTATAATATTTTTGTGTAAAATAAGAAAGAGAAAATAAAATATCCTGTAAAAGATTATCTGGTATTTAGCATTATTTTTAATATAAATTTTTGAACAATTTCTAATGGTTTAATATGGTTATTGTAAGTTGTTCCCCCCCATCCAATTTTTCCATAGGAAAGCGATGACTGTACAAGTGCATAATATACCATTTTAATAGTATTTAGCTGGGCGTAAATACTTAGTCGTTTGAACACATAGGTTAAATATCTCAATTTATTAACAATTATTTCAAGGTGATTGGTCCATTTAAGTTGAGAGTCAATGATTACTCCCAGGTATTTTATGCACCTTTCAGACTTCATTGTTTCGCAGTTATTACATATGTCAAGATTACAATATTTATTATGAAACATTACATTGAGGTAATGCACGATAAATGTTAATAATGCGATATAACGATATGGGTAATAATATGATAAAACGATATGGGTAATAATATGATATAACGATATGGGTAATAATATGATATAACGATATGAGTAATAATATGATATAACGATATGGGTAATAATATGATATAACGATATGGGTAATAATATGATATAACGATATGAGTAATAATATGATATAACGATATGGGTAATAATATGATATAACGATATGGGTAATAATATGATATAACGATATAAGTAATAATATGATAAAACGATATGGGTAATAATATGATATAACGATATGGGTAATAATATGATATAACGATATGGGTAATAATGTGATATTACGATAAATTGTATTCAATGAGGAAGTTCAGTAGTTTGGAAATAAAAATAAAATCTTTAGTAAATTGTCAAGTTAAGCCAAAAAATATCGTATTAGCGCTGACGCTATGAATTTTGTGGTTTTGAAATTACTCCGCCTGTGACATCTAAAGTTCTATAAGGTGAGGTGTCCCGATTGGTGGGTTGACTTTCCGGTAACCTGAATTGTAATCAACACTGGTTGATTTCGGAGAACTAGTGACGTCGTTTAAAGTAGTTCATTTTTATTAAAATAATGTTTATTATTTTTTTCATACATTTTCGAGAAATTTCGCCGTACAATAAAACGCTCTAATTTTTTCCGCGTGCGCGCCAAGGAAAATATTTTTTATATCCTACGGACTGAAATTCCTCGTTCAAAATTGCTACGAATATACAAATTATGTCACGGTATTTTTGTAAGTTAATGAGAACTTTTGTATATTTTTTTATTTTACCAAATATAAATTATTACAATTTTCGAGTGCAAAGAGCGCTGCTTTGGTACACGAATTGAAGCGTATCTATGTAGGTCACGCTCTTCGGTTCAGATTCAGGTTCTAGTCAAAGAACCAAAAACATGTTTGTGAAAAAACGTCTTTAGAATTCAATAAATATTATTAAAATGTCAATCGTGTCGAGAATCCAACCCATTTCAAACATATTGTTATGCATACGGTTTTCTTATTTTACTATTACTACCTGTCAGGGGATTTTTTCATCGGTAATCATTGTTATCGAACGTTTTAAATCATCGAGATATTATACACTGAAGTGGGTACACTTATGCGGTATCCGTTACGTATAATGGAGCATGAATGTAAAAAATCTAGCGTATTTTTAGGTACATAGCATGTATTTTACCTTGAAATTTTACAGGAGCTCTTTCCTCCCCTTCTAGAGAGGCCTTCCCTATTGGTGGATCCTCTCTGCGAATGAGATCGGCAGCTTCCTCGGAGCATGCGCGCTGAGGCTCCTTCGTCCCCCACCCACGGCGGGTGAAGAGAAAAGAATATGTTGACAACTGAGAATAGAAATAGCTTATTACGAGTGTAGATAACTCGCATCTATTTAGATAGGCATTTCAAAGTCAAACCCTCGAGGTTTTGCAGTTTCGAAATCTTCCGGAACGATTTCAGATTTGGCCTTCCCGTCCCCGCTCGCGCTACCGAAGTTCTTATGAGCAATAAGCCTTATTTCAGAATTGTTTATAATTTTATTTCTTCCGCCCGTTTTCATTTACTGAGCCGACCCATTATAGTAATTGTTAATTGGACACTTGTTACGTTATAGTAATCATTAATATTGGAAACAGTTATTATTTCTCACAACCTAGGTATATTTGCCATTTCGAAAAACGTGTGTATCTGCCTCATATTAAATATTGTCATTTAGGTAGTTAAGACTAGGATTATTGGTATATATAGGTACCTAAATAAAACATTTCCATAAATAAAAAAGATTTATTAATTTTTCTTAAGTTATCAACCAGATTTTGACAACCCTAGGGCCTATAAATTGCTCGTATGAAAACAAATAGAGTTCGGCGGGTAAAGTTGCCCACTTGTTTTTAGGCGAATCTTTCATTAGTTAGCTATTGAAAATATGTTCAAACGTTAATTTTTCCCTTGAATTAATAATATAATAAATTAGTTCTTAGACAAGAACGCCATATGAGCTACAGTTCAACAAATAATGGTTGCGGGCAAACATGGACGAAAATTAAGGTAATTTTGCCCGCCATTGAAAATTTTAATTGCTTGGAATCGCATTTCAATATGACTGAAATTACGATTGTAACCTAATTCAATGATTACCTAGGTCATTCTTAGAAATTAAAAAGTAAAGCATTGACTACATTTTTTTGGAGAAAACCAACATAATTGTTAAAAAGCGGGCAAATTTGGACGGTTTTTCGGTATTGAATTACAGATGAAACCCAAGGTAAGCCTGAAAATATATTCACTAAAAGTTTCTTGAAACTATATTTGTGATAGTTGTATCAAAAATAGCCGCTGTTGGTGAATTTTTCAGAATAAATTTGTAAAATGAGGTCCGTGACTTGCGACTCGGTGTTTGCTTGTGATGCCATTTTGCAAGCGTTTTGTTTTGACGCTTAGAATGTCACGCGGTGGCTATTTGGGGTAATATGCCACAGTTAGTTGGGGTTTTATGGTAACGTGCTTCGACGGCGCATAACGAAACATCTCCGAGCACGATGGATGAAGATATTATTTATGTATTTTGAATACAAACAGATGTATAGATTGTATTTTATGTTAAATTATTATACATCGAAACTATAAACAATATCATCATTCCCTTTCCGCACCTAATGGTGCCAATTGGTACACCAATCGCGCGTATCTTGATCAAATTTATTACATGAAGGTAAGATGATCGGTCTTACTCTTCAGGTAGCAGGAACTATGAAGTATTCTGGGGAGAAAACACCATTTTAAATCAATATTTTGTATCAACCATGCCGGGAATCAAACTTGAAAGCTTAAGACGATAAAAAATATACATATAAAAATAGTAGAGCCTGCCATCCAATAACATGCATTCGTTTAATTATACTAAAACTAAGCGACGACGCACAGTGTTTCGTTTCATACAAGCTAGAAACTAAAAATTCTGAATGTACTTTTAACTCACGTATGCGATTCATTTGATCCTAAAAAGAGGTTTTGTTTATTAAATATGTAATAATAATTCGTTTTATAAAAAATATGTCACATTTTGTTATTTAATAAACGAAATAAATTTTCTGGAAATTGATATCTGCATCCAATAATGTTTTTAAGGATCATAAATAATTGAAATTATTACTTTAATTCTATTGACTGATAAATCGGTCAACCCATAAAATAAATCATTGAAAATTATATTAGATACTTAGGCATAAAATAAAGATTTCACCCGAGAGAACTAATCTGCCTTCACTTGTTTTGTCAGAATAACCATTTTACAGCTGATTTTATTATGTTAAACATGACAACTGAAAGGGTTTAAATAAACTTAAAAGTTTGGCATTGTAAGGAACACAGAAGTGAGGCAACGGACACAGCAACCCTTGGTATCTACTGTCATCCAAGGCGTTTTGGCTGGCAAGGCCATGTACTACGTATGCCTTCCGAGAGCCTTAACCATGCTTGCCTATGTTACAAGGCATCAGGTTCTTGGCGTCCTGGTCGTTCACTGTTGACAATTTGTGGGCAGTTTGCGTCAGAGTTGCGGTGCGTGGACTTAACTTGGGAGGATGTACAGGAGGTCGATCGCTTGGCCGGAGGCAGATTATGGAATCCATATGCTCCACATAGGGAGCGGATATGGTATGATGATGATAAAACTTAAAGGTTTTTAAATAAAACATTTGTTTTAAGTGATTTTCAAATAGATGTATTTTGAGAAATATAAAAAGAGCATGTAATGTAGATAAGCCAAAGGAATAAAATTCTTGTCGAGAAACTCTATTAATACTAATAGAGTTCATTTCACTGGGTTTGGCGCCACAAATATAACAGGACATGGTTGACTTATTTTCAGCCAAAACGTTGCAAATTTTACCATCTACCATTGTTAAAAGCATTTTCAATTTTATGGACAATACTACACCTCCAATATTAACATTAAAATTTTCAAGTTTTTCAATTGCATCTTGAGGTTTTTCGATTTCAGACTTAGTAAGAATATCAGTTTCTTTGGCGAAAATAAATTTAATAGGACGACAATAAGAGGTTGAGGAAGGGCTTAAATTTTGCCAAATTACTATATTAGGGTCATCATTAAGCCTTAGTTGTATTGGAACGAATGACATAATAAATAAAAATTCATCTATTGCATGCTGTGTGTGAAATTTCTGTTTATAATTACCATGTCCCGAGCTTCCATCTCCACCCCACTTGCATATAAGAGTCAGTACAGAACCTGAAGGAACTTTTTCTTTTAAGACTTCTGATTCTACATTTAGAAATCGTTCCACCGTATGATTTAAAATCGCTTGTAGCTGGATTTCTGCACTAGTTTCCGTTATTTTGACAAATTCCTTGCTCAGGCAACATGCCGTTTTTGCTTTTCTTAAACTATAAAATGCCGGATATATGTTGTGGCCGGTTTTTATGGCATTTTTACGCATAACTTTGTAGGAATGCGAAGATAATTTACAGTCAACGTATAAACTTAGCGCTTCCTCAATTGTCAATGCCCGCTGTTTGTTTACTTGTTGACGTTCCCTACGTATTTTTGCTACTTCATTGGGAGTAGCTTTCAAAATTTTCTTTAGGAGATCGGCAACTGTGCGTTTTCCTGATGCTCGAATAGATACCTGCGTGGCAAACGAAAGTTCTTCAGATGTCTTCGTACTCACTAAATCACGCACTTTTGTCCTTTTGCACTGATCACTGCATGCCCCAAAATCCTTTGCGGGCCTTCCAGTAGACGTAGATGGTTCATTCATGTCTACTGAAGGACTTTGTCGAAAGTTTTCACATATCAAAATATTTTCACTACCGTCGAGCCACTCAAATTTTTTTTTAACAAATCTATCTAGTTTACAGCCAGATTCGGTCCATTTTCTGCTAATATTTAAACAAATAAGCTTAATTTGATTTTTTAACAGTTTTTCACCACTTGCACAGAGTTCACCGACTTCAAATTTACTAACAATATTATTTAACACTCCTTGAAGCCTTTCTTTCTTCGTCAAACTCTTCCACATCACGTACAATTCTTGCCTGGAAATCTCGTATCTGGTACCTGTAAAATAACAAAATAAGATAGATGCAACTTCGTGCGGTAAAATATCGAAACTGTAATGAATTAACAATAAATTGGTCTATTGAAAAATAAAAATAATATTTTGCTACTTTGATATACTCTCCGAGATAAATTCTCGAGAAGTTAGAAATTGATATTTTTTTAACTACTGAAAAATACATAAGTTAAATTATTGTTTTTTTAAGTACCTAAATGAAATACATTAAAATATTAGAAAAAAAACCATACAACATACCTTCCAAAATAGCTTCCATTTTTTTTTAAATCGAAATAAAAAACTTTAAACTTGATAAACAACCTTTACACGTCGGACGCCAAAATGCAAATAAATGTAATTAGGCTTTCAAAAACCAATTATCCGACTTTCATATTCTGGTATGAATCACCCTAAGCATTAAACACCCCAATTAGGCTTACAATCGTCACACTAACTATCTGGTAATGCCCCCATGACGTCATCGTTTAAGAATTCAAAAGTGACTTTTTATCTTGTAGCTTGTATGGGTCAAAACACTGTGCGACGTCTTAAACTATACAAAAAATAAAAGTGTAAGTAAATTGAAACGATGAAAGGCGGGATCTGGAGCGTGCGGCCGCGGTCTTAATTTGGAACTAACGCTGTATTCCTTCCCCGTCAAACTGGGAAATTAGAAAAGGGTGATTTTGATGACCATATATATTTGATTGATCGCAAATTGGCAATACTGCAGTGAGGGGTACAATGAAAGCTTTTAAAGTTTCTTAATTTTGTTATTTCCGCGGTTCGATTGTAAAGAAATACGACATTTTCGCTTAATTCGTTTTTAAAAAAATGATAGTGATGCGAAACTGAAGAAAGACACAAGTCTTTATGAACAGTTTCGGGAAAGAGGTGGGTGCTTTCATTGAATTGAAACGATGTTATACAGATACATTTAAATAAAATAAATATGTGCAAAACAAGGAGATAGTGGGAAGGAAATCGACGAGGAATGGTGGAGGATGAGTGAAGGAAAGTAGGAGAGGAAAATTGCATTTGATTTGATGACGAGAAGTAAAGAGCAAAAAAGGACAAAACGTCTATTTTCTGTTATTCTGAATTAAGCTTATTAGTTCTCTTCTGTACCTATTATATGGAGTGTTAAATATAACCAGACCATTAAAGTTCTTGTTAAATACTTCACATATACGAGGGATGGTAGAATGTTTCCGGTGATTAGTTTTGATGTTAGGAATATGGAAAATATCAGACAGTCTAGTTGGTCTGGAGGGGATACGGTTAGCACGTAGATTCATTAGTTCTGGGGAATTAAATTATAACAAATGAATAATAAAAATCATATGCTTTATGAGCGTGAATTGCAAAAACACTTATTAAATCATAATTTAAAATTGAAGATGTACATATATTAAATTGGTTTTATTTGACACATCGTAATTCATTATAATTACACCATTCTTATTCTTATTTTTAGAGGTGGGGGTCAGTGCTATGCAAGCTCCTGACGTCACTGCGACTTGTGAAGATCTATTGTGACGGGTCCCCGTGAATAGTTCTCGCCCTCCGAGCCCAGGTCTATAAAGAACCCGGCTACTGTCTGGGCCGGTCTTCCAAACGCTCTCGTGGCCGTATTATCTCGTGTATTTTCATACAAAATACACGAGCAAAACTATTTTCTCGTGCCGCGAGAGTGGTTCAGAATAGTACCCCCGGAAGGAGAGTACAGTAGTTTACATTTTGCTAAATCTCCCTCTCCAAGCCCAGATCCGTAAAGTACCGGGCTATCAGGTAGGGGGCGAGCTATTTAATATCCTCAGGTTTAACCGGTGGTCCCTCGAGGGTGAGGCTCCTTTTCTGATGTAAAGCATCACATGTTTCCTCACCTGCACTGCAGAACCTACACCTAGAAGTTTCGGAAAGGTTCATTCTAGCGAGGTGTTTACACCATAATATCGTCGCATTAATGAAAATTACGACATTATTTATTAAACCGTTTTCACCGCGAAATCATTTTGTTAAACACTTTAATAATGTACTGTGTTTTTATATTTTAAATGCATAGACCACTGAATAGGGAATCATCTCGTATACCAATAATGCAATCAAAAGTTCATTACAAATCAATTGGACGAAAACAACACATCTATTTATACGACAATTCAAACTACGTGGATTTCTATAAATAACAACACGTTTCCATCTTTTTGCGCAGAGAACTTTGTACTTGACAAATTTTACTGACTGCATATTTATTTATTCTTAATTTATCAATAATTATGGCATTATCTATTATACTATTTTTCAGCCCGAAGCCGTTCCGGGCCATCTACCGTATCTGTTGCACACGAAAACACGAGCAATGCAAAAGGTCCATGTTTTGTATGCTTTCTTCACCACAAACTTTATATATTCATCTTTATCTTCCTAGTTTTCTGCATCTATCAACATACGCATCATAAATCTTTGGAATCGTTCTTTTGCTGAAAAATGGATATATAGAAAAGAAAATTTAATTAAGTCAAATTTCAATTAATTTTTCTTTTGAGATAATACATATATGACGTAATTCATATATGTATTTTTACTAAACCTATGTTTGAAAATGTAAAAAAGTGAAACAAACTCCCTCTCCAAACATGAGAAGTTGCTCACAATATTATCATATCAAATCATAATTATTTATTTAGTTATTTCGACGGCTTACGCCTTTAACAAAGTATAAAATAATATTGAAAACAATTATAATAAAACAAAACACCTGAACACAGTATAAAAAATATAGATACATGAAATAAAATCAGCAGAAAATAAGGAAATATTAAAGAAAAAATAAATCAGAAGTTATAACATAGGTATGCAGCAAATTAACAATAAATAAAGGGTTTATATAAAAAAAATTGAAGTAACAGAGGCGATGTATCATAGCATTAACATACATTTTTATTAAAAATTTTAATATTTCTTTTTTTGTATTTTTTCCCCTTCTCCTTCTGTATTCATAATAAATTAATGTAAAATCTGTAATTGGTCTTACTTTTTTTAATTGTTTTCTTGTACCTTGATTTCCGTTAAAAACACTATGATTTCCACTATAAATAAATGAATAAATATAATAAGCTTTTGCTAAATTTCGTACATTACCTAAATATATGAATAAATATTTGCGTTCTTGTTGTTTACTCAAATATTAAAATTTTGGTGGCACTGTCTTTTAGATGTATTCGTAAATAACTGTATAAAATAGTTAGGGGCATCGGGTCTGAGATCTACTAGAAACAGCTTTATCAAAGCCACATCCCCTATATTGAATCCTCACAACAATGGAGAGAGGAACTGTGGCAACGGGATCTTCGAGCGAGACCATGGATGGATCCACAAGGACAAAAGGGTATCCAAACAGGCGAACATCTACTCTACTCTCTATGGATCACCCTCGACAGACTAAAAAGTTTTAAAAAGTGAGTGTTTCTCTATGTAAAAATATTTTTTGTACATTTAACCTTTATTTGTGGGGTTGCCTATCTGATGACAATATCCTAAATGACTGCGAAGGGAAAGGCTGAACTCCTGGGGACTTTATTATAGGAAATTACAAGGTGATATCCGTCGTCGCATTTAGGAGTGGCAGGGTGATCCTGGCGGATTAGGGCTGCCACCTTTCAAAAAGGGCAGGCCCAGAGATTTCGGTAAATTCGCTATTTTTATTTAATAAAACAACAATTTATTAATTTGACTTAAATTGTATTGTAACAAATAAAACAACTAAACAGTGCTGCAAGGACTAGCTTTACTATTAAATTTACTTATTTTATTTGTATGTGATTTTTTAGCAACGTTTCTCATTCTCGGTATTTTCAAAAGCTTTAAAAAAATGTAGTCGTTTTATAATAATTAATCTTTACAATTAACTCCGACTTTTACCATTTCGACTAATAAGCAGTTTCGCTCGTTTGTGTATAAATTCGACTCTAAGGAAATAACGCATCTCTCAAAAGCTTAACTAATGGGGATAAGGAAAAAAAACAATCTTTTTTGGTGGTTTTAGGAATCAAGGAAATATTTGTTTCAATTTATTGGTCTCGTCATAAACCCGATCCTTGTCTTCATTTTTTGAACAGTGATTTAACAGCTTCTGCGGCGTCCTCGTATTTAATTAAACTTTTCAGATATTTTTTTTTTTTAATTTTGATTTAAAATTCCTAAAATCTTAATATTGACGCCATGACAGTTCGAATCCGAAAACTCCGGCGACATGAGTGCAAATGCGAAACATGAAGGCAAATTAAAAGAGCAAGTTAGATATACCGAGCGTTAGCCCAGAGGGCTTCCGTTCTTACCGTCTGACCCGGATATATACGATGCTAACCCGTAGCCCGGATATGCACCATTCAAACCCGTAAACTCCGGGTCAAACCCAGAGAGGTGGCTACCTTAAGCCGGATACATTAAGTAAATTAGTAATGGGCAAGGAAATGGGGAACAAGTTGTGGTAGAGCTTGGTTAGATATTAAAAGTATATCAGTCTCAGTGCTGCAGAGCAGCATTTATTTAATAATTAAAAAATACATATAAGAATTTGCTACTCGCTAAGTCTAAAGACTTTTCAGTGGGACCCATTTTTTTATGACAGGTTTTTATTACATTTATTTTATTTATATTTTACAAATTTATTTATAAACAGGCACTATAAAGTATCTAGAAGATATTCCTTTAGTTCTTTTTTTCATTTGAAGATCTTTCATGTAAATGATTTCATTTTTTTTTTTTTTCATTTCATTTCATTTTTTTTTTTTTTGCACCACAACAGGCCAGGAGGCCCAATTACAGTGGTGAATTACATCACAGAGCACCCAGGCTTGAGAAAAATCACATTTTTTTAATTTTTGTGTTCTCACCGGGAATCGAACCCGGAACCTTCCGTGCGTGGGTCAAGCGTCTTGACCACTACACCACGGAGGCCGCCGGTTTGTGGGAGATCATTGAACAATCTTGGAACAACGCAATTTAATTTCCAACTTTCCTGTCACCACCCGATAAACATGTTTTAAAAATTTCATGTAAATATCTAGTATAAATGGTTGTTGTAAATAAGTTATTTATGTAAAGTGTAGCTAACACCCTAATTCGTATATGGTACCAACACGTGTAAATATACAAATAAAAATCTGAAATTGGCTAGAACACCCCAGTTGGGAGGTGTAAAAGCCAAAAAAAAAGAAGAAAAAGATAAATATTGTTTTAAATTTATGTCATTCAGAGCAGAGATAATGTAGAACTATTATTCAGAGTTCAAACTCTGGCAAACTCGATTTTTTGACGTCACTAGAACTGTCACGCTGATTATCTGTTTACATTCGCAAAATAATAATATTATAATGATATATTTATGTACAACTAATAATGAATAATGAATCTTTTCG
The DNA here is from genome assembly GCF_059751315.1 of Micrasema longulum. NCBI lineage: Eukaryota > Metazoa > Arthropoda > Insecta > Trichoptera > Brachycentridae > Micrasema > Micrasema longulum. Next base: position 96,562 of record NW_028277901.1, read on the forward strand.
TCATTGTTTTACTTTTAGTAATAATAGTATGCTGCATTATATTGTGGTAAATTGTGTTTGTATCTGTTTGTTTATTGACATAAATATGTGTTTAACCCTAATTTCTCAAAATGCAAAATTTTCTTTTACAAACGCAGGGTTTTACCGCTGTTGTTGGCATGGCTATTCAAAAAGAAATTTAACGTCGAGTTAAAGGTTGGAAAAATCGGTTTACTCAATTTCATCTTGAAAGATGTAAATATTGTCAAAAATGGGTATTCTATGGTGAGTTTATTCAAACTAACTTGTTATTAGGAGTCATTTCATATGCCCTGTCAGTCGCTGACATTAGAATGTAAATTCAGTGGAGGGGAAAGAAAGGCTTTTGCGTATAATAAAGACCGCGTTCAGGCCAAAAGCATTAAAACACTTCTAGAAAAAGCGGTTTCATTATTTAAAATGTGCTTTAAACCAATTGCGTAGGTATTTTACATATTCTATAGAATATTTCGGTATATGATTATAAACACTTTATAGATAAATATGAATTTATTAAACAATAGTCTTTTTTTTTATTTCCATTCAATTTAAATCTTTTCTCATTTGTTAAACTTTATTTTATTTGCTTTTTTCGAGATACATCTCATCGCTCTATTTTGGAATATTTCAATAAGTTGGTTGTGTTACTTTTGTAGCACATAGAGGAAGTGAGTTTCCACAGCAGCTTCCTAAACTCGGAGGTCGACAAGCCCGTCTCCGTGGTGGTACGTGATGTGCGCGTCAACAAGGACATCCTGGAGGGGGCGGGCGAGGGGGAGGAGCGGCAGCCAGAGGCGGAGGGGCGCGTCCGGACCGCGCTTGACTTCAGGGACATGCAGCTGCCTGCGGGAGTGGTGCTGTTTGCCCAGGTTTTATTTGTTTTATCTGTCATCGCTTTGCCAATTTCCGTATTATTTAATAACAAAAACCTGCACTTCAATATTATCGAGTAACTGACAAACCTCTGTGTCCGGGAAGGTGATTAATATAGTTCTTAGTTCTAGTTACTGTTGTAAAACAGTGTGTGAAATGGGAAAAAGCATGTCACTAATCACATAATCTCCGTACACCTCACTGATCTGTCGGGTTATGTGGACCGGTTTAGGGTTCTTAGCACAAATGGAACGAATTACAAACTTTATCTCACAAGCGGTGGGATTTTAAATTTTATACGTCATTTCGAACAAGCTGCACGAAGCGTATACAATTTTCAGCTAACTTATAATGGCTTCAACTCCTTCACAATAGGTCAGGGTGAGAACCACGAATGCGCGACACTGCAATCCCAGCGCTGAAATGGTAAAACATGTAACCGGAACTTACTTTCTGGGTATATCTCGTATTTCTCAAAATCACTTTCTTAAGCAAACAGTTCTAATGGCTCACAACTCGAGATTGACATAATAAAAAAAAGTTGAGGCTTCAATGTGCATTTATTACATCTTGAATTATAACCACATCTTGAGTATCATTTCATATCGAGTCCCTGTCTCTAGAACTCGTCATTCTGTACTCTTCGACATTCCGAGCGCAGACTAATCATATGAAGAACAGCACTCTTCGAAGCATACAGACTACCTATAATTACAGTTTTAGTGACATCGACATATTACACTGTAAATACTATAGTTTTACATACATCTACTACCTGTATCTAATGAATTATTGTTGCTTGTGAATTTTTACTAATAAATATAAATGTTCATGGAAGCCGAGAGAGGGGAGGAAAGTAGAGTTGGAACTATACCACGTCTTCTCCCTTTTATGTGCTTTTTATTAAATTTTTATAATATTTCTCTTTTTAGTATTTAATTTTTTCCCCTCTCCCGTATTCATAATAAATTCACGTAAAAACTGTAATGGGTCTTACTTTTTTAATTAGTTTCTTGTACCTTGTGTTTATTAAATACAGAAATGATAATGGAGCAAGAGAGTAAACTAAGTGAACTGAGTGAATGCTGCGGCTGGATATACCCCGTATTCCGATGTTAATGATACTATTTGATTATGTTCCAGTTCCTGTCGGTGCGCGTCATCAACCTGTCGGTGATGGTGATGGGACGCGGCTGGCTGTGGCACGGCGCGGTGGCGCGAGCGGAGGCGGGCGGCGCGGGCGCGGGGCGCGGGCTGCGGCTGCGCGGCGCGCTGAGCGAGCTGCGCGCGCGCCTGCTGCGACGCCGCCCCCCGCAGTCCACCTGCCTGGCCGAGCTGTCCCTGTCCCTGGGCCTGGACCTGCAGCTCGCCCTGCCGGTGGAGGCTCCCCTCAACACGGAGGTCGGTCTTACGATGGGGCAGTGACAGATTTTACAATGTTTTTCAAATGGTCAATCTCTAAATTTTACTACTAGTGAATAATTTTTGCCATGATTTTTCCTAGTATTTTCTTTTCTTTTGGTTTATTTTTCAAAAAAATGAATATTTTCATTCTTACGATTTACCCATATATTTCATTTTGAAGGCCATTTTCAGCGAGTTGTAAATAACTCACTATTAGAAAATGGAAATCAAGTCGGGGTAGAGTGGGATTCGAACCACGGACCTCCGATCCGTGAGTCCGAGACACTAGCCACGGGACCACAAACCGATTTTAAATTGAGTATTTTAAAATTATTATTATATAATTAAGGTGTGATAAGAAATCAACTATTTTTTAAAAAATCCCACAATGATTTTTATCCAGGGTATCCCCCGTGTAAAAAGAGGTTCCGGTGTTCTTGTATTAAATTCAAGTAATGTTATTAATACCATGGAACGTCAGTCAATGTCACAAACATTCAAATTTTCATACTCGAAAATTCAACAACTTCACAAACATCAACAGATGAAAGAATTGAAGGAATATAGATGTTCAAATATGGTCTGAATGGTGAATGTTACACAGCGTGTAAAGTGGCCACTTAAACCAGCCATCGACAGGTCATAAGCCCCGTATATGCCTAGACTTCTATATTACCTTCTCTTAAATGTTCTTCATCTCAGTTGTAATATGTAATATAAACAGCTCCCCGGGGAGTTGAATCCGGTTCTTGCCAACAAAAATTTGGACAAACTCGAAATATAGTTGAAAATTCAAGTTTACTACATGGATATTGTAACACGAGTATCTCTCCTACATTTTTTCATATAAGAAAAAAATAGCTATTATTTACCATATGAAAATCAATGTGTAACAAAAATGATAAGATTTTTACAATTAAGATGAGTTAAGCTACGAACCACTGTTTAACTTTTTTTATCAATTTTCTGTCATTTTTTTTTCATTATAGAAAGTACACTGCAGCATTACAAACTGCACGGCTATCTTGAACGAAGGCATCTACAAATTTCTCCAAGAACAGAAGTCTAGCGTTAGTGCAGTCGGAGTTCCTACTTCAACTCCGAATGCGGTACCACCGGTACATTTAGATCCACTCTTCAAACGCATTGCTCCCATCGTTCCCAAGGTGAAGAAACCCCTTCTCAAATACATATTTAGGTCAACTATTATAATTGTTTTTTCATAAAGATACGAGACTCTAATTTTTATTATAATGATAATTTTTGCTTTCAACACGTCCGTGTGTAGAAGAATGAATTTAAAAATGAATGTAAATGAAAAGCAAGTTTCCATGATTATATATTGTATTGCGTATAAGTTTATTAGATTCATATTTAAAAAAGTATATTTTCGAGTATCTCAAAAAGAACAATGTTTATTTTTTATCATTATATATCTTGTAGAATTTCAGTTTGAAAGTTTGTAAAACTAGCATTACTGGCGTAAGGGACAACAGCAGGACGGACTTTTGTTCTTCCCTTCACAGTCTTCAGGTATTCAACTTCTGCGTATAATGCATCTGTATATAATTTATCGTTCGATGTGGCAATCGTTACAATAATATTCCTCACTTAAAGGTCAACACCCGCTTCTCCACGAGCCAACCCAACAATGCGGATGAGATGGATATCCAGGAAGATGGTGTCACTTCTCCTCGTTTGCCTCAAATCTACCTCGCCTTCCAAATGGATCAGTTCAAAATTAATAGCAATAAAGAAAAACTACTTTTCTTGAATAAGTTGAAACTAGATGCGAAGGTGAGAAGATAACAATTATTAACTAACTCGGTAAAGATTGAAGAATACAGATCTGTGGGTGAAATAGAACCAGAACCCTGGACGAGTGTTTTCGACTCGATGGCTGCTCTCGGGTAAAACTTCCAAATAAAGAAATCGAGTGGAGATAAGGCCCCCCCGTTGCGTAATAGTTGGCGCTTTCGCCTACCATTCTTGAGGTCTTGGATTCGATTCCTGGCAAGACAAACTTGAAATATCGGTTTAAAAGGTTGATAAAACTGCAACCTTTTGGCACCTGAAGCTGATTACCTTACCTTTGTGTTACAAATTATCAAAATACGCTGAATGATGATGATGATGATAAAGATTTTAAACCTCATCACTACCTTTGCACTCGGACTAGGCTTCCTAAAGCTTTTTTTGTATAAAATTACATTTTTTCTTTTAGCTTGAAAAAGAAGTTCTAAACCTTTATCTGATTGTGAATGTCCTGAATTTGTGTTACAACCACGATGATGTGTACCGCTGGTGGTCGACCGCATTTCCTCAGGCCGACTTGGACTTGCTTCCTGAAACAATCGTTAAAGGAAAAGAACTAGGTGAGTATTTACAATCGCAATGGAGGTACATCACATTCGAGTGAATACTTAGTTTTGATTTGTGAATGAAATATTTTATTGGTGTAATTTTTAGGGGTCAGTAAAGCCCCCTTATGGTTGGAAGAGGTTTGCAAGTCGTGCGTAGTGCAGGGCTGCGCGGAGCTGTGGAGCGTCACCCTCGGAGGGAGGCAGGGTGCGCACTGCGCCACCCTGGCTTGTACGGGACTAAAGGTCAAGTTGGACCAGCTCGCCGATACCAGAGGTACAATATGTAGCATGTATAATCCTAATTTTATTTTATTTCATCTGAAACTAGTACTAACGTAATTTATGAATGTCCTAATATTAAGTTAAATCTAATTATTTATCAGTAATGCATATTAATTGAGAATATCAGTACATTATATACGATACACGATACACTTTTTTTTAGCCAACTTATTTGAGGAATATCCCTTTAATATTTTGAGAATAAAAAACATTATTACTGTGGAAAATAGCACTAAGCTAACATAGCAGCGTAACTCTTTTCGTTATGTAAGCTCTGTTCTTAATTAACATAATTATTAATTGTTTTTTTAGTTTTCATCTAATGTGTTCTTCGACTGGTCAACTAGGTTAGAGCTGATAACTTTACCTGAAAGTTTTTTTAGCTTATTTCATCTTATGGTAATATGATTGCTTTTTCATTAAAATTTTATTAGAGTTTGTAAACATGTCGCAGGTGCTCCGTACATGGCGACGTTGCCGCGACTCATCCTGGGAATGCGGCACTGGAGCGCAGAGTTGCTGGTGGACTCTGCGTGGCTCCAGGTCGGCGGGGCCGACGCCCCCCTGAAACGCCACCACTCCTGGGGCACCGGTTTCTTCGTGGGAGTGGCCCTGCTCAAGTGGGGCTCCCACGCGCACGACTCCACCAAACTGGAGGCCATGCTGGATTGCCTGCGCGCCGAGTGGGGACCGGACATCGCCGCCACTGCCCTGTTGCTCCTGCGCTGCTTCCACGATTACCGAAAATATACCGACAGAACAGTTCCTATCAAAGCTCCCAAGCGGAACGCGTCTCGCGACATCTCCATCAACATGACTTTGACTAATTTCAATATTTTCGCCCTCGCTGATAACGACATCTGTCTCATGAGTAGAATCGACGCTATATCCGTCGAAAAAAATATCTCCAAACTGGGACTCGTTATTTCTGGATTCAAGATGGCGGACGTGGTACCTTTTAAGGGGCACTACATCTGTCAGAGGGCCGAAGAAATGGCGAATATGTTTTGCTACATCAAACTCACGCGATGCGAATTCGACAACGGAAGCGTTAACATCGGATTACTGGAACTAGCCGAAGGGCAGTGGAGTCCTAATCTTCATCTGAAGTGCCTGACTATAGTGAAAGATTTCAAATTATTTAAGTCGGAGTTCAAAACTTTCTTAAACCTCGGAGAAGAGGAACTACCCAAACCCAAAGATGAAAGTGCTCAATCGAGTGTTACTATTAAAGGAGATGTCACTTTACGCTTAATTCTTTCTGATAAACATAATATGCTGTTTTCTTTTGGTAAGGAATCCATCAATACTTTTTGAATTGAATTTTTTGTCAACATAAATCTTCTTTCAGTACGGTTGAGCCATTAAGACTGAGTTGATATTGCTTATGTTTAATGTTACGTATGTATGTACAGGTAGTAACACAATTATTGTAATCATTTGAACATTTAGGAAGTGAACAGGGGGCTTTGAGGGAAAAGGATAAAAGCAAACACATTAGTGTTATCTTTGGAGCACAAAACTTATATATTTTTATATAGATTTACTAACTAATGAATTATATTTTAGATGAAGTTACCTTAGGTAGAGATCACAATGGATTCTCTATGTCTTGGACTTGTTGTCACCTCGCAATAGATGATGCGGAAATATTTACTGTAGAAGGACTCGCTGTGGAGAGAATAGACAACAGTCCCAAGATTCGAGAAGAAAGACAAAATGCCGAAGGATTTGTACTGGATTGGAACAAGACGTGGTGCTTATTATTTCGTGTATTACATATTATGTATGTTCTATCTTTACATCGACTCACTATTCCCGTGACTTTTTTAGGGGCATCACTATTCTCTCCTTCCGAACTATATTCCCTTACGAACATAACTTCGCTGAAGCCGTACAAGATGAATTTGTGACCTTAACAAAATGGCTTAAATTAATTCATAATTATAAAAAAACTGAATTTACCTCGAACAGCCACTCCGAGTGATTTGTTTATTAAGGTAAGGAGTTGACTAACATTTAATAAATATTGTTTTTTCTCCGTGCATTATCATTACTCAATTTGATTCAATTTGCAGATAGAAGATTTTATTCTAGAAATGACTGATGATCCATTTGAAGTCAAATTAAGAGACAACTACGAACTTTTAGAAGATGAATACAAAGAAAGTCTCAAAAGGAAAACAATGCTGGATGCCAAGGTACCTAGAATAATATTATAATAAACCAACCACAATATTTATTATATAATCCGTATCCTTGCCTCTGATAAGAGTCTCAACAGTGGCATATTTTCATTGTTGTATCTCTGTTTCGGAGTTGTCTGTTGTTATTTTATCAACAGACAACTTTTTATCAACAAAAAGCTCGCTAAGTTTTGCCTGTCAATGATTGCCAGGTGGCCGAGCTGTGCAAGCCGCATCTGTTCCTCCCGGCGGGAAAGGTGGAGGAACTGTACGCGGGGCTGGGGCGCCGCAACGCGCAGATCTACGTGCAGCGCTCGCGGCAGCGGCGGCCGGCGCGGCGGGCGCCCGCTCCTGTGCTGCCGCCTGCGCCACACCCGGGTGCTCGCGCTGGCCGACCCCGCACTCCACGGGACCGCCCACTGCGTCCGCCATCTGCAGCAGTTGGATCCAGACGGGTACTTCCACCAGTAGTCCGGTTAACGTATCTTTACTATTAGTACACCGACGCCGACGGTGACATTAGGGTTAAGGTTCGTAGGTTTTCACGGCCTTCAGAATACAGATAGTGTTTTTCTAGGTTATTATGCCGTGTTTGTGGGCTTTGTATTGCCGACGTTTCGGAGCACATTGCAGTGTCCATCTTCAGGGCTGAATGTATGAGTGTAGTTTTTAGTGTGTTTAATTGTGAGGAATTTGTACCGTGTCGCAGTCGGGCAATGTATGTGGTTAAGTGTGTGGAGTTTGTACCGTGGGCTTTGGAAGCACCGGGTACCATGAGGTTCGTAGTCGTAACCCATCATCCCTGTTTATGTTATTAGGATGCTTGTATATTTCTATGGCTTCCTTTATTAAACGGGCTTGATGATTTTTGGGCTTTCCAAGGACATTTGGCTCAAATGAGAAATTATGCCCTGTTTCTATGTAGTGCTCTGCAAGAGCTGATTTATCCGGGTAGCCCAACTTGCATGCACTCTTGTGCTCTTTTATTCTTGTCATTATGTTTCTGGCAGTCTGCCCTATGTAGACTGTTTCACAGCTTTTGCAATTTAATTTATATACTCCGTCTGTTTCAAGTGGGTCCCGATCTTTTACTGATTTTAGTAAGTTTCTTACTTTTGAGGTCGTACCGAACACTGTCCTTATGTCCCGTTTCTTAAGCGTTTTTGCAATTCGATCCGTGACATTTTTGACATAGGGAAGGAACGCTATTCTTTTATCCGTATTAGCATCATCCATCTTGGAAATATTCTTTGGATTTGTTACCGACATTATTCTTCTTTTTATATCCTTTTTTTTCATAGCCATTACTTTCTAATACTTTTGTCAGTATATTCAATTCCTCTTCTAGGTTACTTTCTTCACAAATACGTGTTGCCCTTCTGGCCAGCGTGTTTATGATGCCTAATTTTTGAGATGGGTGGTGATGTGAGGTAGCATGGAGGTACCGGTTTGTATGTGTAGGTTTTCTATACACCGTATGTCCCAGTCTGCCATCTTCCTTTCTGCTTAATTTGACGTCTAGAAAAGATAGGCTTTTGTCCTCCTCTACTTCCATAGTAAACTGTATAGCCGGGTGGAGATTATTTAGATGGTCTAAAAACACTGTTAATCTTTCTGCACCATGATTCCAAATGACAAATACGTCATCTACGTATCGAAGCCATACTTTGGGTGCATATGGAGCTGTGTCCAAGGCCGTTTCTTCAAATGTCTCCATGAAAAAGTTTGCTAGAACCGGCGATAAAGGATTGCCCATAGCCACTCCTTCTAACTGTTTAAAAATTTCATTTTCAAAAGAAAAGTATCCATTTGTTAAGCAGTACTCAAATAAAGCGCACATGTCTTCACTAAAAATCTCTCTTATAAGTACCATTGCGTCATTCAGGGGCACATTCGTGAAAAGTGACACTACGTCAAAACTGACTAATAAATCATCCTTCTCAACTCAAAGAAATCCGACAAGATACTTGCCTGATATTAAGAAAAACTAAATTACCACCATCTAACATATCCAAACAGGAACGCATAGCCTTAAAAGAACTAAGGGACAATAAAGATATTTTAATTCTACCAGCCGACAAAGGAAACGCAACCGTGGTATTGGATCAAAAAAACATATTCTGACAAGATGCGTGAGCTATTAAAAAGCAAGACATATGAAAAACTAAAGAAAAATCCCACCAATAAGATTGATAAAGGAATAAGGGAGTTAGTGAGGAAATCTAATATTCCTAAAGACTTACATTGGAAGATATTTACACAAGCTCCGAAAACTCCAGCACTATACGGACTACCAAAAATACACAAAGAAGGCACTCCTTTGAGGCCAATAGTAAGCACTATAGGTGCTCCTACATACAAACTCTCACAATACTTGGCAAGTCTCCTTCAAAAACACACGGGAAAAACCACTTCATTTGTCAGAGATTCTTCACATTTCGTGGATACAATAAAGGAGCTAAAAGTTGAGAAGGATGATTTATTAGTCAGTTTTGACGTAGTGTCACTTTTCACGAATGTGCCCCTGAATGACGCAATGGTACTTATAAGAGAGATTTTTAGTGAAGACATGTGCGCTTTATTTGAGTACTGCTTAACAAATGGATACTTTTCTTTTGAAAATGAAATTTTTAAACAGTTAGAAGGAGTGGCTATGGGCAATCCTTTATCGCCGGTTCTAGCAAACTTTTTCATGGAGACATTTGAAGAAACGGCCTTGGACACAGCTCCATATGCACCCAAAGTATGGCTTCGATACGTAGATGACGTATTTGTCATTTGGAATCATGGTGCAGAAAGATTAACAGTGTTTTTAGACCATCTAAATAATCTCCACCCGGCTATACAGTTTACTATGGAAGTAGAGGAGGACAAAAGCCTATCTTTTCTAGACGTCAAATTAAGCAGAAAGGAAGATGGCAGACTGGGACATACGGTGTATAGAAAACCCACACATACAAACCGGTACCTCCATGCTACCTCACATCACCACCCATCTCAAAAATTAGGCATCATAAACACGCTGGCCAGAAGGGCAACACGTATTTGTGAAGAAAGTAACCTAGAAGAGGAATTGAATATACTGACAAAAGTATTAGAAAGTAATGGCTATGAAAAAAAAAAAGGATATAAAAAGAAGAATAATGTCGGTAACAAATCCAAAGAATATTTCCAAGATGGATGATGCTAATACGGATAAAAGAATAGCGTTCCTTCCCTATGTCAAAAATGTCACGGATCGAATTGCAAAAACGCTTAAGAAACGGGACATAAGGACAGTGTTCGGTACGACCTCAAAAGTAAGAAACTTACTAAAATCAGTAAAAGATCGGGACCCACTTGAAACAGACGGAGTATATAAATTAAATTGCAAAAGCTGTGAAACAGTCTACATAGGGCAGACTGCCAGAAACATAATGACAAGAATAAAAGAGCACAAGAGTGCATGCAAGTTGGGCTACCCGGATAAATCAGCTCTTGCAGAGCACTACATAGAAACAGGGCATAATTTCTCATTTGAGCCAAATGTCCTTGGAAAGCCCAAAAATCATCAAGCCCGTTTAATAAAGGAAGCCATAGAAATATACAAGCATCCTAATAACATAAACAGGGATGATGGGTTACGACTACGAACCTCATGGTACCCGGTGCTTCCAAAGCCCACGGTACAAACTCCACACACTTAACCACATACATTGCCCGACTGCGACACGGTACAAATTCCTCACAATTAAACACACTAAAAACTACACTCATACATTCAGCCCTGAAGATGGACACTGCAATGTGCTCCGAAACGTCGGCAATACAAAGCCCACAAACACGGCATAATAACCTAGAAAAACACTATCTGACATTAGGGTTGCCAACTCAATCGATGATAATAAATTCCAGAGATAAGAAAAAAACAACTTCTGACAAATTTTTGCTTATACAATTAAATTTGTCTCAGCTGGTGGAAGCACAAACTTATCGTTCTACTGATTTGAGCATCAGGAGAAAGGTCAGAATTAAGTAAGACTCCCAGTAGTTTAACGGTGGGTGAAGCAGTACTCCCTACATCGGCTAGTGCGGTATCCCGAATCAAATTATGTTGTCTGATTTAAGCCACCCATAGTTGTTCCGTTTTTGATGGGTTTAATGTCTAATGCACTTTGTATATTTAGTGTCCAATTTTATGAAAAGACTTTTATGTTTTACTCATTGACTTTGACATATTACCAAAAATAAGTTTCTTTAGCTAGCAGTTCTAATGGCTTTCAACTCGGTTGGTCCTTTTTTCCTTATATCGGTATAGTTAGTAGGGCCCGACTATAGGCACTTACGGTTACTACTATGTCGGAGTGTACGCTATGTGTATGACCTCTCCTGCGCAGTCCCTGGCCCGAGGAGGGCATGGAGTTCTCCACATTGTGGTGCCGCTGGCTGGTGGGCTGGTGCAGCGAGTGGCGCCTGCAGCTGCGCGACTTCCCCCAGCCGCTGCTCCGCTTTGCCGACCTGCAGCTCTGGGGTCGCCTCATGGGGACCGAGCAGAAACCCCCTCCCAGAGGTTTGTGTCCATACACCGAGACTACCTAGCTACTTAAATAAACACGCATTTGGGTACTTGCATCAGTTATCTGAACGGAACTCTTGTCCTTCTGTATTGCTGTTGTCCCATCGAAGGGAGGTGGAAACTTACAAAACCAAATGGTAGACCACTCGAGAGGACCGCCCGCTGACTGTGCTCTAGAATCCGCTTTGTCTTCTCTAAGGTCTGAGAGGTTGTCAGGACGATAAGGAGTTTTTGCGCAGAATTAAACCTACCGTTGGTAGGACAATTGGGGTTTTGTGACAGATGAATGAAATGGAGTTTTGCATGACTTCGATGGAGTCTTAATAATTTAATGCTCTTCTGTGGTTTGGAATGCGAATTATTTTTCTTTTATTGTTTGAGTGCATGTTGTATTAAGTGAATTCTTTGAAGTTTCCTAGAGGGGTTTTGTATCGTTGTTTATTTTTTTTCAAACTATGGCCACAGTCCCGATTTGGAACTAACACTACATTCCTTCCTGTCATGCAGAGAAACTGGAATAAGGTGAATGTACTGACCATTTTGATTGATCAAAAATTGATAATACTGCCGCGAGTGGTACAATGAATGCTTTTAATGTTTCTATGATTTGTTATTTTTGCGATTTGATTGTGAAGAAGTTTTGTTTTTATACAAACCGAAGATTAATTATTTCTCTATTGTTTGTAGCTCGACGCCTCACAACGCTACAACAAGGAGCTCCTTGGGGCCCGATACAGATAGAGCGCAGTATGACTTCCTTGAAGTTCTACCACGACCTCAACTGCGAGATGGACCAATTCACGTATGCCTTCGGGCCGTGCTGGGAACCCGTCATCGCTCAGTGCAACATCAGTAAGTTCTTTCCAATTTCTAGTAACTTATGACCGTAGTGAAGCTGAAAGCACACTAATTGTACCTCAAGTAACAATATTTTATCACATTGATATGACATGTTAACACAGCAGCATTCTTCCTGACAGCTTTAGTTGTGATTATGAAGCCTATCGTGTAACCTCTGTCTCTAATTATTTAAAGTGTGATCAGGAACGTCATGGTCATATTTTGAAAAATCAGGATCTATTCTAACTCCCACTCTGAAGAATGGGAGTCAGTTCTATATAAGCTCCTGACGTCAATTTGACCTGTGTAGGTCTATTGTGACAGGTCCCCGTAAATTATTTCTCGCCTTCCCTAGCCCAGGTCTTTAAAGAGCCTGGCTACTGAGTGGAGAGCGAGTGTTCTCACATTGAGGATGCTACTTTTTTTGTGATATAAAGCGTCACATTTACATAGAATGTGTATAAGTATTTCATCATCTGCGCTGCAGAACTCACATCTAGAAAGGTTCATTGTAGCAAGGTGTTTATTCAATCTACAGGCTCTAGCGACAACGTTCACTCGGTTTCAGCTTAGTTTAATTGGGTCTAAAGCAAACCTCACGATGCTGACCAGGTGCTTTTTTCCAAAGCGTTATGCTCCGCTTCCGGGCCCATGGCCTAATCCATGTCTAATGATTTTTGTTTTAAGTGCATCTAACGGATATAGTAAAATGGTGTGTTTACAGGTTGGGATCGCGTAATGCGAGGTTCGCGGGACCCGAGCGCCGCCCTGGCGTGGTGGGACAAGCTGCGGCTCCTGGCGCATGGCCGCCTCACGCTGTGCGTGCGCCGCCTCGCCCTGCTGCTGCACGCCTCCCTGGACCCCTACAACACCACGGAGGAGATGGAGCTCGCCTGGACCGACCTAGCCCTGGATTGGACTAACGGTGAGTGCCCGGGTCACGCAATAACACAACCAGTCAGATACATTGACAAATTGAAAAAAATATGTAATGTTAAAAACAGCCAAATATATAAATTTTTCCTAAAAATACTTATTAATTATATAATACCGAGTAATTCAGTTTTATTTGAGATTTTTTTAATATGCGGACATCTATATTTTTTATGAATATCTTAAAAACAAAGCAAGATGGACAAGATTAACTTTGGAAATGGGCGACTCGGTTGTTTTCAGAGCTTTGAAGAACATTGAAAATCTTTTTTTTGTAGATTAGTTATAATGCACCGATATTATAGAAAGAATTAAGTATAATTCTAGTTTGATTGTCTCCAGCCAAGATGGTGTTCAAGGGTGATCTGAGTGTGTACGTGCGCACGGCCTCCAAGTACGACGACTGCCGACTCCTGTTCCTTCCCAAGTTGCGCCTCACCCTCAAGCTCTCCTGGATGTGCCTGGCCGACCCTAACGACCACCACGCCGTAGTGCAATGCGCCCCGGACAAAATTCCCGAGTACTCCAGTAACCAGGTAGGTACACTGACTGTAACTAGCTAAGACTCCTCCATTTCATATGGCATCTGATGTTTTTTTGTTCTCTTAGGAGAACTTCAACACAAACACAATCTTCAGTATTCTTTGAAATAATTTTAGTAAAATATCAAGAAAAACACTGCATTTATTACGATGTTACACTGTTCTTCTTATATTTCAACAGCCAAATAAGCAAATACCACGAAAATATTGGGCATTACACTGTTTCAAATTTTCAAAAGTTTGCTTTCGCTCTCCTGCAAAATGGTCGATTTAGAGGGGCAGGGTACTTCTGAAAGTGCAATATCTTAACAATATGTATGGTTTTTTTTTGGGTGATCCCGTATAGGTTGGACTATCTCCGGTGTGCTGGCTAGGTATCTTCTGCCGACTGCGACACGGTACAGATTACTAGTACGTAAATGCATCATTTTCTACATAACACAAAGTTTACCCTGAAGATGGCTCCTGCAACGGTAGCCGGAATGATAGAACGAGTCCAACATACACCGGAGCATCCAAAAATACCTCCTACTGAAAACAGCGTCCGTGAAAATCTTCTTCGATGGTGTTACAGCCCAAATCTAACCTAGGCCTCCTTCAACTTTTGCCTCCAACTCCTCCCGCTCTCACCAGCCGTTTTCCAATTTGCAACTTGTAGAAGCTGTGCTGCATCTTCAGTGAAAATCTACGCACCTATAATATCTTAAGTCTGTTATGCCGTAAAACCGGTGATAGGTAAAATCTCAAGAATATTGTCAATAAACTATATTGTTAATATTAATAAAGTTAATTTATGAAATGTTTGTGGTTTCAGGAACATGATTCGTTTCGTGCGTTCCGCTCTGAGGGAGTCGGGGTCCACCTTTCATTCGAGACTCGCCCTTCTGACGACAGCGATTGTCCAGTTCTGCTCTTATACGGCAGTACTCTCAGGTGGGTATTTCTTTGTAAGAGGGGAGAATCCAGAGTCATATTAGGCCTATCGGTGGCTTTTTTCAATCAGGTTTCTAATTATACATAAATGTCGCAGAAACGCCCTAATAATGATTGTCCTGAAATCTCCAGTTCATCACATCTGAGTACCGGTGTTAAATATATTATGTAGGATTAAAAACCGATAAATGTGTTATATTTTCAGTAGGAAAATCACACCATCATATTTTTCTATTTTAATTTCTGACTAATGTTTGTTCATTTGTCCAATCCTATGAGCCAATAAAATATTAATTGTGCCTCTTGTATGATACTTCGCTGTATACATAAATAATACAAAATGTCAATTGATTATTTATCTCCTGTGGTTGTTTTTAATTTTTATTATTATATACATTGGAGACCTGTAATTAGTATCCTTACATATCATCTGAGGCTATGATTCTTTGAAAAAATCGCAATTTATACTTTGGGAAATGGAAGATCGATTATTGATTCTGATTAATTGCTTTAATGCGTCTGATCACCATTGCTGTAAGGTCCAAGAACAATCACGCACGATAACTACTTTTAATGCCAATGTGAACATCTGTTGGGGATATTCTATCTTCTCTGCATTCTGCTTCAAGATTATTTATGTATTTTGCACAAACATAATTATTTATCATTGACAAATTGATGAACACACTACATATACCTTAACATGTCGGACACTCTGTGAGGAGATATTATCTCCCGTGGTAGTCCTTTATAGTATCCGTGTCCAGGTGGTTCGAGAGCCTCAAGCAGATCTTATCGGGGGCCACCCGCCCCACTCGCCGAGGTCCACTGTTCCACAACACCAAACCTCGGAGGCCGCAGTTGTCTCGCCACATCCGGACCGCTCGCCTCTCTCTCGCCCTCCATCGCTTCCAGGTACTTGCATTACGTTGTCCACTCGGCTTTGATTGGAAAATGCTTCCTGTAGCACAACAGATTTAAGAAGATGCTCCAGAAAACATCCAGATAACTTGAGAAATTATTGTCGACACTATTTTTGAAAAAAACCTAAAGAAGACACATGTTTTTCATAGTGCACTTTGTGACTTGATTTGACAATGATTACTCTGTGTCCCGTGGTTGAAGAATACAACATACAGTAAAACCCTTGTTTTACGTTTTTCAAGGGAGCAACAAAAAAAGTGTACAACTGAGGAAAACTCTAAATTGAGGAAATGAAGTATGGAAAAAATGAAATTACATAAAAATATAATTATTGTACTAGACTATACTAATTATACTGCCGAAAAATTGTAAGAACTGTCATAATTGGGGATTATTTATATTTACCAATTTATTGAATAAAAAAAAACATTGAAATTAATTGCAACAGAGAGGGAAAACATTATTGAGAAGGGAATATGGAAGTCTAGGCATTTACAGGACTTATGATGTTACACAGTGTGTAAAGTAGCCACTTAAATCAGCCAGACAGGTCGTAAGCCCTGTAAATGCCTAGACTTCCATATGCCCTTCTCAATAATGTTTTCCCTTTCTGTTGCAATTAATTTAAATATGAATAACTTCCTAGGGAGGAAATCCAGCCAGTCTGCAAGCATTTGGACATACTCAAACATTGATGAAAAAAAAACATGTTTAAATAATTTTATCTAGGTACTCAAAAATAAACATTTTAATTTTCATAAAATGCATACAACGATTTTTTCCCTTAATATTGGGAAATTTTATTCATATGGTAACACCTATTTCAGTATGGCACCACAAAATTTCAACTGTCATTTACATCGCGGCAAAACTGTTTTACACTTTTATAATAACTGTTTAAACTATTTTCTTTCCACATTATGTTTATAACTTCAAATAATATTTCTATTACCAAATTTTTAAACTTTCTGCATCGTAATTTATAGATGTAAAGACTTTATTCTTCCTAAATATGCGTCAGCTGCATGTCATTATTTAGTAAAATGTCAAAATTAGACACTTAAACAAAATGATGAATTACTCTGCACCTACTTTGAATTTTTTTATTTACCTCAATTTTATTGTTCATTCACGCGGCGGCACTCGGCTTGTTGTCTTTTGACAGATTGAATGAGTTTTTAAAAATTTAATTATAAATAATAAGTAAAACCGGGGTTATGAAAAAAGTAAAAAACATTAATTAGGGGAATATTTGAATAAGAATGTTTGGAAAAAAATAAAACCGTAACATTTCGGCGTAAAAAGGGGGAAAACGTAAAATTGAGGAACATAAAAACAAGGTTTTACTGTTTGTGTAAAATAGAACCAGAACCCTGGACGAGTGTTTTCGACTCAATGGCTACTACTAAAACTCAATCCATGTCCACTACCTAGGCTAAGGCCGAGGTAGGCATCCATAATATATAGTCCAGCCGGCCATATTGCCTCCGCTTGATGAGGGTAGAGGAGAATAGGTGCT
Organism: Micrasema longulum; assembly: GCF_059751315.1. Taxonomy (NCBI): domain Eukaryota; kingdom Metazoa; phylum Arthropoda; class Insecta; order Trichoptera; family Brachycentridae; genus Micrasema; species Micrasema longulum. The sequence continues at coordinate 113,934 of NW_028277901.1, forward strand.
AAAATATAACCTACATTATATATATTTTGAATCCGTAGCAATATTATTTGATTTATTAATTGATGCATTGCTTCTGCGGTGTGTCGTGTCCAGGTGTGCTACTGGATGTCGTTCGCGATGCAGCGCGGCGTGGAGGTCTGCGGGCGGCGCGTGACGTGCGGCGCTCAGCACGCGCTCCTGCTCGTGCCCGCGCGCGACGGGCTGCGCAGGCGCGCACGCGCCACGTGGCCGCCGCTCTACGTCAACTGCGAGCTGAACGACGCCGAGGTGTGGCTCAAGTCTGCGCTGCACTACGATCCGGATAAAGAGGTAAACTAAATACTTCATTTTCATTCGGTAGACTTAAGGTCCTTAAACAATAATTTAACGCATCTTGCTCGGTGTGTACATAGAATAGAGTTATGGGGAAAACTAATGGTGTTAGGGTAAATTAAAGGCCCCCGGTTACGTAATTATAGGAAATTTAGGTATAATATTTTTATTAAATGTAAGCATTTATTGACATTGTAAAAATAATTAATGAATTGATAATCATCTAGATAATTATTATAGTATTTTTGTATTTAAAAAAAAAACCTAATTAGTTTACTCAAATATGTGTTGATAAGTGTGATTTTGATATTAAAATTGTGGGACTTCAAGTTCACCCGGAAAAAAATACCCACTGTCATATCACGGTGCAGAAACTGGATTGTACATTTCCTGTGTGTGTTTACACTTAGGAAACGTATGATGTATGAACTGTTTAGTTGATTATCAAAACATTCAATTGACTAAAAACAAACTGCCGATACGAAATGATAAAAAATCGCTGAGAAACACGGAATTAGTACACGACCTCAAAATGTCACTAGGAAGTAAAATGAACACTGGAAAATAACTATATATAGGTGGCAGTATCTTTAGTTAGTGAGTTTGGTCAGCTTCGGTCAGTTCCATCATGTAGTCAGGTAGTTCAGTACTTAAACAGTTACTAACTAACATAAAACGTTTGCAAAGTTACTCTCACTGTCAATTTGTTTATTCTAACTAACTAACTAACTAACCATCACGCCATTTCCCCGGAGGGGTAGGCAGAGAGGATAGAACGCCACACCACTCTGTCCTGGCACACTTTGCTTCCTTCACATTCATACATCTTCTCATGCACGCACGTCGATTATTCCGACTTTTCACATGACCACTTTCAAGAATTTGTTGTACTTGATCATGCCATGTCTTTCTCAGCCTTCCTTGACTTCTACAACCAGACACATTCGCATCATAAATCTTTTTAGCCGTTGTGTTGTGTTTATTTAACATGTAATAAACTAGCATCAGCGCATTACATTGTTTTCTTCGGGCAACCTCCGACTGGGTAGGAGCTCCCATGCATTCCTCAAGCATCAAATCCTACAAAATTATTATATGGAGTTCTACGAGATAAATTCGAACTCAATAAATTATACTTTGTACATATTTTTATCATTATGAAGACAATTCGTATTTCATGAATATGGTTTAAAAATAAAATAAAAATAGCACACTCTGTCATTTTATTATGACTATTAATAGTAGGCAGCTTTTGGCTAATATTTATCCAGTACTTATATTTTAACAAATTAACAAAAAATGCACAATTATTAAACTTGTTTCAGTTCTGTCATTCTGATCCCTGTCACGATACAACCGTTTTGTTCTAGAGTGTCGATTTGGTACTAATTGCGATTCTCATCTAATTTGCATCGTTTTCAGGCCATCTGGTTCGGCCAGCCCGTGGAGAAGTGCTACTGCCTGAGTGTGGGCAAGGTGTCGTACGGGCGGGAGGCGGGCGGCGGCACGCGGGGGGCGGGGCCCGAGGCGCCCCCCACCCACCGGCTCGTGGTGCACGACCTGCGAGCCGCCTGGACCAAGACTAACCGGGACGTAGCGTTTGCGCTCTTCGATACATACATGAAGAATAAGGTGAGACTTGAGACTAATCTAATGAACTTTTTAGTTTCATTTTCAGCTTCCTTGTCATCATCTTTTAATGGACTTTCATCATGATCGGGAGTGATGCAATAAGAAAATGTGCAGTCTGAAACAATGCTTAACTTGTTTAATTTGTAAATACAATTATGTTTAAATGTATGAATGTGATTTTTTTGTAGCAACTGAAGAAGAATCTATCAACAGATGCCCTCAAGATATTCCGCAGTGAGGATTCCGAGTCGGCCCCTCTGAACAGTCGCGTCCCCGACCCCTCCACCCCTGCAACTCCCCCCACCAACACCTCGGTTCAGGTATTCTTCATTACCCGTACTTGTATAACATATGTAAATAACCTTACCTACGCAATATCGTTCACATCGGGGGTTGCCAAAATTTTGGTCTGTTATGAGATAAGAGCTCCTACACCAGTTGGGGAAGAAAATACGTTACGCTTCAATGTGTATTTATGAAATGTTGGATATAATCCTAAATTGGTAGATGGAGCATGAGAGTGACTGTTTGATGCACTGACTGAACTGAGCCAATGACTGAATCCTGGTAGTGAGGATGATTTTGACGCTCTTTTGTAATAGCTGTCCTTATTGCTGTCTCTACTTCTGAGCGGGGAATTTTTGCCATTCGTGCCGGGTAATTAATATTACGGATGTTTTGTTTCTATTGTTGTTTACATATATCATTTCGGCGAATTGATCATGTCCAATCAATTTAATGCCAATACGTGAAGAATTGACTTCCCTCTTTTCTCAATCCAATGAAGTGCATATTATGTACTTCTGGATTACCTTCTTTCAGTATAAAGATGCTTAAGCTACCGGATTACAGACAGCTTCTTCGGGCAGCTTTTGTTAATTCATTTATGATCATGTTAAACGTGACTTTGTCGTCGTAATATTATGTACCATGTTTAACGAATGTTTCATTTTATTTCTGTCTCAAATTGACTTTAAAAATACAGTAAAACCTTGTTTTTACGTTCTTCAATTTTACGTTTTCCCGCTTTTTACGTCGAAATGTTTAGGTTTACATTTTTTTTTCCATACATTCTCAATAAAATATTCCCCTAATTAACGTTTTTTACGTTTTTCATAACCCCGATTTTACGTTGAAAATTTTTCAAAACGCATTCGATCTGTCAAAAGACAACGAGCCGCACGCCGCCGCGTGAATGGAGAATAAAATCGAGGTAAATAAAAAAATGTGTAAATTATTGCCTCAAATTAAATTCAAAGCAGGTGCAGTGTAATTGATCATTTTGATTAAGTGTCTAATTTTGACATTTTTCTAAATTGTGGCATGCCACTGCATGCAGTTGACCCATGTTTGGGAATAATAAAGTCTTTACGTCAATAAATTAAGATCCAGAAAGTTTAAGAATGTGGCAATAGAAATTTTAATTGAAGTTATAAACATAATGTGAAAAGAAGATAGTTCAAACAGTTAGCATAAAGGTGTGAAATAATTTGGCCGCGATGTAAAATAGTGATACCGTATAAATGAAATTTCCCAATATTTAGGGGAAAAATCATTGTACGCATTTAATTCAAATTCAAATTTTTATTTGTGTGTTTTTAAGTTTAAGTAATTACATAAAATTATTTATGAATGTGTTTTGAAAAAATTTTGAAAAAATATGTTACAGTACTGATTGAATTAATGCAAAATATTTTTAATTAAATCCCCAATGCTGACAGTTTTTACAATTTTTGTACCGTATATTTAGTATACTCAGTACAATAATTATATTTTTCCATACATGTTTATTTCCGCAATTTAGCGTTTTCCTCAGTTTTACACTTTTTGTTGTTGCTCTCTTACCTATATAATATGACAAATTGCTCACAGTCACAACATTATAAAACAATCATTTTATACTTTACGTATGGCTTTTGAGTATTTTCCATTATTTAATTAATAGAATAATTAAACGGTACCAAATATCGTAATGTAGAAAATGTCAATATTTTGAATGATGACATTTAATATTGAAGTCTGGCAATATTAAAAAAAAGAATCCCTGATCCATTTTTAGCCGATTTTTTGATAGAATCACAGTGAGAAACTTTTATCACGTTTATTATTAGTATTTTATTATTATTATAAAAAGAATAGAAAAAAAATCTTTATTCTTTATTTGGGTAACCAACAGCTATATTTATCTTAAATATAAAACAAAACAAATTACAAATAAGCCAATTACAGGTTTTCACAAGTAGCATCACAGTAAGTTGAAAAAGATTCTCGAGCATAAAATGGACAGTAATTTAATGTAAATCCAAAAGAAGAGAAAAAATACTACAAATTATTTAGAAAGAAATTGCTGTATGTCATTATGATTATTTGCAAATAAATCTATTTCATTTAAATTATTTATTGACAATTCTTGATGGAATTCCATTGTAATGATGTAATAACTTATATTTCCATATAAGTTATTAATTTAAAAAATACTTGGTACACTTCCACTTATTTATTTTGACCAATTAACGCTTTCACCCTCTAATGGGCATCTTCAGACTGGTCTGAAAGACTGGGGTGAAAGCGCTAATTGGTCAAAATAAATAAGTGGAAGTGTACCAAGTATTTTTTAAATTAATAACTTATATGGAAATATAAGTTATTACATCAAATAAATCCATGTTTAATGATTTAGTTATTACATTGAAATGATTGAAAGTTTACTATAAATATGAATTTTGCCTATAATTAGATGAAACAAGAGGTATATGAAGAAGAAGGATATTTCTTTGAGATAGAACTTTGGAAGGAATATTAATAGAAAGTTTGCATAGTAGTTCAGGACAGTCGATTGAACCTGAGACAATTTTTAGTAGATAAATTATATCCGCTATTTCACGACGTTTTTGCAGAGGTAATAGGTGTGGTTTTTACATAAATGAATATATTAATCGGATTTGAACTCAAGTTTCAACCGAAAACACATGAATTTTACGAAATTTAAAAAAATATTTTCAATGCGTGATATCTGCACATTGTGCATAGGATTCCATATTTGTGATGCATATTCTAAGTTGCTTCGCACTAATGTACAGTAAAGAATTTTAAGAGTCTGCTATTGTGAACGACGTACAGCTACGCATAACAAAGGCAAGCGCACGCGATGACTTTTTTATGATGCTGTCAACATGGGCGTCGAAAAGTTATTTACTATCATGGAAGACACCTAGACCCTTTACACATAATGAGCGTTGGAGGTTTTGACCCTTAAGCATATAGTTAGTAGGTAAAATTTTTACTTTGGGACTAAATGTAATAACTGAACACCTAGAAGGATTAAGATCCAAGCAGTTGGAGTTGCAGTAATCCTCCAGATGGTTGAGATCTGACTGCAGGTCAGAGACATATGCTTAATTTTTACAACAATCAAGACCATAAGTCTTGATTGTTGTAAAAAAAATTATGTCGTCGGCAAAACAAAGCAAACGCGAAGAGGTAAAGCATTCATCAATGTCATTAACAAAAATTATGAAGAGCAAAGGTCCTCGAAGAGACCCTTGAGGCACTCCGCTGTATTACCGGCAGTAGTGCCCGTTCTTATTGAGCTACAGATCTATAAAGTAAGGTCATATCAGCTTATAGCCGCCTGCCTCTAATGATATGAATGTAAATATAATGTTTATTTATCTCAGTCGGGAGCCGGGCAGACGGCGGCCCTCCTGGCGCAGCTGGTAGCCGAGGCGGAGCACAAGGCCGTCGTGTTTTCCGACGACCTGTCGGAGAGTAACGCGCAGCCGCCCTCGCACGCGCCCGCCCCGGACGACTCCTCCATCTGCAACTGGCTCAGTATGTGCTCTCATTAATACCTCAAGAAAAATCACATTTAATTTTTGTGTTCTCACCAGGAATCGAACCGGAACCTTCCATGCGTGAGTCAAGCGTCTTCACCACTACACTACGGAGGCCGACGGAATATTTAATATATTATAACTGTGTGGTTTTGGAAACATTATTTTTAGTGACAGATTATTATTTTTTTTAATAAATATTTGTGTTCTTATGATTTACCCAAAGTATTTGTTTATTAGAAAATGAGAACCAAGTTGTTGCAGAGTGGGGTGCGAAGTTTAGACCTCTGATCCCTGGGTCCGCAACACTAGCTAGCCACGGGACCTCACCCCTGTTCATTATTATATTTAGATTGCTCGTAACAGCAAAAAATAAATTGTGAGCCTTAAAAGGGTGAAATTTCACAGTGCCCGAGATCCTAATTAATCAACTGAGGCCCGCTGGGCCGTAAAAGCGAGGCTCGAAGGGCCGAATATCCTAGCATGTAACAGTGTTGCCTGCTAGTTATTATTATTTGGCATGAAAGATCTTATTTTCTCACATTACTCTTCCCATCCTTACAAGACAAAAAGACTTGATTTATTAGTTCCATATGTAATATTTAGTAAACGTAGATAAAATAAAATAGGATAGAATTCATGAACTAAGTATACCTTGACAAAGAAGCTTCTATAGCTTTGAAACCGGTCGGTAGTAAAAATATTTTTAAAGTGGTGAAAAACAAAGTAGTTTTAAAAAATTTTAATACAAAGAATAACCACAAAGTTAGTGCCTCAAATATAAAATTTAAAAAAAAAACACATTTTCGTCTTTTGATCTAGAAAAGAAAAAACACAGCAGATTTTGTTTTTCGGGGTGATTGCACACCGCATGTCATTGTTCTTAGAAATTTAGTTTTTAAAAAAACTGTATAAAATAATACATTTTTAAAAACATTAAGTAGTTCGTAGTAGTTTCATAAAATCTATAACTATCCACAATTCGTATTTTACTTTAATGTTTATATTGTACAGGTACAATGACGCTTAAAACTGTTTTTGTTTGTTCAGTCGCCCTTGTGAATGCTCAAGTGGTGTTGCGCGGATGCGAAACTCGCGGATACGTAGTGCTGTGTGCGGCGCGTGCCGAAGTGCGGCAGCGCCTGCGCCGCGCTCGCTGCACCTGGGCCGGCTCCTTGCAGAGCATGCAGTACTACGCCACCGTCAGCGCTCGCGACAACGAGCAGTTACACCGTAAGTGCGACCCCCCGGTAGCCGGTAGCCGGTAGCGCCTAGTACCCTTTTATTATCATTTCTAATTTAGTTCTTTAGTATTTGGGTTTTGCGGTGTTGTTTGTTGAGTTTATATTACTGCGTTCTTCTTCCTTTGGAAGCGGGATCTGGAACATACGGACTCATTTCCAATTTGGAACTAACACTGTACTTCTTCACTGTCATGCTCGGAAACTAGAATAAGGTGATTGTACTGATTGATCAAAAATTGAGAATACTCTAGTGAGAGATACAATTAAAACTTTTACTGTGTTTTGTTATTTTCACAGTTCGATTGTAAAGAAATACTAAATTTTCACTAAAAAGGTTTTAAAAAATTTTCCCATCCCATCCCACCAAGATTTAAGGGAGTTTCTACAGGAGGAGCCAATTATGATTCAAGAACAAGACTGATTTGTCCCTAAGAGATCTACTGTCACCAATTTGTTGCAATGTTTGAATACCTGGACTGAGGAATATGACAATCACAAATCACAACCCATTGGATGTACTATATCTTTATTTTGAAAAAGCATTCGATTGTGTTTCAATTAAAAGACTGGTCAAGAAGTTGGAGCACTCGGCTATCCGTGGTAAGCTACTAAGATGGATTGAAGCTTTCTTGAACAATCGTATCTTTCAAGTAAAAATAGGCAACACCTTATCTACAGAACATAATGTACTTAGCGGCGATCCTCAAGGTTCAGTCCTTGGCCCGATTCTCTTCGTCCCGTACATTAATGATCTCAAAACAGTCGTAAAATCTCAATCGAGTATCTTTGCAGATGACACCAAACTGTTTGCAAACCTCCTTCTATACTCTGGTCAACTACTCCAGGATTTGGACCACATCAATGAATGGACTAAAAACTGGCTAATCTCACTAAACGCTGAAAAATGTACCATTCTTCACATAGCCAAACACAACCCTATGTGTACTTATCTTTTAGTCGGTGTCCAACTCAAACCCGTAAAGCATCCAAAAGATCTCAGCATAATCATATCAATGGATTCAAAATGGGAAGCTCACATCACGTCTATTGCCAAGAAAGTCAAGCCAATATTTTTTTGGATTAAAAAGGCATTCCAAAATATTACTCCAGAGATATTTCTTAAAATATACAAGACCTATGTAAGACCTTTATTGGAATATGTATATCAAGTATAGAGTCCCTACTTTACTAAAGACATCGAGCTATCGGAAAAAGTCCAAAGATGTGCTACAAAAATCCTCAAATTACTCAAAATGATGCTTTATCGTGGTAGATTAAAAGCACTAGGACTTACATCATTAGAAGAATGACGGAAGAGAGGGGACTTGATTGAAACTTATAAGATACTTAATAATTACTGTGACTGCCCCCTGCATGAGATGTATCAATTAAGTCCCAACACAAATTTACGGGGTCATAAATGGAAGCTCTTTTGTCCCCAATTCCACCTCAATCCCAAGAAAAACTTCCTTTCTAGCGGGGTAGTTTCAGACTGGAATAAATTACCAAGTCTAGTTGTCCATTCCATTTCGGTCAACCAGTTCAAAAACCGTTCGGATGCTTTTTTGGAGGAAGAAGAACGCATACAAAAAGTAGTATACGAGATATAGGCGCATCAGCAAAGGCTGCCTGCCTGTAACAAATAATAATAATAATACTAATCTCTGCCGTGATTCCAGAGAACATCCAGTGGGTGTGCGTAGAGGAGATAGAGGACAAGGGGGCAAGGGCCATTTCCGCATTGCCCGACGTGCCCCGCCTGGTGGGGAGCGGCCACTCCGCCGGAGGTGTCCTGGGCTCCACAGTGGGGCCCAGTGCCGATCGAGCTGACGCTCCTCAGGTTTGTAGTTTCGTTTCATTTAGTAAGTCTTAATATGTTTATGAAGAGGCTTGATTATAATATCTATGGAATATGGAATAGACACGAGATGAATTTTTTTTAAAATTGTGTTAGCATGTATACTAATAGTTTCGGGAAAGCTTAGAATAATTCAGGCTTAATTACATTGAAAATGCCTTTTTCTAGCTACAACGTATTGTCTCTCGTTGTACGTGCGAGTTCTATTACGTGAGTTACGAGGAGACAGGAGGAGGAGCCGAAGCCGGACCGGCGAGTTCCTGGGAGGAACCAGAAACACCCTGCGATACATTCACTCTCATGCACCACGATCTGGATGTTTGCACTAACTCTCTTCAGGTGTGTATACCCAGTGAACTTGGATCTAGACTCGTACTAACAATAGTTAAACATGTGTTTATTTACTAAACGCCTAAAGGGGTCTACAATAAACAGTTAAAATCTACATTTTCGTTTCGGGTTCGAATATTTTATAGTTCCTCAACCCAGTCGACCTGAAGCGTAAAACTGATCATCTTACCTTCATGTAACAAAAATGATCAATATATGCTGCGATTGATGGATCAATGCAGTGCCCTATGCACCATTAGGTGCCGAAAGGGAATGATGATGTACGTGTAATGTCACTGAACTTCTCCTAAACAGCTTAACCGATTTAAAATTTTCAATCAAATCTGTAAAAAAAAGGTCAGAAGCATAAATATTTTTTTCATCGATCTACCAGGGTTGCATTTAACGAGAATGTATGTTCAAAAAAATGGAAGGATGATGTTTTTTTGTGTTCAAAAAAAGTTATAAAAAGTTATAATTTCTTCCCATTTATTTATTTTTATTGGATTTTTAGTAATACTAAAATAATATTAACTGTCATTAAATACATATTTGAAATTCGCATTCATGAATAAAGTGTACCCCTGTTGGTGAGAAGAGTCGAGTTTGACATTTGCAAATAGAATTCTATATTTGAAAATGAATTATATTATGTTTTGGAATTCAACCATGAACAAGTATCTAGGTACCTACTTAAAGTCAATGTTTAATATTAATAATTTTTAGTTTTGGAATTTAATCATAAACCTAGGTACCTACTTATCAATGAAAAGTCTTTTTTTAGCGTTTGTCGGGTCCGCTAGTATGACATATAATAATAATTTCAATTATTATGATAACCCTTTAAGGTGGTGGACCCAGTTTGCCTTTTTGTCATTTTTTGTGAGGTTTTTAATATTATTTAACCATCGAAATATGTTTTGAATTTAAAAAAAGACATGTTGCAAATGGATTTTGTTTATGAAAATGACTACCCTAAAAATTACTCATCACATAATCGAAAAATTTTCATATTACTGGGCCTAGTTGTACTCATCTCGGGTGGATATGAGTTAAGTAATTCTAAACAAAAGAAGGAAATGAAGTAGAGAAGAATTGAAAAGAAAAGAAAAACACAAAAAAAGTGCTGGAGAATTGGGGTGATGACCATTCAGCGGGTAAGATAGGTGATTTTATTGCAACAAGAGCGGTGCGGAGTAAACCCGACAGCTCTGCATAATTATTTGCAGTTCTTTGCATGCGAGCCAGGAGACAACGGTGAATGTAGTTTGTCTTATTGTACACGCATTGGAACGCGTGTTGGAGTCTGGCGGTCCCTGTAGGTACACGAAAGTTTATCAGGGATTTTGGAAATCTATTAAGAGTGCAGACCACCTTGTTTATTGGTATGAGGTCAGCAATTGTCCTTCTGGCGGAGAGCATGGTAACCTCAACTCACACATCGAAGTTTGGTAGCAAATTTCATGTACAGGTTTACCCTTTTTGAACAGTTTTGCTGGACTCTTTTCAAGTTGAGAGAGTTGGAATTGTACAAAGGGATCGAAATCCGAATTTATCGGACCAGAGTACAATACAAAGATTTTATTAAAACCATGCTGCTATGATTTGTTGTGTTACAGATAATGAAGCCCAGCATCTACATAGCCTTGTTAGCGATTCTATGTTGTGTAAAGGTTAGTTTTTCATCGAAAGTTACGCCGAGATCTCTGATTTGTGGGACCGCAGTTATTAAAGTGCCGTTAATAGAGTTACGATGAAGGAAGGAGATTTCGTGAATGACAAAAAGATGTGAAAATATTTTGTTAATATTGAAAAACCAATGGCAGTTTACTTTCTTCGATATTGATTTTGCAGTACGCCATGTTGCTGGATGTGGTAAATAATCTGGTGCTGTATGTGGAGCCCCAGAGGAAGCGAGCCCTGGAGCGGCTGGCGAGGATGCGCTTCCAACTTCAGCTGCACCGTGTACTCGATCCACGCCGTCCCATACAATTACTTCAGAATCAGGTTTGTATTATTTTACCAAATCCATATTTTATTTTTTAACAAGTCGACTTGAAAAAAATGTTAAAGGTTTATTTATTAATGTTAACAATTTAAACAAAATTATTATATAAGTTTATTTCTTCAAATCTTCAAGTATAAAAATATATGTACTTTGGGGGACATATATCTTCCAGCCTACCAAAAAATACAGACTAGTCAAAAGATTTTTTAATTTTTTTTTTGTTGTTAATAGACTTTTGAACTATACCAAAAAAATATTTATTTATTTTTATTTAACCTTATATCAGTGATATAATTTTTATCAGTGATAAGTTTTTTATTTCTGAAATTACTCCGCGTGTGACATCTCAAGTTCTCTTCCGCTTCTTCTCGGTCAGTTCTGCCGATTAATCCATTGACGGTAAGTAAGCCGGAAATCTTTCTCATCTCTCATATCATTGGTTGGTTCATAAGAACTAGTGACGTCATTCAAAGCAGTTCATTTTTACTAAAATATTTTTCAAACATTTTCAAGAAACTTTGCCATACAATTGAATGGTCTAATTTTTACCACACGTTAGAAATCATTTTTTATAAGAGGATTTGTCTAATTCTCGATTAAAGTGTACAACCTACTTTCACTGTCTATAAGGACAATTAGTAAGTACTAATCACTGTAAAATTGCAATAAAAAATAATAAAGGAGGGTTGTGCAGTTGTGCACGTATTGATGAGTGGATCAGGCCAAATACGAGGGCGGATTGATAATGAAGCTACCTAGCGCTAGATGGCAGCACAAACACAAAAAAAAATTTAAAAATCCCAATTGCGATCTGTTAACCAGCAGCTGTTAAAATGTCACCCAAATTCATCGATTAGTTTATTTGTTGTAGTCGTTTGAAGTAAACAACTTTTGTGTTTCTTGAAAAATGGAAAAAAGCGAATTTCGTGCTGTAATTAAACACTATTATTTGAAAGGGAAAACGGCGAAAGAGGCAAAAGAAAAGCTCGACAAACATTACGGTGAGTCTGCTCCATCAGATTACATGGTAAAATATTGGATAGCCGAATTTAAATGCGGCCGAACAAGCACTGCAACAATACCACCAACAGGAAGGCCAAAAGAGGTGGTTACTGAAGAAATTAGCAAGAAAATCCTCGATATAGTTATGAATGATCGCCGAGTGAAGTTGCGTGAGATTGTTGAAATGGTAAACATCTCACATGAACGTGTGTTAAACATTTTGCATGAACATTTGCATATGAAAAAGCTATCGGCAAGATGGGTGCCGCGTTTGCCCAGTGTCGAACAAAAACGAGTTCGAGAGACCACTTCACAGCAGTGTTTGGACATGATAAAGCGCAATCCTGTTGATTTTTGGCGTCGATTAATAACTGTTGATGAAACGTGGGTGCACCACTATACACCTGAAACCAAAAATCAATTGAAACAATGGGTGGAAGCTGGTGGAAGTGCTCCGAAGAAGACAAAGGCAGTGAAATCGTCTGGCAATTTTATGGCCACTGTATTTTGGGATGAACTTTTTTTTTATTTTTTTTTTCTTTTTTAAATTCTAAACAATTTTTTTTTTAAATTCCCGCCAAACTGCAAAAGCAGTTTTTTTGCAGGGATTCGGAATTTCGGAACTCGGAATATTGCTCATCGATTATCTTGAAAAGGGATCCACAATCACAGGAAAGTATTATCATGCATTATTGGATCAATTGAATGATGCAATCAAGAAAAAACGACCACATTTAAAGAAGAAAAAAGTGCTCTTTCTTCAAGACAACGCACCGGTTCATACAGCATTAGATACGATGCTAAAATTACGTGAAATTGGTTGATCATCCACCTTACAGTCCAGATTTAGCTCCTAGTGACTTTTTCCTGTTTCCAAACTTGAAAAAATGGCTCGCAGGAAAAAGATTCAGCTCAAACGAAGAAGTGATTACCGAAACTAACGCGTATTTTGAGAGGTTCCCGAAATCGTATTATTCAGATGTTATAAAAAAGTTGGAATATCGTCTTACTAAGTGTGTCGAAGTAAAAGGAGACTATGTTGAGAAATAAATGGTTTTTGAAAAAAAAAAAAAAATTTTTTCCTACTTAGGTAGCTTCATTTTCAATCCACCCTTATAGCTAAAAAAGTGTTATTAGTTTAGTTTTTATAGGATAAATGTTTAATGTAAAATTTTGTTTAATATGTATTTATGGCATGTTTCAAAATAATGTAAAAATTTTCCCTCGGAACGGGACACCCCAGTGAGGGATCATTATTTTTAATTAAAAAAATAAATACAAAAATTCTAAATGAATAGTTAAAATAATACTTGACCCAGTCTGCTACCAACCTTTTCACTTTTTTTAGACTATGTGAATATATATCGTATATAATAAATATTATTAAAGCAGGAAAAGTAATTGCTATAACCTGACTAGGTTAGAGGATTGGTGGCGCAACTTCGAAGGTTGGAGAAGGAAACGTACCTGGTGCAGAGAGCTATCAGCGAGGGCGCGGGTCAGCAGCTCGACCTGCAGGAGCTGCAGCGCCAAGTGTCGCAGTGTAAGGACCAGCTCACCCGGGATGGGGAGGAGTTGCACGCTATGGTGGCGTGCTACCAAGAGTCCCGCTACCGCGCCCCCGCCACCCAGGCGCGCCCCGCCGCGCCTGTCAAGGTCAACGAGATCTGCTTCAAGCATGCGCAGTGGCGGCTGACGGACGCTGACGGCCAGCTCGGTATCGCTGATCTTGTGCTCACCAATTTTCAGTATGTACTTTTACTTTGCAATATCCCGGAATATACTGCGAATTGTTGATATACGTATCACTTTATTTTGAATTATCTAAAGTCTTTTCGAATCTCCATCATTAATTAGATACGAAATACTAGATCATTAATCAATATGGGGAGCAATAATTATACTTTTAAATATAAGTGAAGAAGTTTTTAGACTAAGTTTATTTCTAATTCTTCCTAATATGGATACCTCAAAACTTTAAACAGACTAAAACGTGCAAAATATCTAGTTAATAATTTAAATTATTTTGATTTTATCTTTTATGAAAAGGGGGAGTTCTTTAAATATAGGTATAAAATATGGAAGTGGCATGTTTCTTCAGGTATACTAAGAACACCAAGAGCGACGACTCAGTGGAGCACCTCCTGGAGCTGGGGTACGTGCGCATGACCAACCTGCTCCCCAACGAGCCGTACAGTAAGGTGCTGCTACCCACGGAGGTCGGCTCGCACATGCCGGTGGCTCGCCAACGCGTGCTGCGCTTGTTCTGCCGCGAGCGCCCGCCCGTGGGGGGCATCTCCGTCAAGGAGCACTTCGAAATCAACGTTGTGCCCATCACTATCGGTATTCATTACTTTTCTGCAACTTTATATTTAATCATGTGGTAATTTTCAAAGACTAAAATCGACAAATACGCTATTTGAATTATTGATATATATGTAAACACAAGATGCGGCACTAACCACCCGCCTTGTGTTTCACTCTCGATGAGTTCAGCACTTGATACGGTATTAGATGGTAATTAGAATCTTACGTAAGTATATTTGAAGCAGCGTAAAAGGGCGCGACATACAGCAAATTCACGGTAAACTGGCATAGACAGTTAGACTTTTTTACTCTACTACGCGTTTTGCACTACAATGTTGATGCGGCATATGTGACAACACTCATTTTAAGAACATAATTTGAACCTAGCGTTGTATGAAGCAACATATCTGTTAAATTATACCTCTGTGATTCGTTTAGCATTTTATATGTTTTTTTAATATCATCTGTTAAAAATATCATAAAAATGGTCTGAATTCTTGCTAATGATGAGTTTTGGATTTTTATCAATGTATTATTTATTTGAACTGTATTGTTCTATATTTCTAGCCACAGTTTTGATAACACAGTAAATCTTATAAAATTGTCGCAGAAAAATATTGGTTGAAAAAACACTTTTTTTTTTCAAATGACAGTAGCTAGCAATGTATCTTTTCTTATTCTGGTAATCCGAATTTTATAAATTTGGTTTAATAAAAAAAAAACTGTAAATTGTCAAAACTGTACATTAATTTTATTATAAAATATTTGTAAGAAAGAGCTAAAGATCATTTTTAATAATTTAGCAGTAAATTAAGTTATTTAATTTTCTTGCAATTGATAGGTTTGACCAAGAAATTCTTCAACACGATGCTAAAGTTTTGCTTTCCGGAGCGAGACCCCGATACCATCGACTCCCTGGAGGAGGAGGAGACCGCCGGCAGCTCCCTAAAGTCGGAGAGGGGCGCCAGCAAGAACAAGATTAAGGGGAAGAAACTCGCCAAGGATACCAACTTTTATGTCAAAATTGAACAGAAGGATGATGTGGAGAAAATGAAGGTATTTAGCCTCCACCTTTCTGAGTCATATGCTTTCGTTCTTCCTTTTGGTAGGATGCAAATTTTCCACCAACTGATACTGCGCTTGGTAATATTGACCTTGAATATAATATACATACAACAAAGTATATACGGAGGGAGGGGGGCTCAAACACCCTCCATGGAAAATTAGTTTTCATGAGATATAATGAATTTCAAAAAGTCTATAGGTACCTCCTATGAATTTTTTACCTTTAGCTGAATAATGTGAAATATTTAAAAATCGGGTTGTGGTCCCGCGGCTAGTAGTGTCAAGGACTCGCTGATTAGAAATCCGAGGTTTGAACCCCCATTTATCTTGATTCCTATTTTCTAATAGTGAGTTATCTACAACTCGTTGAAAATGTTTTTTTTTTATGTATGTATCTTTTAATATACAGTCGAACTTGGTTATAACGATCACGGAAATAGCGAGACCTCGGATGTAACCAGGTAACAATCATCGACATTTTAGTTTATGGTTTTCTCCATACATTTATTTACGTTTAAAACAAGCTACTTCTTGGACATACCGAACAAAATATTGTAAACTCTTCAATCGTTTAAAAACATAATATTTCAAATAAGAACCTGAGTAATAAAATCTAAACGGGCGGCAGACTTAGGACCGATGCTGCTGGGCATCGGGATCGGATGACATTCATGACCCTATATAAGTGTCTGAGTACCTAATTGGCGTTTTCACCGACATTGAAAAATATGACACATGTTTTAAATTGCATGTAAAAAATCCAACCTTTGTGAATCCAGTAAGAACTGGCTCAACACCTCATTACAATTTACAACTTCTTTTGTAGTTTATGGATGACATCCTTATTTCGGGGGTTTTTACTACGCTTTTCGGTGTTTCTTTAATGTTTTATGGGCAGTTCATAATAAACAATACGAGTGGGGGATGTCAAATCAGTTAAAAACTAGCCCTTGAATTATTAACATGTCTACTAACAAGAGGAAGTGTCTCTCGATTCATGAAAAAGTGGCAATTATTTGTGAAATAGAATGTGGCGCGAAAAATCCACAGTGTAAATACTGTGGAAAAATAAGAATGTTTATTTATCTGCACATTAAATTTAGAAAGTAGTATGTTTGCAAGCATTAATTAAAAAAATTTTTCATTGTTTTATTTTTTTAATTATCTGTATGAACTATACGTAGATTTATTTGTTTACTCGGTGACAATTGGATTTAAATAAAAAACCTTTCTCTGGTATAGCAAATAATGCTTATAACGAGCAAATTCAGTCTGTCCCATCTTCCTCGTAATAATCAAGTTTAACTGTATATTTATGGTTTTTTAGTACAAATTATTGACTGATTTTTCTTTTGACCAGTCTGGTTTTTTGGTTGGCTGGAATCTCTATTGCTTTTAGCAATAAATCTGCCAAAGTACTTATTCTTTGTACTTAAAGTTTTAAATAAAAACTAATAGTAATAATAAAATGGCCCCTAAAATTGAAATATTTGTGTAAATTATAAGAATGCAAATGTTTCTTTCTAAAAAAAAAGCTAGGCTAAAATACAACGCAAGGTTCCTATCGAGCCATCCTATGTGTCTCTAGAACACCCCCCATGTGGAAGCTATAAATACGCCTGCAATTGCATGTCACAAAACCATTTTCAGGAGCGAGCGGAGAAAAACAAACTGTTTATATACATCAAGATACCCGAGGTGCCCGTCAGGGTGAGCTACAAGGGCAACAAGGAGAAGAACCTGGAGGACCTGTGCGACATCTCCATCGTAATTCCCACGCTGGAGTACCACAACGTGACCTGGACCTGGCTGGACCTGCTGCTGGCCATGAAGTCGGACTCGAGGCGCGTCATCCTGTCGCAGGCCATCCGGCAGAAGCTGCAGCTGCATCGCAGCCGAGCTCCGCCCAGCGCCGCGCCCCCCGAAGAGGACAAAGCCCGCATGCTACTCGGCCCCGGGGAGGGCAAGCCGCACAAGAAGGGAGTGCCCGTCGCTTTTAAGTTCCCAAAGTGATCCCAGTATTCTACGCACTAAATTACTTTTACACTTCCACGGCTCGAGAATAGAGATATGATCTCGAGTTTATTTCGAATTCTATTATACAAGGTATATCCAAAAACTAAGTTCCGTTTATATTTCGTCTACTCCTTCTCAATAGGTCAGGGTGAGTACCGTGCGCTCGCAAAACTGCAATAGCAGCGCTGCGATGGCAAGAAATACAAATGGAACATACTTTCTGGATATACCTCATACTTTTTGCTACCAGAACTTGAAAATTGAAAAAAAAATCCACCTAGCTTTATTAAAAAAGTACTAAACAAAGGTTTAAAAACTCTGCATATATTTTTTCTATCAATAAAGCATTTACTATGCTTAATTTGGTGGCATTTACAAGCCTTTTCACTCCAACACATGTTCTAATGTTGTTTTGCATGTAGTACATCTCGATTGAACTCGCAGTTATGCCAACAAATTTATTAATGTTTATTTTAAAACTTGAGTATTTTTTTGAGACTTATATTATTTTAGAAATGTAATTGTTTTAATGAGCACCATTAGAAATTTCGTAGCTTAAAATAATAATTAAAAAAAAAACTCAATAGATAAACGTACGGTGCAGAGGGTAATTATTAGTTAAGTCATTATCGAGTACATGTATACTTGAACTTATAATATTTATTTTATTTATTCAGAGAATGCCAAAATAATTGTCATTGTAAATTCATTCTAGTTCCTACGCTTTTACTAAAGACAAAATAAGGCTTGAAGAAATCAAACTACGAATATAACAACTTGTAACATAATGGGGATTTAGATATTACCGTTTCTTTTCATTTCTGTCTATGTAAAATCAAAACCGCGATAAGTTGTTTGGTTTATGTCAACTTCACAATATAAGCTGCGATCCGAAATTACGACGATCAATTTGCTTACTTGGTCAATATTTTATTTATTTCATCTTAATATACTTTGTATTTAATGAAACAAATGTCCGATACTAGTTAGTTCTGTTTACCTGTTATGCTCCACCCTTGACTTATTTATATTATATCAAACAAAAAGTACATTTACAGTTATAAACTAAAAATAATATTCCAAGAATGATTATCATTATTATTTAGTATACAGGTAAACGTAGTTCACGCCGGTTTGATTTATAACTACACCAGTTGGTGCCGGCGTGGGGTTCCCCGGTTCGACCGACACAAGACGAAAGTAGGCGCCGCGATTTTAATAGCAGACATAGTTTTACACATTGTTTTATTCTATTACCTATCGTGTGTGTGAAATTGTTTCTGAGTTAGTTTTCGTTTTTTTTTTAAGAAAAATAAAAAGGTATGATTATATTTTTTATTTTATTATTATTAAAATTAAACAAACATTCAAATATTTGTAATTTATACTATGATTCTGCAAGAAAGGAAGGAACAATCAAAGCAAATGAAATTGGATGCTTTTTTCAAAAAATTGTGAGAATTTAATTTAGTACGGACGAACTGGTGAGTTAGTATTTATTATAAAAAATTCATTATTTATATCAAGAGATTATTATTTATTTTGTCAACGAATTTAAACTGTATTTATTAAATACATTTATAATTTATTTGGAATATATATAGGGTATGTATTAAATAAACATAGAATTTTGACACGGAAGCTAACCTTATAAATATCTTCCATTATATTTGTGTTCATTATACGCCGGTGTCTCTCGGAACGGAACCCGGCGTAAAACGACGTTTACCTGTAATTTTCAAACTTTTTTCTCATTCTTTTTTTTCTTATCTTAGAAGCTGTGTATTAAACAATATTATGTAATATTAAATTTATTAACATAAATGTATAATTTATATTATTATAAGCAAATAATGTAGGTATACAGAAGGAAAACAATGTGACCCTAAATTTTGTCAACACATTATTATTATTGAGAAGAAACATTTATTTTTGATGTCACCTACATACCTCATAGATAAGGGAAAGAAAGAAATAAACCAAAGGGATTATGAATCCATTCATTATTTTGTAATTGCTGTAACGAAATGATAATAAAACTATGTAAAACTAATTAACAGTGTTTTTTATACACATTGTATTCAAGGCCATGACTTTTTAGCAATATGCCCCTGGTATTTTTTCTTGGCTTTGAGTCCTGTGACGATAGTAGAAGACTTGGGGAAGGCCGTAGCTCCGTTGAACAGCGTGTCGGTGTCTGAAAAATAAGAATATTATTTAAGTTCTGGGAAGAGCGGTGATCGGGAGACGGGTCGGGTAAGGCTAGCGCGTATGTAGTTACCCGGGGTGAATCTGTGATACTCGTACTGGATGTGGAGGTTCTGTGGCAGATCTACGTTCTTCATGGCTTCCAGTGGAACTGTGGCATCAACAGGAGTTTCGTAAAATCTTTTGATATCACCTGCAACAACAATCAATTTGTTTTTTGCACGGACAAGGAATACATAGTAAGGAAGGGGATCTTATTTCATTTACAAAACTAAGATGAACACAAAAATATTTCAACATTTGCAACTACGAACGGAAGGTAAGAATCAAGTAAAACATATAATGCAATACCTAAAATATAAATCGTGCACTGTAGAATGAATAAAAATATATTTGGTAAATAGGTATCACACACACCAATCTGTATACCGCGCTTTGACCATCAACAATCAAATGCCACGCTTCTTGTGAGTGTCTGTCTTTGCTAATTCCGTTCTATGAAACTAAATAATTTTAGGCTCTTTTAAAAAATATATATATATTTATATTTTAAGCTATTTATAGAAACAAAAATATAATTGTCTATGGATACATGAAAGTTATGCGTTATCCGGTAGTGTAAAAACTGTTTTTTGAATAATGTATTGTGTGACATTCAATACGCGCAAAAAAAGTTAATTTACAATCAAAATAATCTTGAGCCAATTTGCACAATTTTCATAATTTAACTACCCATTCATAAAAATAATTATGATAAAGTGATCTCAAAAACATTACAAAGTGGACAATGCTGTTTTGTTTCTATGGCATTCCACAATTGACCAAAAAGACACCACATTTTGCATTATCAAATATCAGTTAAAATTTTTCTGTTTGGCTATTTAAAATTAGTGGATTAAAAGTATTACTTATTTTCTATAAATTGCAACAACCGTACCATAGTACTACATAGTTATGTTGGAATGAACATAATTTTTCATCATCATTCCTTTATCCACTCTTGATGGTGCATCGGGCACTGTATTAGTACACCAAACACAATGCCTCTCAATTGTTAGTTAGGGGAAAATAAGCCGATCAGTCTTACACTTCAGGTCCCAGTCCGGAGAATATAAAATATTGGGTTGTAAGATCTCTTTTTAAATAAATATTTCTCATTGACTTTGCCAGGAGATGAACCTGGGATATCAAGTATTACACCGCAAGGTGGACTTGTGGTTCAGTGCAGGCATATTTATGTGCCGTCTGTTCGGTTTCCTGTTTTAGGATCCATTCCTAAAAGTAAGCTATTGAGTGAAAATACTCGATCAGCTTCACATGTGTGAGAAATCGTCAAATCAATCAATTTATCATCTAAATTACCCTTATTCTTATGAAACCAAGACATAAAAATGCATGTAATCATCTTTTGTAGTTTTAATCAAATAACAATAACAAAAGATCACTTTGAATGATTGATTGAATAAAGAACAACTTACCAGTTGTTTCTATAGAGTTAAGAATAGAATTAGGAACACCATGATTGAACTCTTTGAAACAATCATTTAGAATAGTAAATCTGACAGCAGCGTCTTCCAGGGGCACGCCAGGGTCGGAACTGACTCCCGCGTTCATAAATATAGTCCTTAACTTATCTTTAGTATCTGCTGGTGGATTGTAAGCTCTCTGGGGTCTCAGGAACCTAATGCGGAATATACAAAATCTATTTTATAACTTGTTCCAATAGAAAACGTCCATGACACGCAAGTAGTATAATAAATAATAAGATGTGATACTTTTGAATCGTACCCTTTTGCGGCGATAGATTCGCTAAAGGCGGCTAATTTTTTTCCAACAGGGCGAGGACTTCTTCTGATTTTATTAGAGTAGTATCGAAAATTAACCTGCAAGAGAAAAAAAATTGTGATTGATCAAAATAAATCGATTTATACTATGAAGAAATGATATACATACATTATTTGATACTACTAGTACTAAGTCTTTGAAACGATTTAAAACGCTCGCCATGATTTATAAATAATGATACAGTTTTAAGGCTTTTAATTAAAGATATTTGAAAATGAATCAAGGCAATAGCGAATCGCGAAGCATGAGCAGAAGAGCGCAATATATATTTTTTTATTTCATTTCGCAGGAACTTTACGTCAGTTCGTTCGTAATACCAACATAAAGATTGTAATGATAACACTGTTTCTCTTACTGGCGATACGTGCGAAGAGCGCAGCATAATAATCGTATGTCAATTTACATACATTTGTTATTGAGAGTTCCACTTTCTACCGCATGACAGGGGGACTCTCGGCTTGGCTTGTTGTATTGTATCCGCCATTTTCCAGTCGCCATTGAAAGGTGAAAACTCCTCTGGATGTTCGCGATAATTTCTAAATTTTTAGTGGTTTTCTCTCAATAATATCGGTGTTCAGTGTCGTGAAACGAAAATGAAGTGTTTAGGACTACCATGACGCATCAAAACCATCAAACTAACGGCGCCAGTTTGGAGGACTGCCACACAAACTTCTTCGCCTTGGTAAGTCACTTTTACATCGAAGATTAACCGACTTACGGATGTATTTCGAAATACGGTATCGCGTACCGTTCCGCGGTCGCTCTCGCTTTTGCCGCCTCGACATTCCGAAACGCGAATAATGGTCTCCACGGGGGTGATGCGAACAGTCGTCGCGAGAAGGCCGAGGCCCCGTATCTTTTCACTCCGTACGCGAATCTCGCCTTCGGAGAACGGTGTCCCAGTTCGCGAGACGCTCGGATCTCCGCACGGACCGCGGCTTCGACTCGTCCCGCGATCCGCGTCGGCCCCCGCCGCCCGTCTGGCTGCGGTCGTTCATCGTCCTCCGTCACAGCGCGGGTCGGGGGGCGCAGCCGGGCTCGGGCCCGTCCGCGTGTCGCTGGCTGTCACCGCGGCCGCAGCCCTCCGACCTCGAGCGGCCGCGGACTGCACCCTCCGCCCTGCACCCGACCTGACCTGACACCCGCTCCGCCGGCGGTCCGGCCACCCCTCCCCTGACCCGACCGTCCGCAGTCAGCACCTGACGAACCCGAGGGGGTCGCGTTAATCCGTAGCATTGGAACTTTTCTGTTCAGATAGCTGTAAATAGTACGAGTGCGAATTACATAAAGAAAACAACAGTGTTATTACATTCAATATATTGAAGCGGGAAATGTGAAGGTTTAATTTCATAAATATGTATTTTCTCGCGCTAAACATATTCGTGCCGTTCTTATATTATATCGGTTTTATAACGATAAACTATCAGTGTTATATTCATCGAACAGTCAGCGCCAGAACTGTGCAGTGTTCAGTGTCCGGTGTCTCGTGTCCCGTGTCTTCCCATCGAACGATGAATGGATAAATAATAACGTGTAAATAAACAGTTTGGCCCTAAAGTTAGGAATGTGCAGGTACCCGACTTACTATAGATACCTCCGCACGCAGTCGTGTATTTGCAAATATACCTACTCCACGTGACCAATCAGCGTCGAACGGAGTACCGCCATTTTTATTTCACCGACCAATTGCCGGCCTTCGCATTGACAGTTAGTAGTGGAGCAGAAATCTGCCAAAGTACGAGTAATTTAGACCGCTAAACGCACAACTTAGCTGACCCGATCGTTCATTACTAATTTCATTTCTCCTCACGATTACAAAAATATTCACGACTCGTAATTTACCGTATTTCGAAACAACGAAAAAGTGTTCATTGGGCGCCGCGATTCGCGTTCTAATTATTTTTTTATTAATTAAATATTTAAATAAAATGTTTTTATTGTATTGTCTCGCATCGTAAACCGACACGGCCAGAAATTGCAATGTGCCAATGCTAGACCGACGTTATGATAATGGTTCACTTTTGGAGTGGTATTTTTCGGCAAAACTGCTAATAACATACCCACTATCGACTCTACAAAGCGAATCACAGTGGGCGAGAATATAAAAATGATATTGGTCTAATTACTTAATAATAAATAATCGTACTTGTTATTAAAATCTTCTCTAATTATGAAATTACGGTAAAAAAACACCAGAGATACATACTGTAAATTATTTGATACCTTTCATTAAACGATGTTTATTGTCTCCTAAATAATTACGGTTTACATAACCATAAATGAAACTGTTGTTATTTTCAATAATGATGGTCACGTTTGGTTTGCGATCTCAAAAGGCGTGAGACAGGGATGTGTAATGTCACCGTGGTTGTTTAATCTATACACGGACTGTATGAAAGAGATACAATGTATGGGTATTGGAGCAAAAATGGATAATTTTTCGGTAAGCTGCTTGTTGTATGCTGCTGATGCAGTTCTGTTAGCAAGCAGCAACGAGAATTTGCAAAAAAATAGTCTCTAGAACGTATGATGTATGGCCGGAGAGCGAATTGGCGATGAACGAAAGTAAGTCAAAAGTGATGGTATTTGAAAGGGGAAGTGAGGTTACTGACTGCATAATAAACGTAAACAACGAATGTCTCGAACAAGAAAAAGAATCTGTGTATCTGGGAAGCATGTTTTCAAGATATGGAAGAATTGAAAAAGATGTTGGAAAGAGAGTGAATGCGGGCAGCAAAATGAACGGCGCATTAAGCACAGTAATGAGGAAGTTCAGTGTTTTTTTTTGAATTTTTTATTTGTTAATAGACTGTTAAACTAAGTCAATTTTTTTTTTTTTTAATTTTTATATATCGTATTATCGGCGCTACGCTTTTTCAAAGTTTTGTATTTCTGAAATAACTCCGCGTGTAACGTCAGAGGTTCATTTCCGCTTATTCTCATTCAGTTCCTCCTATTGGTCCAGAAGCGACAAGCAGACCGGAAATCTTCCATAGCTCTCAGATCATAGGTTGATTCACATGAACCAGTGACGTCATTTAAAGTAGTGCGTTTTTATCAAAGTATTTTTTATTATTTTTTCAGTACATTTTCAAGAAACTTTGCAGTACAATTTAATGCTCTAATTTTTACCCCGCGTAAGAAAACATTTTTTGTATCCAATTTCCCGTAGGGCTGAGTTCCTCATTGCTTATAAAAATAGGTCAATCGAAGCTAAACTGGACTTTTAGTCCCAACACCTATGTATGGAAGTGAAACATGGAACTGGCAGAGGAGGGATAAAAGCCAAGTGAATTCGGTCGAAATGCGTTATCTTAGACGAATGTGTGGGAAATAATTGTATGGCAGGGTTACGAATGATGAAATTAGGCGAGAGTGTAAATCTGAGTCAAGTATACTTGATAAGATTAAGAAAGGGTCTCTGAGATCTTCTGCGGTCATGTAGAACGAATGGTTAAACAATGGCGAAAATGAACAGCAACGTGAGACGAGGACGACCGAAGAAGACGTGGCATGATCAGATAAACCAAAATCTTAAGTCTGGTCATGTCAAAAGCAGACGGGACCGAAGGGCATGTATGCCAGGATAGACGCCTGTGGCGATCCATTCTCTCTGCCTACCCCTACGGGGAAATGGCGTGATGGTAGTAGTAGTACGCAGTTGTCGTAGATATTAGTTCAAATGTATTATTTTATTGACTGAGACACTGGCGTCACGCACGGGGGTCCCGGGGAGATCACAAAAAAGTGATTTTATTTAAGCCTGTAATAGTTGGGCCTCTCGATCTGTTGCGCGAAAATAAACGGCAATAAAATGACACAATCATAATGATGCTTAAAAATACTCCGGCAATCTTTCTCCCCTCGGGTTGAACTAACCCACCCCACCCGCGGAAGCGCTTTCACTCTACTTCCTCGGTCGCAAATTCCGCACGAGTTTCCCCCCGGAAGGGCCCCGATTACAATGGGAGGTTAACGGAGTTATCTTCGCCTGTCTATAAAGAAAATCCGATATCCGATATATTCGCGTGGACATTTAAAGTATCTTCGTCGGTAACCTATAATTGAGCATGTTTAGAAGAAAAAATGGTATGCATATTCGGCTTTTCATACAGAAAACTTAATGTTACTTTGTAGATAAATGTTAACTTCCCCTTGTAATCGGGGCCCAGGAGTCGGGACCGAAACACCGTTACGGACTGTATTAGCCGATGTGTTTGTATTCGAAATGACCGTATCCATAAAACGATAATAAACACCAGCGAAGCAATAGAATCGATGTCCAATATATTATATAAATAAAACACGAGTGATACTTTAATCCACAAATTTGGAATATCCAGTGACCGGTTTCATCGCTTTCGCGACATCTTCGAGACTGGTATCTTTATTAAAGAGTTAAATGTATTTCGTAATGTATTATGTAAAAAAAATTCTTTGGGTTAACTAATGAGTTGATATAATGCTATTTATTATAAATTTTTATAATTTTTTTGATAATGATCCTTAAGATAAAATTACTTTATTTAATTTACTTACATATAACTTTGAATTATCTATCCTTACCTCTGTTTTGTATAAAAAATACATTTAACTCTTTAATAAAGATACCAGTCTCGAAGATGTCGCGAAAGCGATGAAACCGGTCACTGGATATTCCAAATTTGTGGATTAAAGTATCACTCGTGCAACATTTTTGGGAAGGGAATGGAAGTCTAGGCATTACAGGGCTTAAAAAGTTTTCAGCTCTTTTACTCCACAGAAGTCAACAGGTGAAAGAGTTGAGGAAATGTAGATGTTTAAACATAGGCAGAATGGTGAATGTTACAGTGCGTAAAGTGGCCACTTAAACCAGCCGATGACAGGTCATAAGCCCTGTAAATGCTTAGACAGCCATTTTCCCTTCTCAAAAATGTTTTCCCTCTCTGTTGCAACAAATTTAGATCAAAATATGAATTGGCCAGTAATGATTGAGAGCTGTTTTCAGCTTGCGAAAATCATATTCTTTAAATTAGTGAAATATATTTACAGTCGCGATCTTAAAAGTATCAAAAGGTGATACAAAAACAGCGGGGAAAATCATAATGACGCATGGAACTTGCGATAAAGTTTAATTTGATGCGTCTTGTTTTTGGCCATTTGGGTGTTATTGTTCTTTAGTATGCCGAAAACCTTTTATTTCGGTATGAGCTGACGGGGAGAACGAGAATTCTCGGAGTCAACATCAGCACCGAGCTCTCGGTCTCGGTAACTCCTGAAGCCCTAGACTCTAACCAGACGTATACTTGCAGTCGTTCCCAAATTACCCTAGCATGCATCGCAACTAGGGATGTAAAATTACGTTATTTTACCAAAAGTCGCGGTAAAATACCGTAAATTACGATATTTTACGGTAAGAAACGAATTTGACGCACTAATTTTTATTTTTCAAATATATTACAAATACGAGTAGCTTTGTTTTAGGACACTTTACATGACTGCAAACATCAGGTTTCGATTCATCGGGTGGTTGTCGAGATTTATTAGAAGTATGGGATGTTCAAGGTCATTCGGTATGTACTTTTTTCACTTTTTTAGAAAAATGGTTTTAAAACTTAACAGGATCGGTGGACATAGGGTCCTTGGTAAAACCTTAAGTTTGTGACCTTGAACGACCACCGCTCATGCCGTGATTTTGAAAAAATGGTGCCTAAAATCAGTTTTTTGTATATAATTACGTCCCTGAAGGTTTTATAGAAAAAAAATTACGAAAGTCTGAGAAAATAAAACTTACTTAAAAATCGCAATATTTTTTTTTGTTCGTAGGATCAATACTTTCCAAGATACACGTTTGAACATCAAATACATTTTATCAAAATAGCGGAAAAGCGCTATTTGCACTAACTTTTTACTAATTGTTTGATAGTTGACCTACCAAAATCATCATCATCATCATTCCGCTACCTAGTTGGAGCATATGGTGTTCACAAAGATCCTCCAGGCATCTCGGTCGGATGCCAGCTCCTGTGCATCCTCACAAGTCAGGTTCGCACCTCGTAGTTGTGACATGAACTACCAACTAAATTAGCAGCGGAGGTCTAAGACGCCGAGAACTTGATGCCTTGTTAAGCAGGCTAACCTGAAGTGGCATTATGTTATATAAAATTATTTTTATATTATAATGTACCCGTTTAAAGTATTTGTAATACCTACCGCCTGTATATTTGTAAAACCTGGTTTTTGCAGTCATGTAAAATGTCCTAAAACAAAGCTACTCGTATTTGTAATATCTTTGAAAAATAAAAATTAGTACGTCAAATTCGTTTCTTACCGAAAAATACCGTATTTTACCAAAATCTGGTAAGATTCCCGCAAAATACCGCGGTAATTTTACCGCCTTGCATCTCTAATCGCAACCCCTCAGCTCGCGTATTCTATGGTAGTATTTATATAGCTAATCTCACTATTTTTATTCTGAGTGCGAGAGATTTGTATCCGATCTTTTTTCGCACACTAAGATGAAGCCACTGCATAACTCCACCCGGAATACCCCGACCCGATTAAGGAAAGGCCTTACTGTACAAATTACCAAATTTAAATACATAATATCATACACGATTCTGTCGTATTGATTTCTCCTTATGAATGAATAACATCATAGATATAATAAAAAATTCTTACATTGATTCGTTTGATTTTAAAATGTAAATAAGTTCATAAAATATATCTACAGAAGTCGTATCTGCGAGTATGTCGACTTACCTACGTTTTAGGGACGAGTCTTGTACCGTAAGCCATATCTTATCATCACTATTATTTATTTATGCATTTTTTCACATTATAAACAATGATTAATAATTAAAATAATGTGAACTCTCTGGGGGTTACCCGTGCCGAGGACACTTATTAATGTATATTTTTTAATATTTATTTATTACAATTCCTTTACCCACTCCTGATAGCCCTGGGTACGTATTCTGATGGGAAGTTAAAATTTATCTTCAATTTTATCTAAAAAGTAAAATTCAGTTTTCTGCATGAAAAATATAATATGTTTACAATTTTTCTTTCGTGTCAAAAGCAAACAGAACCGAAGGGCGTGTATGACAAGATGTATGAATGTGGAAGAAGCTAGGAATTTATGCCAGGATAGACGTGTGTGGCGGTCCATTCTCTCTGCCTACCCCTACGGAAAAATGGCGTGATGGTAGTAGTAGTAACATGTTCAATTACCGGTTACCGACGAAGATTCTTTGAATTTCCATACAAATATACGCGTTTTCGTACATAAATATCAATATTAGTTTATACCGTCTCTGTATATATCGATAAAGATACCCGTTCGTAATCGCGGCCCTGGGGTGCTATTATGGTGCGTGTATCTTGTAGGTAAACACACGAGATAGATAATATGGCCGCGAGAGCGTTTGGAATACCAGCGAAGAAGAATTGAAGATATATGGATGTTCAAACAAAATGGTGAATGTTACACAGTGTGTGAAGTGGCCACTTAAACCAGCCATTGACAGGTCATAGCCCTGCAAATGCCTAGACTTCCATATTCCCTTCTTTAAGGTATTCTCCATTCCTGTTGTAATTTGTTAAATTTTAAGGAGTCCAGTTAAAAAAGTTCAGTTACGTTTATTGTTTAGTTCGATTAAAGAGTTCTTTAGTTGCTGTTAGATAAGGGAGGTCATATAATTTCAATGTTTTATTTTGCTGCTTTGTTGTCTTTTTGTCATTTTGGTTTCCCGTTCCCCATAACTGTTGCATATAACATATTTTAGATCTTACATAGGCTTCGATGCATTATATTTTTTTCCGTTTTTGGATCGAAGTTTTTCCTTTTTAAAGAAAGATTCGATAATGTTGCTATTTCGCTAATTAAATAATTGATACGAATTTCCGTGTATATCTATTGTTAGCCCTAAGAATTTAACATATCAATTTCAATTAGTCGTTCAACGTTTGTGTAAGCATCTATTTTATGGCATTTTATTTTAGATTAAAAATGTAAAATATGATTTTTATCACGCTTAAATTATATAAATAGCTATTCAAATTATTACGCGAAATTCGAGTCGTTAAGGAGCTACATTAATGAAAAAATATTAAAACAACATTAGTAGTCTCAACAATAAATTGATTACATCTAGTTATACATGATAAACTTTCTTTTTTTTACCTTTTTGTACATGTTGTGTTCACGTGTAATTGAACGATAATAGCGCTAAACGTTGAGATTACTCGTAATGTACATTATTTCGTCCGCAAATATATCGTTAGATGAAAATGATACCTATTTTGAAGGACATAATGTAATATATTACTTAAATTAATATAGATTTTCATATCCTTCCTTGAATAGTTACGCCACCTATTGATTAATCGTGCAAATTTGTTAATTAAGGGATTCGAACCCACAATTAATTTACGAAATCAAATAAGTAATCACTCACGTCTTTCCTATTTGCAAACAGTGTTTTTTGTTTCCTCGTAATTATACCCAGCAGATTAGCAACTTTATATTATATATTTACGGATATGAATTTTTTGTACAATTTCCAAATGACTAATTACGGTAAACGTGACACCGTAAGAATCTGACGATTTGTTAAAATCTGCTCTATGGAAGCATAGATTTTACCCATTGTATTTTTATTTTATTTTATTTATTAAAAGAAAACAACAGCCATTACAACAAAAAATTAATATTTACAAATAAACCAAAATTATAGGCCAATTATAGTTTTCTATACATTACTAAATACAATGTCAAAAAAAGTAAAAAAAAAAGCGTACATTGAAATAGCCACTCCGCATCATTCCACGCGTAAAAACTAAATAAAATATTACAATAATAATGAAATAATAAAATAAAAAGTTTTTTATTTACTCGGACTTAAAAATCCTTTCGCCGGCGGATCCATACGGAGCGGAGCTATCAGTCCTCCCTTTTTTCTTCTTTGAAACAAGAGAAAATAATTACAATATAAGTAGAATATAAAATATTCAAAACAAATTTATAAAGTACCTTAAATACAAAACCGGTATTTCTTATGTATCTACTCTCACTGCCTCCACCTTCCATGGAATCATTTCTCTACAATACCGCAGAGTGTGTGCGGACCAACTACTGCTTTACAAAATTATGACAGGAATGGTTGACTGTACAGAGCTGCTTGGTTTAATAACAATACATGTGCCAGCCAGGATTTGTAGACGGTACCACCTGTTTCATGTACCAATAAGTAAAACATCGTATGTTAAAAATGCTTTTTTTCGTAGGACTTTTTCAATGTACAATACAAAATTTAAAAATATAGATTACACAAACATCACTCAGATTTAAAATTTACACTAAAAATGTATTATGTAACTTAGTAGACATTATAATAATAAATATGTACATTTCCCCTCCCCTCCTTATCCTCTCTTCAAGCATTTTTGTCCAAATCCCGCCCAATTTACAGTAACTTAATGTTCTTAAAATAAATATTTTAAAAATCCTTGATTATTGAGTACATGAAAATAACATTTTTATACGTATAAATTGTATGTATTTATTTGATATGTAATATTTTCTTTACTAACTTTGTATACTATGTGGAAATCTGTTATTAGTTCTGAATTTATACACTATATCTGTTTGTTTACTAAAAATATGTATGTAGAACTGTTGATTTCCCAAATAAAATAAAATAAAATAAAATATTAAAGTGTACAAAAAAAAATATCAGGTAGGTACAGTTAGATTAAATTATAATTATTATTTTTAATTAGAGTTCTAGCATTTTCTCTAAATTTGCTTAAAGTGAGGAAATATATATTTATTTTAACAAAAAACGTGTTATAATTATTTAGAATTCTGGGCAAAAATGCATTCTTATTATTATTCGTGCTTGAAATACCAACATTAAGTATGAATAGTATGAAAGTACACTCTCGGGAATAGTATAATGATGCGATAATACGCAATACGGATTCCGTACATTGTAAGGTTGTTTATTAGTACAGCTTTAGCAATAGCGACTCACGGTGCGAGTGTCGAGGAGTCCTTTCACCGGCACCGGGTCGAGACGAGCCCGCCCGATACCTGCCCGCCCGCCCGGTGCGCGCCGCGACTCCGCAGCGACTCCGCACTCCGCACTCGGTCCGCCCGCCGACACTCACTCCCCGCTCCCTGCGCCGTGCGGAGCCTGAACCGCCGCAACTCACATTTTGTTGTTTTTTTAGTTAATTTATGATTTGTAATTAGCGTTTCATTAGCTCTTAGTGTATCCGACCCTTTTTCACTACTACAACTGGAAGGTAGTAAACTAAATACCTACCTATACGAAATTTTATAATCAAATAGAGATGATGCTTCATAGAACGACAGTTTGAAATTATGTTCCGAAAAAATTGCGTCGAAACTAACAAAGTAACTAACATTGCCGCGCAAAACGCGCAGTAGAGTAAACATGACTAACTGTCTACGCCAGTTTACTGTGAATTCAAAGACTACATGTTGGGTTACGGAACTTAGGTTGAATGGAACACAAGACCGGTGGTTAGTGCCGCATCTAGCATGTATATATCAATGACTAAAATGCTGTTTTCAAATAATATTTTTAGCTTAATTATATTGAATACTTTTATTTGTAAAAGTTAATGTGTGTTTTTATTCTAACTGCTTTATTTATTTCGGATAATTCATATAGCACATTTTTTTGGGTAAATCACCTCGAGGGCTCATACTCGAAAGAAGTTAGTATCTGCTATCAGTTTTCTTCAAAAACCAACTAAAACGCAGCATGCCTCGTGAAACATTGCATTTTAACTAAAAATATAAAAAAACCTCTTAACTCCCTCATTGGACGTCTGTTTCTAAACTAGTCTTGATTATGTTTTTATTTGCTTTTCACCTATGGGGTTTTCCGAGTCTCCACGTCCAAACGGCTTTATATTTATAAAGTTTTGGTATTTAAGTCTACGAGATTTTATTGATTTATTTTAACAGTGATTGCTAAATATTATCGAATAAATATATCATGCATCGAAAAGTATGGAGCGAATAAGTCGAGTCTCTTTGTCATGTTGCTCTTGTCAACATCATCATCATTCCCTTTCCGCACCTAACGGTGCATAGGGCACTCCATTGGTACACCGATCGCAGCGTATTTTGATCATTTTTGTTGCATGAAGGTAAGGTGATCAGTCTTACGCTTCAGGTACCAGTCCAGGGACTATGAAATATTGCAGTGTGAAAACACCCTTTTAAATCAATATTCCATATCAACCACGTCGAGAATCGAACCCGAGACCTCTTGCACGGTTGGCAAATGCGCTAACCATTACACCACGAGGCCGACAAGTTGCTCTTGTAAAGATGTGAATTGTTAAAATAAGATGAGATTCATTAGTTAAGTATACCTTGATAAAGAGGCATGTGAAACTTTGAAACCGGTCGGTAGAAAAAATAAAAATACGTGGTTGAAAACAAAGTCGTTTTATATTCTTTTATTTATAATGAATAATCACAAAGTTAGTGCTTCAAATATAAATTTTATATTATTTGTTTTAACAGTTTGAAATGTTTGCATTCTGTGGTAGGTATGTATGTATCTATTATAAAAAGTCGGGTAACTATGTAAATACCAATACATTTTTTAATTTTGTAATGTATTTACATAAAAGCGTTATTGTCTCGATTTTTTGTAGTATTTTTATTGTCCGTCCGACGCATGACGTTTTGTCGACTGTCGGATTTGGTGATGTGCCTACTGGCCTACTGGCCTGCTCGCGTAATGTCGATTTTAATTCCGTAAATCGAAATGGAAATGCGAACAGTATTCATTTGATGGTTTATGTCGGTAACGCGAACACGCCATACACACGTATCTTTATGTTTCCTAAAATATATGGCATTGACAACAGAACAACCTCCTGTCCAATCAAAATCATTCTTTTTCCAAAACACCATCGAATTATGACTTACGAGTATAACATTTAAAGCGATTATGATAGTAATTGTTTACGAATGTTTTTACTTTATTTATGGAAGAAACCGCAACAATTATGTTTTCTGGTGTGAGTTTCTATTTTTGGGTTTGTTGAAAATGGCAAGTAATGCGGTAATCTTGATTAATATTAAATTATTGTTTTTCGGTTTCTGTCTTGTTGATTTGCAAAATAAAGCGGTTGAATTTTAGTCCAGAAAATATTGAGAATTTCGGGTAGAGAATATGATATTGTTTTACGAAATTTGCAATTTTTTTGAATCGGCATTAACATGTGAAATAACATATTGGAAGGTACGTATTATTGTTTCTGCATTTATTTTCTGAAGTTTATAATATACGAGCTAAACCCGGCAATGCTTTGCTATAGATTTGAGTACATACTCGTATATTTATTTAATGAACATAATCGAATGTTTCATATCAATTATTGTATTTAATAAAAATGCGTTATGTACATGATTATTTTTGTGTTTCGAGTTGCATAAATTATGAGGATATGCGGTGACGGTGAATTTTGATAAATAGGTATTTGAATATTGTTTCCCTGTCTTGAATATGCCTCCCCGATGCTATGCGAAAACGACCACTGCATTTCGGACCTTTTATGCATAACTAAGATAGACAAAATTGACGTTTCGTTGTCCCATTTTCCGCACCTCAGAACTGAACCAACTTTGTTATTTTTTTAGACAGAGTATCAGAATGTCCTTTTAGCGTTTTTCAAAAATAGTTATCATATTTATGTACCGTGCGCCCGAAGACAGCGGATAAAACTGGGCGCTTTTATGGGTTTTTGGATGGTTCTAGTTCCTATAGTAAACAATTTATCAACAACAACAAAAACAATAGGGGCACGCCAATGGTAAATATCCATGGTGTGAAAAAAAATCAATGCTCTAGTGCCATAATCCAGGTAGAAAACACGGGAATACTTGTTTATGAAGCGAAGTCAGACTGCGAATCCTCTTAAGATAAAATATTATGTATATTTACAAATTTTGTTTTATAATGCTTTTACATAACCATAGAAACAGGTTCGGTTTTCTTAAATAAGACTATACCCTCTAAAACTATGACATTTAACTCATGCCCAACGCGTATTTAGCCGTTATTTAACCGCCCGCCGGATTTTGACGTGAGCTTTAATTCAAACTAAAATGCCGGATTGTGTCTTGAAAGCGTATAAAAACCGTTTGGGTAAACGTAAAAAAGATGATGTAACCTTTTGGTTGTAAGTAATTACCTAGGTACTTGTTAATTATTTAATTCTATAACTTAAAATAATAAATATTATAATTTAGAATTATTTTTATAAATGTTAAACTCTGCTCTTTTGGCCAACAGGGATGCACTTGATGCTGGAATACGATTTTTAAAAATGTATTGAATATCATATAATGTTATTTTAGTATTACCAAAAATCCAGTAAAAAGAAATAAATGGGTAGAAATTATAAGGAATTTGAGGAAATAATCTGATTGCGATCCATTTAAACGAATGTTTTTTGTAAACATTAAAAAAAAAAACATTTTACACAAAAAATAACATTTTTCCTTTTTTGTATATGCATTCTCGGTGAATGTAGCCCTGGTTAACGATGAAAAAAACATTTACGCTCATAACTTTTTTCTGCTTATTAAATTTTAGATTTTAATAGCTGTAAATATGCTCCTGACAAAGACTACATTTCGCTGAAAATCGCACGTAAATCGGTCCAGTAGTTATTCAGTCTACTGAGGACACACATACGAACATTGCCTTCAGTACAGTTCTTCACATCCATATTTATAACTTCTCCTGTAGATGGAAAGATCTGTCCCTTTCGAAACTAGTTACATATATCGTACTGCTCCATAAGAAATTCCAGTGGTCTCACAACAAAGTGTTTTATTAAATGAATTTAGAAATCAGTTATTTAATTATTTTCGAAGACAATCTCGTGCATCACTGGCTCATTGTTAAAGGGGGATATCTTCAAACAAGTAAATCCAAAGGAATCATTCCCACGGTGACCGATACGCAAGCAAACATTTTATTATGCGAGGTACAGTTTTGTGCGGTTTGTCTTCCGTCTCCTCTCTCCCATTCTCCTCTCTTCGTCTACTGAAAGTACTCGGTGCTAATGATCGCGAATTATGTACATACATAACAAAAAAAACAAAACATGACAGGTCTGTATTCTAGAGCTTCGATTGCTCCCGGAGCCACGTGACCAGTACTGCATTACCTGCGCCTGCATACCTACCCACCTGCACACTGCACACTGCACACTAGACTTCTCGTAATCTCGCTGGCATAATATATTTCTCAAAATATGAATTTTCGGCCTGGCTAAATTATATACTCGATAAATATAATCTGTGGATTTTAAAAACGTAAATCTTTGAAGATTAGCGCCTTCAAAATAATAATTAAAAACCAATTATGTATGATATTTTTTTTAAGCTTTTAACTATTACGTGAATATGTTTTTTTTTATTAATGTTTTACTTAGTTATCCTTTTCTATCATTTATTTGATAATTACAAATTATTTTAATAAATTAAAAATTCAGTTGAACATGACTGTTATATAGGCGGCTTCCGTAGTCAACACATTTTTTTTTCTTCTTAAACCTGGGTTACGTGCTCTAATTATTCATCACAGTAATTAGGCCACTCGGCATGTGGCGCAAATCCCAGCCTGTAATATAACATGTTATGTAATTTAGTATATAATAAGTATCATGGTCAACATTATTATAACAGAGTTCGAAAACACTTCAGAAAAGGGAATGCTGACGCCTGCACATTAACAGTGCTTATGACAATAAACCAGCCCATGGTAGATCATCATCATCGTTCCCTTTCCGCACCTAATGGTACATAGGGCGCTGCATTGGTACACCAATCGCAGCGTATCTTGATCATTATTGTTACATGATGGTCAGATGATCGGTTTCATGCTTCGGGTGGTCAGATGATCGGTTTCATCTTCAAATAAATATTTGATATTAACCATGTCGGGAATCGAACCCGAAACCTCTTGCATGGTAGGTAAATGTGTTGACCATTACGCCACGGTTAAAGAACGACTAAATATACTTAGGGCAGGACTGAGCGTTTGGGCATGAGTAAGTGTCATAATTTTAGAGGGTTCCGGGTGCGTCTTTATATATTAATTGGTAGATTATTTAATACTTAGCTTTCAAATGTTAACATAATTTTGAGTCTATGTTTCAGGTAATAGAAGCATACCACACGTGTGGACATATTAATATCCTTCAATTTAAAAAAAAAAAAATATGTCTCAATTTACCTGCAAATGTTGCAAACATGAGGTACAATAAGAAAGTCATAGTTTCCCATGTAGCATTTTACTGCTTTAACCATGATACAATAATTTATTTTTTTAAATTTCAGTTTCCACAATTAATATTGTAAATATGTCATGCACAATTAGAGAAATTAAAAAACATGATACAATTAGACACGATTACGTCATCAAATAAAAAAACTCCAATCAAAAACAAAATTAAACCTCTTTCAAAAATCGAAAAAAAAACAAATTTAATACTCAAAATGGAGACTGTGTGTAATTTGAGACATGTATAATGCTAGAACAATTAACAAATATTAAAATGCATACACTATCTTCAGTCTATACTTTTCTGTAATAAAATAACTACTGTAGTCGTACCTAATTATCAAATAATTTTGTTTTCTCCTAATTATTAAACTTAACTATCAGTAGAGATTTGAGACTAAATTTATTGAGACTTACGCACCTAATTTGAGACATAGTCTTAATTTACCTTCCAAAGAAAATAATGCTTTAATTTTGCTTTAAGTGTCAAACATGGCGTTGACTTGTTTACGGAAAAGTGCCTCATGAGATCGTATTATTAATTCAGAAATATATTTGAATAAAAAATCAATGTCAATTTCTCAATAAATACTACTTACTTTGTTACGTTTACAAGCAACAACTTTGGAAGGACACTGTCAGTGCTGCCCGAGTAGCGATGATACCACATGTAATATTATGTGCCGCGGAAGTTTCGTCTCAAATTATATCAAGATGTTGTATGCTTTTACGGTATTAGATTAGAAATATTTGTCATTTTGTGTGATATGGGAAAGTTTTTATATTTTCATTGTTAAATAAACGTAGGTTTTTTTTGTTTTTTTTTTATGAAACCTTTATTAAACATGAAAAAACAATAAATAAAAAAATAAAAAATAGAACAATTCAGGTTGAACTTGCCAAAAATACATAATTATACTAGACATACGTTACTTTATACTTACATACATTTTATTATAAAAATTACAGTTAATGTTTCGAATATTTGGATATTATTCTGAATAGTCAAATAAGCCGCTTGTTCGTCACAAATAAACACACTCTCTCAACCCTTTTAGACCTGAATTAATTTCTGTGTTCTATTAAAGGAGTTATTCGATTTTTTTGGTTTATATGTTTTTTTATGAACAATGGTTCTCAAACTGATAATCCGCCGACAAGATTAATTCAAAACGTATTATTACCTAACAATGTAATATGTATTCATTCAAATTTAATTTAATTTTACTGAAATATTAAAACTTGCTTTACATACCATTTATGAGGACAACAGGAATTCGCCCCAAAACAAACAAACCAGCTAGAAGCCAGCTGTCAATGTTCAAAACGAAGTTATCTGTGTAATGCTAATTACCAACGTATAAAAAAAATAGAACCGTATCTAGGGGATCCAGTGATTGAAAATTAAACTTGCCGCTTTTGAATTTCAGTCGATACGGTATTCTCGCGTATTTGAACGGACACTTGGGCTGAAAGGGTTAAACAGTTTTAACAGAAGCACAGTTGTATAATCACGTTTCAGAGTTTCCATTGTTTTTTTTTGTATATTTTGGCTAGAATAAAGCGTCCAATATAATGAAGTATCAAAAACAATGCTTTGAATAAATGTTTGTAGGTGGGAATACGGAAGTCTAGGCATTTACAGGGCTTATGCAGTGTGCAAAATGGCCATTTAAACCAGCCAATGACTTGTCATAAGCCCTGTAAATGCCTAAACTTCCATATTCTCCCCTCTAAAATGTTTTTTTATTTATTTAAATGTATA
The DNA here is from genome assembly GCF_059751315.1 of Micrasema longulum. Classification (NCBI taxonomy): domain Eukaryota; kingdom Metazoa; phylum Arthropoda; class Insecta; order Trichoptera; family Brachycentridae; genus Micrasema; species Micrasema longulum. Next base: position 152,688 of record NW_028277901.1, read on the forward strand.
ATACAGCACTTCTGCCAATTACAATGTACATAAATTATATAATTACAAAAACATCGGAAAAAAAGCACAATAGATAATCATCATTATCATTCCCTTTTCGCACCTTTTGGTGCATAGAGCACTTCATTGGTACGCCAATCGCAGCTTATCTTGATCATTTTTGTTACATAAAGGCAAGATGATCAGTCTTTCATATCTCCCCACACGGTAGATGGGAATCGAACCCGAGACCTCTTGCATAGTAGGCAAACGCGCTGACCATTACATCACGTGGCCGTAGATTATTAAGGTCTATAGAAACAATAGTAAACAAAGACGAATAAGAAGTCACTAATACACATTATGATACATAGTTAGAGAGGGTCTAAAGCTGGTAATTCCAGCATGGAAAAGATCCACCTCTCTCGGTAGGCTGTTCAACAGACCAATCATAATCTCCACGGGCATCGTCAACGGTAAATTTGCCCGCATTCCGGAAGAACAAACGGCCCGTGTTGCCAGCTCCTAAATAGTTGCTCCCTAACCATATCATTTGAGAGAGGAGCTATAATCTACGTTCGACCCGATGCTTGACGAAATCAGAACTGTAGAACTGATACTAACAAAACTACGCGCAATTTCTAGTTTAGATATTGAACGAGTAATCGCGATTAGTTTCTTTGATATTTTATTATTGTTATCAAAAACATTTTTCACATTTTACACTTATTTGTTTATACATTTGTATAAACCACTTAATTTTTTTAATAACACTTCGACCGGTTTCGAGGTTACTACCTCATCGTCAGGAAGTTAAATTCCTGACGATGTGATGTGATGAGGATTATTTGTCGCGAAACATAAATATTTTGACATTTAATATGTTCACGGATGTTCCATTGTGATCGCGAATACGATAAACAACCACGGTGAGAATTTTTTTATCACGTCGCTTATTTTTTTAAAATTTTTTTTAATTTTTTTATTTTTTTTATTTAAATTTTATTGATAAACCCTTACGGGTTACATACATTTAACAAAATGTTTTCACTTTTAAAATTCACATTCTACTGTTAATAATAATATTTTTAACATCTTTGTAAAGGTTGCCCGAGTCTTTTGTTTAGTTTTGTCTGGTAGTTTATTGTATAATTTCAGTCCATGGTTTATAAGTCTCGATTGTCCTTTTCTCGTTTTAAAAGATTGTATATGATATTTTTCTGATATTCTCGTATTGTGTTCATGTTTACTACAATTTTTTTCAAGTTTTAATTCTTCGTCTACAATTACATCAGTGGCTAATTTATGAATAAATTTTAAAGATTCTAGTTTAAAGAGTTCAGTTACGTTTAATTGTTTAGTTTGTTCAAAAAGTTCTTTAGTTGCTGTTAGATAGGGAAGGTCATATACTAACTTTAATATTTTATTTTGCTGTCTTTGTAGTCTGTTTATGTCATTTTGATATCCTGTTCCCCATAGTAGTTGCATATAACATATTTTAGTTTTAACATATGCTTCATACATTAAAAAAATTTCCTTTATTGGAACAAAGTTTTTGATTTTAAAAAATAGACTCGATTATTACGTCGATAGGTATTTGTGATTGAGCCTCAAACGTCAAAACGCCCACAAAGGGGCGCTGGCGCCCCGGTTAAGAATCACTGCTCTAATTTTTACCGCGCGTAAGAAAACATTTTTTTGTATCCAAATTACATGATGTAGGATTGCAGTCTGTTTATTCATTCGGTACACAAACATTGGAAAATAATCATTAAACTGTACTGGTACTCGTGCGTACTATACGCTGCAGGAAAAAATAAAACGTAAAAATCTATAAATAACAATGCTTCAAATTAATCCATGTTTCGATTCTAATGGTATTCGCATCGATCGAGTGACCCATTGAGGATTCCCAGCGGAATAGTTTAGGCCGCTTCGCCGCGCCGCGGGGAGGTGGAACAAAAGTGTGACCTCCGGGCGCGGGCGGTGGGCGGCCCCCGGCCCCCGGCGCTGCGGAGCGCGGCCGTAGCCTCCACCCGCGACCTTGCTTAACATCTCGTTAGCAAAATATGTGTTTTTTTTATCTTGGATTATAATATTATTATCTAGGTCATTACTGACTCGATGCGCTCCATACCTATTACGATATTTGTGCAACACTAGCATATAATCCAAAAGGTATTTTACTTTTTAAGGTAATTTCACACGCATATATTTATGTCTTTATCCTTTTTTCCGTGGGACCCGTATTAAGGGAAGGTTGAGAATAGGATGCCTCGCTCTACGGAGAATAAAAACTACTGCGGCCAAACCACTATACGTACTCGTACTCGTACATAGGAAGGAAGCTTTTCAATAATTTACCGCAAAATCTACGGGAAGAAATAAATGACGAAAAATGTAAGAAAAAAAAACAAACAATGGCTTCCTTATATAGTTAACATTAATTGTATTTTTATAAAAACATGTATTTAAGTATATTACAATTTATGTATTATTAATTTAGTATATAATTTATGTATCTTTTTTTTTACATAAGCAATGTTTCCTCACTGTCCCGTGCCGAGGGAGACATTTTATGTAATTTTGAAACATGCCTTTATTATACATAATTAAATCCCAATATTAAATACATAATATGTAACTTTTGTATCGTATAAGTTGGTATATATGCATATATAAATGTGTGTGTATATATGCCTATAATATGTGGGTGTACATATGCCTGTGAATGTGAATTAATTTTGTCTTTTTTTTGTGTTTTCTTTTTCAATTTTTAATTGTTTATTTATTTATCATTTTTTATTTGTTACGCATTTTTGTTTCTATTTTATATTATTTTGAACACTTGCCAAACACAAGAGCCTGACTCTTTTTTTTAGCAAATTCAACCTGAAATGTTCTATTCTTTATTTATTGATGTATTATTTTAGTAATAATAAATACAGGTTTACTAATATATATATTTTTTAAACTTGAATTATACAATGAAAATGTTGATAGTTTGGCATTTTATATTATATTTCTTACAAGCGCGGGCCATAGGTGTGTGGTATATAGACAAAGGCGGTTAACACCTTTAACCTAAACACCTTTGCTAATGTTCTTTTGTACCTATTATTTATATGAAAAATTAAAATATATACGTCGGAAACCAGTAATTGAACTAGAAAAATAATGTAAACATATTATATTTTTCATACAGAAAATACGGACCCAGGGCCGCGATTATAAAGGCTATCTTAATCGGTACATACCGAGACCATATACCAAACTTCTGTACTATCTCTTATCTACCTCGGTATGTTCTATAGACGTTTCATCTCGACCTCATAAGATCGAATCCAACCAATGGATGACCACGACAATTTAGTCCGCGTTTCTTCATTAAAATTTGAAATAGTTCTCATTTGTATTTTAAATAGGCTTCTGCGATAAAAAAAAGTGCCCACTTCAAAGCAATTATGAACTCTAATAAATCCCGATTCAAGCAAAAAATGCTCGCTTGAACATGATTTTTATATGACTTGACGATTACCAAGACGGTATGCTTAATGATCGTCTGTATTTATCTACTGAGCAAATTCAAGGCCGGCTCTCGATCCGTACACTCAGAAAGATAGTAAATCAGATGGAAAAATATAATAACTAAATTTATTTTTTACCGTGGTAACATTTTACGGCTAGATGCTCTTGTATGTGAATAGGGCAGCATCTAGCCAGTCTAGCCACTGCATCTAGCCGCTCGTTTTCAAAACTGAGAGTTATGTCGGAATTTAATTCGACTTCAAAATTTACTTATTTCTCTCTCATATTTTTAATATTCTTTTAAGAAAAAAGTGCCAACCTCAAAACGATTTAACATTTAAATAATTCGTAATTAAAAGATAAATTGCTCGGTGAAACTAAATTTTTGTTACTTTTAATGCGTAAATAAATGTATCGAGGGATTCTAGACCCGTCGGTTCAAACCGATGTACTTACATCAAAACTTGATGGCGGGGGGATCGGTAGTGTATCTTCGTAATCGGTCGGGAGAATTTTATCTTTAACTGTGACGTCATACTGATGCTATGTCATTTTAGTGCGTAGATATGTGTACCGTGACGTACGCTTCCCTTTTTTTTCATATCGATGTTTCTTCTGAAAACCTGAAGCCGGGGGTCGGTAGTGTATCTTCATAATCGCTCAAGAGAATTTATCTTCAACTATACCATCATGGTGAAGGTATGACGTGCTTATCTTCCCATCATAATAATAAAGATATACTACCGACCCCCCACCTTCAAGTTTTGGGTAGGTACATCGATATGAACCAAGGGGAAGCGTACGTCACGATACACATATCTACGCTCTAAAATGACATAGCTTCAGTATGACGTCATAGTTGAAGATAAAAGTCTCCCGACCGACTACAAAGGAATAGTACCGATACCACCATCAAGTTTTGATATAAGTACATCATTTTATACCGACGGGTCTAGAACCCCTCGATACATTTATCTACGCATTAAAAGTGACAAAAATTTTGTTCCACCTAGCAATTTTTCCTTTAATTATGATTTATTAAAAATTTTAATCGTTTTGAGGCTGGCACTTTTTTTCTTAGAAGCCTATTAAAAATATGAGAGAGAAATAAGTAAGTTTTGAAGTCGAATTAAATTCGATACTTACAGATGATCGTTAAGCGAACCGTCCAGGAGCTCAATCACAGATGGCTATCGACATGCTAAAAAACGTGCTAAGTATTTGAGCGATCACCACGAACAATCATGAACACGCTGAAGTTAAAGCGGTCGCGTTGCAAAACGAAATTCAACTTCGGTCAGTTCAAGAGGATTGGTTGAATCTCGCACAGGAACTTATCTATGGCGTTTTGCAACGCGACCGCTTTAACTTCAGCGTGTTCATGATTGTTCGTGGTGATCGCTCAAATACTTAGCACGTTTTTTAGCATGTCGATAGCCATCTGTGATTGAGCTCCAGGTGATTTTCAAAAATCATGCAAAATTCATGTTCAAGCGAGCATTTTTTGCTTGAATTAGGATTTATTGGAGTTTATAATCGCTTTGAAGTGAGCACTTTTTATTACAGAAGCCTATTTAAAATATAAATGAGATCTATTTTAAATGTTAATGACGTAAGGAACGCGGGCTTGTTTGCGGTCATTCCATTGGCTTGTCTCGATCATATGTCGATATGACAAGTAGGTAGAACATACCGAGGTACGATACAGATAGTACAGAAGTTAAGTATACCGTCTCGATATATACAGATGAAGATACCGTTCATAATCGAGGCACAGGACTCGGTGTCCAGTGTCTAGTGCGTAGTGCTGGTGGTAGGAGGACTCCTAGAGTGGAGTGCGCCTGGCGACTGGCGGCGGGCGGCCGCGTGACGTCACAAGGTCGATGCGCCCCGTGAACCTACAGTAGGGTCGCAGGGCCGCCCCCCGCCCCCCTTCTCCTGCCCGAGTCTCCTCGCGCGAGGCCTAATATGTCGCTCGCTTGCCTCACATATTTCGGCACCCGTAGATAGTAGATAGCAGATAGCAGATACGCGAGCGCGACTATTTCTCTGTTGTTAGGAGCAAATTTGTATTTCATTATAAACACAGGTAATATCAAAATATGCATGTTTCTATTTTTCTACCAGAAGATTAAATCCAGCTAGGGTGGAAATAGGCTTTGGGCATCAAACTTCAGAACGCAACTTAAGTCGCTGACTTACCTTCCCCCTTTCACATTCCATTCCACACCATAACACATATTCAACCACGAGTACCTATCTACATTCGGTGATACTACTCGTATTTAAGTGATAGTTTCTGTACGTATTTCATTTTACAATTATAACGTTATATGAAATATATGTAACAATAATAAAATAAGAGTGCCCGTTTTCTCGCTTTTTTATTATTATAATATTTTTTTATTTGAAATTTTATTTATTAACCCTTACGGATTACATTAATTTACCAAAATAATAATTCTTTCTTAAATTCATATTCTATTGTTAATGATATTTTTTTTTTACATCTTTTGTAAAGGTTGTCTGAGTCTTTTGTTTAGTTTTGTCTGGTAGTTTATTCTATAATTTTAGTCCGCGGTTTATTAGTCTCGACTAGCTTGTCTCGTTTTAGAATGCTGTATATGATATTTTCTAATATTGTCGTATTGTGTCTATGGTTACTACAATTTTTTTCAAGTTTTAGTTCTTCGTCTTCAATTACATCAGTGGCTTATTTATGAATAAATTTTAAAGATTCTAGTTTAAAGGGTTCAGTATATTTAACTGTTTTTTTTTAACGAAAAGCAATGTCAACTAGTATGCTGTTCAACTTTTATAAAATATTTTTATTAATGCATACAGACAAACATAATAACAAGTTAAAATTCACAATACGAAATTTCACAAAATGCTGTTAATATTGGTATTTAACGATATTTTAAATAATATTATTGGAGGAGTAATACTGAATTCATTTAATCAACCAGTCCCTTGTGCGCTAGTTAGGTAAAATTGCAATAAAATGTAGGCATAATAACTTTAATACGTAAATAACTTAATCAAATTGAATAAAAATCAATAAAATAAATAAATTCAACTTTGTTTTTGACCACTTTTTTTTTTCTTCGGACCGGTTTCAAAGCTGCACAAGATTCTTTATCAATGTATACTTAACTAATTAATTATATCCTATTTTATTTTTATCAGTATTTTGCTGTGTGTGGAACTAAATAACCAAGTCTCTTTTCCTTGTAAAGATGGTAATGTGAGATGGATACGCTTATTATGAATAGCTTTTGATTTCTAAGATTTCCAAGTCGTCTAATTTTTTATATTTTATTTTCAACATAAAGAAATTTTAATCCAGTGTCTTCATTGAAATGATGATTAATTTCTATCAGATGGTTTGCGTATTCAGAACTTTTTTTATTTAGGCACCGTAAGTGTTCTTTTACTCTTATATTAAAGTTTATTTTAGTTTTTCCAATGTTAGATTGAGTCGCAATCATTACAGTTGATTTTAGATTTATTATATTTAGGGACTTTGTCTTTCTGATTTTTTAACATTGTCATAGTTCCATACACATAATACTGATAAAATAAAATAGGATAGAATCCATCAGTTAAATATACCGTGATAAATAATCTTGTATAGTTTTGAAACCGGTCGATACAAAAAATAAAAAATAAGTGGTTAAAAACAAAGTTTTATTTATTTATTTTATCATAATGAATAACCACAAATTTAGTGCTTCAAATATAACATTTAATGATAAAGATTGTCCATTAAAAAAATACTTTTATATTATTGAGGAACAATATATTTGCTTAACAAATTGTGACTATCTTCCGATATCTTGTGTACGTGTTTGTGAAGAAAAATAAATTCTAATCAAATATAGGTACTGTTTAGATAAATTATTTTAGCGTTATTAGGAAAAAACTCCTCCGCACTTTGCACCCGATAGGGATCTTTATCAAAGTGAGAATAAGAACTGTACGTTTGTTTTTTTCTCTAATATTCTTTTCTGTTGGTATTTGGAGAAATGCACATTTACGTGGGTAATAGTTAAAAGAAGTATATCGAAGAAAGTGGGTCATCGAATTCATTGATAAAATGAAGTTATGTTGGGCATTATTTCTTATTGATATTAAACTTGAAATTTTGGTCCGAACCGAACAAACAATAATACTAAAGTAGATATGGCGGTATCTTGTACCCACCTGAAGATTAACGGATATAAACAACTCAACTTCACTTTGGGATCCTACCTTACAAATAGGCTTATGTGAAAAACTGGGTGCTAGTTATTTCAGAGTTCGCTAACAATTTGTCTCGCGTAATATACATTTTGGTAATAAATTGTTGGAATGGATTATAATATTCAACTTTTTAATGTTCCACTAAGGTCAATTTTGAATCCATCGCTGTTTGCAATAATAGTACGAATATTACGCATTAACGATTTGGAAGACGTTTCACTTTCCGATTTATTTTAATAATACGAGTATTAAGTGTTGGTTTTGAAGACAAATGTACAAAATGTTGAGTTTGGACATTTTAATTCCAAATGTAGGAAATGATCGTGTCGTACCGTTTTTTTTTTTTACCAATTTTGTGTATCTTCCCAAATCATTTTTGCATTTTCATAAAAAGTGACGTGAAAACAAGGACAAAAAAGCAATTGCAAAACTTTGAACTGCTCTCCTGAAAAATTACCAATTCTGTAATTAGCTCGTTCGTCTTCTGGACCACCGATGTATTGTAAATTACGTACTATCTTATTTACAAGGTCGACGAAAACAATGAGCTTTTTGGAATTGTAGTAAAACATGTAGTAGATTTTTTTGTCATCGACCGTAGGTGGGTAAACACCGTAAACGTAAACAGTAAACACGGGGAAAGTAGGAAGGGCAGGAGTCGAGTGGAACGGTCCAACCCCCGGACAGCAACAGGTGGGGGAGGGAGGGAGGGAGGGACGCCTGCGTGCTGGACACGCACACTCGCGCAATCGATACCCGCACACACCCCTGGCGGCTCCCGCGTGCCACGGACACGAGACGAGAGGCGCCCCCACTACGCCCGCGCCCCCGGGAAGGCGGAGGAACGAACAGTGTGTGACGTGACCGCTGCGACTGAACGTTACGGTTACACCACCCGATACTCGTTCGTTGTCCACACCGATGACGTTATCATTTCCTTGATCGAATTATAAAAATAAACATACAGATACAAATGTTGCAAACTGCGGTGAGTTACAGCGAGAACCCTCAGGCCTGAGAAAAATCATATTTAATTAACTATGTAGTATCTCACCGGGAATCGAACTCGGAGCTCTTAATCTTACCTCAGCAAGCGACTCGGCACACTGTGTAATGCATTCCGTTATATATACCTCATTTTACATACATCACTCCACGAACCACACTCCATATTCGCAACAATAAAATCACGTGTTATACATATTCTCGTTACATCTAACCTAATTGGTGCTGTTTAAGTATATGCATAATTATATTATTTGTTTTTTTTTTAATAAAAAAGAAATATTAGCGTTCTTGTTATTTACCTAAATATTTCAATTTTGGTGGCCATTTTCAACGAGTTGTAAATAACTCACTATTAGAAAATGGAAATCAAGTTGGGCCAGAGTGGGGTTCGGACCTCTGATCCGTGAGTCCGCAACACTAGCCACGGGACCACAACCCGTAGTGTGCATAACAATAAATATAAATAAATAAAAAGTTTGATATTCTTTACTAAACTGCAGTTTTATCAACAAACATAATATGGAATATTGACACGTAAACACAGGTAAATGTTTTACCCTAAGACTTCTAAAAAAAGGTATATCATTGTTGTTAATCCGGGCAGTAAAAGTCTAACCAGATACCTGACGTCATAATCCCCTAAAAGGTAAATAAATTTAGGAACTTGCTGTTACACTTTCCCGTCAGTGATATAACACATTAAAATATATATTAAAAAATGATTACATAATTGATTTGATTTCGCTAGTTACTGTTTTAAATAAGTGTAACTAATAATTTAAACCCATCTCGTGAAGTAGTGTATACCGCGCATTCTACCACAACAACAGCCATAGCAAAAAAACATATTTACATAAAAAAAGGAAAAAAATACAAATTTTAGTTGTTTTTTTTTTTACTTCATTTTGAATACAATATCAAAAAACACCGGTAGGGCTTCACGTATGACTTCACTTGCAAAAAATATTAAATTAAACACGTAAAAACAAAAATATTATTGACAAATACGGTATATGAATTTATTTTTATTGCTAATAGATTTATATGGAGCAACCCCGGATTAGTTTTATAAAACGAAAATAAAATACCCAAATAGTTCAAAGTTATTCGAAAGTAAGTACCTACGTCAGTTATAAAAACAAACAAAACAATTTAATTTAGTCTTCGAAAAAGGGTGGTACTTCAATTCACGGTCTGCCGTAAGCCCATCGCAAATAGCAACATCACATGTAAGAGCTTATATAAATCAATTAAACGAAAACTCCTTTTAATCTGATTTTATCAGACAAATCATTTTACAGATACAACGTGTAGCGTTAGCGTGTTGGTGGGTAGTCATTATGCAGTAGATACCTATATCAATAGAACGCTTAAGATTGCTGTAAACATAGTATTTATTACCGCACTAACACGATTATTCAATAATACCGCATTGTACAAATGAAATAACATCATTACTGTTTATCTGTTGTTATTGTAATTTAGATTAGTTCGTTTCATATTAGTGTTCCGCCGGGGTGTTCTAGTACTGCGCCGTGTCGTGCGTCGTGCCCGCCCATCGTTAGCGTCCGGTCGCAGGTCGCGGGTCGCACCAGTCCGGGACCCCCGACCCTTGACCGGCGGCTACCCTGTCGGCACATCATCATCACCTTGCGAAGTTGAATACTCGACCGCGCGCTCTCTCCCGTCCGCGTCCGACCGGTTGACCGAATATCGCCGTGACGCTAACTAGGCGGGTGAATATGAGCCAGCTTGCCGCCTTGGGGTTAAGCGAAAATGTCGTTAGCCTCGAGAGCTCGCACATGTTTCGCAACGGACTCGTTACTCGTTAGTCCAATATGCTAAAATGTTCTCATTTTGCTCTAAATGTTGAAATAAATGTCCTAGCCGTTTTAGTAAACACACTCGCCGACTCGTTAGAAAACTAACGGCCGTCGGATGGACGCGCATCTCGAACCGAGTTGCCTCGTCTCTCATCGCGCTCGTCGGTCGGAAATTAGTATCGGCGAAGCGAGCCGCGTCAAGTATAAACCGAAATGAAATTCGTGCTTATTTTTACTGTGTCTACTGTTTCGCGGTCTCTGACGGAGGATCTATTCGTTGTTTCAGACCGAGCTATGCGGCATAAAGTGGCGCAAGCTGACCTGGGGCGGCGGCGGCGGCGGAGGCGGCGGGGCCTCCCCGCTGGAGGACCCCGTGCTGAGCAGCTACGCGCGCTGCCTGGCCGGCGACGTGCTGTGCGTGTGGCGGCGCGTGGCGCCGCCGGCCGCGGCGGCCGAGCCCGACGGGCCCGCGCCGCCGCCCGCGCCGCCGCCGCTGCCGCTCTCGCTGGATAGCGCCAAGGAGCTGTGGATCTTCTGGTACGGCGAGGAGCCCGACCTGACGGAGCTGGTCTCGCCGGAGCTGACCGACGCCGGTGAGTCCCCCCTCGGTACTGTATTATGCCGCGCGCCGCGTTCCGCACCGCGAGAGAGAAAGGAGCTCCGCCCCTCCGCGCGCCTAGAAAGTTCGCGTCGTGCCGTCCGCGAGAAGTGTTGGGAAATTTCATTCACGAATTTCCATTCCGGAGAAGTGCGTGCGCACTCGGCCGATGCCGACACCGCCGACAGAGTGGATGTCGAAGGTAAAATATCGACTACCGCGAAGAATTTACAAGAGAATGATTTTTATTTGCGTAAATCGTCAAATCAAATTTCGGAGTGTCGGATGGCGAGTTGACACGATCGTGGCTATCGACCGTCCCGAGTCGCGATACTTCGGCGGGGTGGTGCAAAAGTGTGCCGGTCAGCGATCTCTCCACCCGCCGCCGCGGCCACCGGCCACCGCCACCGGCCACCGCCACCCGACCTTGGCCCACATGCCGTGCCGGTATACCTAACTCTCGCTCTATCAATCCACGGTCGAGTCTGACGTCGATCACTACTTTGATATTACCACTCCGAAATATTACCTATCCTCGTACTTTTCAAATGTGGATGAATCAAAAACACAATTTACAACGATTTTTTAAAACGTTTTGCCATCCGGGAGAAGGCTGCATTTCAGACTTTTATTCTGCGTTTACTAATGAATGAGTTATAACATTGAGTCCAATATCGATCCGTAACACGACCCACGACCCACGACCGTCTCCCGCTCGCGATATAGTTCTCTATACTAAAATAATGCAGAGATAGTGGCAGTATTATCCTGGTCGCAATCACATCGATATATTACGGTGCATTTTGATTCCAATTGAAATTAGCGAGGTTTATGGAATGCTATAGTAATACTACACGATTTCACATTTTCAGATTCGGATCAAAGCGATGGTAATAAGAACAGTGTTATTTCTAAAGGGTTGACGATTTGAAAGCAAAAGCTTTTTTTGCGAGTGCCTTCGCGAAGAATCCCAAAGGCACTCGCAATTATTGTCTCAGCGGGCTAATTATGTTACAATTTCGTTTCGTAAGCTCGTTCGTTCGTCATATATCCATCTCATTCTAACGCAATCAAAACCATGTTTTGCTCTCGTTCCTTCTCATACGATACGATTAAGTTTACGAAACGAATTAGTTACAGCATAAGGCCACAGAACCCAGTCGGGTTGTGGCTTTTTCTTCTGGGTGACCACTTAAACCAGCCAATGACTTAAGGTCATAAGCCCTGTAAATGCCTAGACTTCCATATTCCCCTTTCTAAAATGTTATTTTCTTTCTGTGTCAACAAATTTAGATATAATAACATTACTCAATGTGCACCGACGGCCGTTAAAGCGCAAGAAATTTCCTCTAAAAAAATAAGTTGGTGATGCCGGTTCTTTTTTCTTTTCGTTTTTTGTTGTCACACAGCGTCTTGTGTAGTACATGGTATATGTCATAGTAAGGTAGGAGATAATATTAGTATTCATCATTCACACGATTTCAAAGTCACCTATTTAAGAATGATTTCAATAAAATAAATATTGCCTGTTATTGGTAGGACAATAGCACCAAACCAAATGTGGATAGTTGAATCATCTTTTTTAGTGTGATACCTATATTATGTACAGCCAGTCCCAGGATGAGACCGAAACGTTTGTGGTTCAGAAACTGGCTATCAATGTGATGATTTTTCTCAAGCCTGGATGCTCTGTGCAGTTCATAAATAAACTCAAAACATTATATTTTGCACATGTACGCAGTATCCTTGAATACTGCTCTACTGTCTGGTCTCCCCAATATTCCAAATTTATTTTAAGAATTCAAAAAATATTTTTGAATCACCTAAACTACTCGTATCGTCAATATTTACATTTCAATGTACAGTACATCACAAAATCGATACCTTCCAATCTAGAAGAATCATCATTGATACCGTCTTCTTTTACAAAATATGCAATTACAACTTAGATTGCCCTCAACTGTTTGACTAAATTAAAATTCGTATCCCTCAATGTACAACTCTCATTCTCATGTTGGTATTCCAAGCACGAATAATAATAAGAATGCATCTTTTCCCAGAATCCTAAATAATTACAACACGTTTTTTTCTGAAATCAATTTATAAATCACCCCACTTTAGACATTTAAAAAAAAAATGCCAGAACCCTAATTGAAAATAATCATTATAATTTAATCTAACTGTACCTACCTAATATTTTATTTTATGTACACTATAATATTTTAATTATTTTATCTTGTTTGAAAAAAGAAAGGAGGAAAGGCTGATCCGGGGTTACGCCGTATGGACCGCCGGCTAAAGGATTTTTAAGTCCGAGTAAACTAAAAACCTTTTCTTTATTTTTTTAATTATTATTTCATTATTATTGTAATATTTTTTTTTTACGCGTGAAATTATGCGGAGTGGCTTTTTAAAGGTGCGCTTTTTTCTTCTTTTTTGACATTGTATTTAGTAATGTATAGAAAACTACAATTGGCCTGAAATTTTGGTTTATTTGTAAATATTTTTTTTTGTTATAATGGCTCTTGTTTTCTTTTAAAAAATAAAATAAAAAATATTTATTATCAATTTACTGCTGCGGTGGGTAAACATGTACCTATACGGAGCGTGGCCAGTGTGGGAATATAATTTGCGCGTCTAGACTGGAAACTGGAACTAACAATTGGACATAATGCAGTATTGTATCGGGACAATATGGTGGAAAGTAGTGGAATTCGTTATCAGTTCACGTGGGCGCGGGTGGCGGCGCGGCATGGCGTCGCGGGTAGTCGCGGCCGCTACGCCCGCTACACGTGTCTGCGGGGGCCGCGTGACGTCACCCACCCCCGCGCTCGATATTCGGTATCGATTGCCGCTCTCGGTCGGGAGGAGACTCCGCCGCCGAGAGAAGGCCGGCCGGCGGCCGCTGGTCACCGCGACGGCATGCGGCACCCGCCACTGGTTCTCTACCCCCAACTCCGCGGCGTGCGAGAGGTGGCGCGCGCCAGTGACGTATCCTCCGCGTGACGTCACGCCCCGATCGCGATCTACGTCACGACCCCCCTCCCCTTCCCGACCGCCGTCCGAGCCGCGAGAGTGTTGCTAAACCGACTGGCGCGATGCATTACCATCGTCCGTACTATACCCGCAGCGGCCGGTGGTAGGGCCTGCCCTTAAGCGGATCATGAAGTCGATTGCGCGCGCTGCCCCGCGGTGCACGCCGGAATCTATTTGCGCATTCCGGCCAATTTGTCGCCCGGAGTGCGTCCGCGAGTCGCGAGCCACTCGACGTTTGCGCTGCCCTGACCCACTCGCTGTCCCGAAACATTCTCCCACCGGACGAGTAAACTGGCTATTTTATTACGCTTCATCATCCGGGTGGGTCCATCCATCCAAAATCCAAGGATGATTTCACTTATTTTTTTTTTAATGTTTTGATTCAGATAAACAACAGCAATGCAAAAAAATAAATACAACATTATGGAAAAAAACAGAAAATAAATCCAAATAAGTTTTCCACATAAATGCAATTATAAAAATCTTATTAAGTTAGAAATCAATAATTAATTTTGATATTTATTTATTATTATGATTCACAAACAATAAACAATACATTTGACATTGGTACAATAATTACAAATTGTTATTTTAGATATTGTGTATGAACACAGTATGCACAAATAAAGAGAAAAAAAGTTTAAAATAGATTTTTTTAAGTTGGCTAGCTTAATTCAATTCTATAATTGTTATAAAAGTTATTACTAACAGGTTATTACACTTTATTTTACCTAACTAACATAAGTGACTATTTGAATTGAAATTGCGTTACAGTTTTCCTATAATTATTGAATATATCGATTGAAGATATCAATATCAGCATTAGTTTCTACATTATTATACAATCTTAACATTCGTGATAACGCATTTCAATGCACTTTAGTGCGCCATATTATTATTGAAGGTTAGAAGATACAATGCTGTGTACGATCTCAATCGCCGACTTAGTGGTACATTCTCTAAACAAAATATAGAATCAACATTACAATGAATTATTTTATAAAGATATATCAAGTCTAAAATCTGTCTCCTAAATTTCAACTCACTCAGACCAAAATGTTCTAGGCGCTGATCATAAGACCGAAGGGTTCTGCCCAGGTTATATTTAAATGTTAGG
Source organism: Micrasema longulum (assembly GCF_059751315.1). NCBI lineage: Eukaryota > Metazoa > Arthropoda > Insecta > Trichoptera > Brachycentridae > Micrasema > Micrasema longulum. The sequence goes on from NW_028277901.1 coordinate 168,022, forward strand.
TTACGAAGATTTTTTTTGCCATGAATAAATTGAAATATATGGCTAAAAAAACAAGTTTATATAAGCTTTATTAATATTATTAAATACATCCATTCAATCCAAGGAACAAAAATATGAATATGATTCACTATTATTGTCAAAAATTTAAAATTTTAATCTCTAGTCAAATTGTATCGCAATCTACAAGAAGATTGAAAGGCTACTTACTATTATGTTATTAACACCCGTGACATCTAACTCAAATTTGACAAAACTTGCGCTTGATTCATTAATATTCTTTCCTACTTCTTACCCATCCATTTCTTAAACCGAAATTAAAAACAACATTAAATTAAATGGCTCTTAAAATTAAATATTTTGGTAAATCATAAGAACGCAAATATTTCTTTAAATATTATTGTAATCAAAAACATTTTCACTTTGTGGTATGACATTTTACACTTATTTGTTTATAAATTTGTATAAACCACTTTAATTTTAAGTTTAAATAAAACTATAGGAAAAAATACTTATACAGTTCCCAAAATATTTCCAATAAAAATGACAACTGGCGTAGAATTTTGTACATTAATTCATTTTCTAATAATATAGCACAAATTTTACCTAACAATATTAGGCCAGCTTTTTATACTAATAATTATTGATAAATACATAATATTTCAAATATCTGCCTTCTAATAATATACAAAATTATAAATCAAACCGCTTATACACGCGTTTGTGTAATATTCATGTAAATAAGTGAATTTGAACAGGAATGTTGCGTCTCATAAAACGAAATAATACGGACCAAAATGGACACCAAGTCATTGGAACAAAAGGCATAATAGTACTACACACGTGCGTTTCCAGAAACTATCTACTAGCCAGCGGGCCACATGGCGACGATATCTACCTACTGTCTACAAAAGCTTCTCTTCGGACATCTATACTCTATTTTTTATAAATTTATTGATATTGTTTTAACTTTGCTGGAATTCCTCTCATCCATGCGCTTTGTAGCTGCACGATGATTGGTTATCTAGCTTTAATATAACAACTTTAAAATACCTTAATTTTGTAAACGGGGTCTAGAATTCCAATCGTCTATGCGCTTAGTAGCAGCAAGGCGTGTTGTAATCTTACTCCTTTTTACTATTCATATTATTATTATTTTGTAATACACTAAATTTATTTGTCAATTTTTAAAATGTGTAAATGGGGGCTAAATTTTTAACTGTCTATGCGCTCTGTAGCTGCAAGACGTCCTGTAATCTAGCTCCTATCTATTATAATTTTTGATTGATCTTAATTGAAAACGAGGAACTAGAATCCCAACCGTCCATGCGCTCTGTAGCTGCAAGACGTACTGGGATATTTATTAATTGTACAGCGCCCTTGAGGTGATTTTCACAAAAATGGCGCTTTATAAATTATCCAACTATATATATATAATAACATAGGTAAAATATTAACCAATTGTAAAGATAAGGATGATAAATTAAATCATTCGGGAATTTATAGATTAAATTGCCCAAATTTCTATATTGGAAAAACTTCACGTAAATTTAAAGTTAGAATCAAAGAACATATAAGATGTCTGAGTAATAATAATCTTTCAGAATTCGCAATTCATCTTATATCCGAAAACCATGAATTTAATCAAGAAACGGGTGTAGAAATTTTGCATGTCAATAAAAATGGTTTTCGTTTAGATAATTTAGAACGATTAGAAATTAGTAAAGCCATTAATCAAAAAATACTCAAATATGAAAATTTCAGACCATTTCCTAAAAGTTGCGAGTAAGTTTTGCCGGAAAAATGGAAATCGAGTTGTGGTAGAGTGGGATTTGAACCTCGGACCTTCGGTCCGTGGGGTCCACAATACTACCACGGGACCACAACCCGGTTTTAACGAATTCAGAAATAGGTATTGCCTAAAAAATAGTCGTGATATTTGAGGCGCTCATTCCCCCACCCCTTAGAGCACTAAATTCATACTACAGATGCAGCGTATCTGTTACATGAAGAGGTGATCAGTCTTACGCATCAGGTGCTAGTCCGAGGACAATACAATTCTGCAGTGTAGAACTACCTTTAAAATCAATATTTCGCTTCCACTCTGTCAGGAATCGAACCCGGGACCTAAAGCACCTAGTCCAACTGAGGAAAACTTCCTAAGAGATTTTATCAAACCAATATTTATCAATAAAAAAAACATTCTATAAGCGATGTCCCATCTCTGTTGCAATAAATCTCTTTTTATGCCCCGATGTTCAGAATATGTAGTTCAGTCATTCTTCGCTCCTCTCGGAGTTCTTCGGGATAGATCGGTGTAGAAGTTGTGGGTGGAGTCTTGAGGAGCCTCTACACAGAAGGGTGGCTAGAGAAGCTGCATTTTTTATATGAAGAGGTAGCTCATTCCATTGTTCAGCATCTTAAACGGAAAAGGGATTATTCGTCATTGTACATTGTGAAAAAAATTAAATGGCATTTCGGTAGTAATAATTTCTGTCAGACTCCGTTACAATATTCACCGAAGGTGATACGGAGATGAGACCACTTAAAGAGCTCGCCCCCTACCTAATAACCCGATACTTAACAGACTTGGGCTTGGAGGGGGAGATCTAGCAAAATTTCATCTCTCGCCTTCCACACAGTAGCCAGGCTCTTCATAGACCCGGGCTTGGGGGCGAGAACTATTCACGGGGACCCGTCACAATAGATCTTCACGGGTTGCAGTGACGTCACGAGCTTGCATAGCACTGACCCCCCACCACTGAGAATCAGAATAAGTATCATCAGCGTAACTTGATTACTTCGCATTGTTTTTATTGTTCTTAGCAGAGCTATTTTCTCAGCGTGATTGAGTTTAGTGAAGACATTAAATCTGGCAAATTTGTGTAGTGTTTTAGTGTGCTGTGTACTATATATTCCGTACACATAATTTCTCAGTGCGATGTCAAAAATTAGAATGGGAATCGCATCGCATTTCTATTGTTAAAACTTTCTTTTAGCTTAGACTTGAGTTTAGAATAATGTGTAAATTGACATTTACTCGTTTGTCTTAATTTTAAGGCTATCTTAGAAAGCGTACATTTTATTAAAAATATTTTATTTATGTACACGGCACAAATACCCATTTTAGAAGTTAGTAAATATTTTTCAATTGGAGTACAAATAAATTACCGAAATAATAATCCCCCCCACCTCAGTACAGTCGAGAACGAATGTTTTTTAAAAAAATATTATTTAACGATGTTTGCATTCTACCAAAATATTTTAATGCTGAGGACGACTTACGAATCATCGACAGTCCCAGTCAGTTCAAATCCCAACTAAAATCTCACTTCTTCGGTTTATCATAACCAATGTTAAATCAGAAAATATAATATACGACTGTAAAGCGCTCTTGAGGTGATTTTTCACTAAAATGGCGCTATATAAATCAGCCAATATGATCAACGAATTGTATATCGACTTGCTTGTTCATTTGTTATTTTTGGGTTTTTGGTATTTCAAGATTTTTTGATTCCCGTCTATAAATGTGAAAATGTTTTTTTTTAAGATACCTCTCTATTTTTGACACGAATATATTTTATTATTTGATCTTAAACTGAGTACATAATACGAAAATCATTAAAAAATAAATACTGTAATAAAATTACAAAATCCTAAATTGCTCGATATTTTTTTTTATTTCGTAAAAAATAGAATCCTTTATTTATGTTAGTTTGGTGAATTCATTATTTTTTTAACGCCTAAATATTTTTATCGGGTAACTTTATTTAATAAATATATAATAATTATAATTTGTGAATTCATGCAGTCTCGTTGTTAATTTGATTATATTATAATGTTTAAAAGTGTGTTTTTACTTATGCGGTTTTAATGTCTAATAACAAGGTGTTGTATGTACAAGTGACATTAATATTATCGTTTGCAATCGCGCCGATTAACGTGCCTGTCGAGTCCCTGCAGTCGAGTGCACGCTGCGCTGGACGGGTGGATGCGCGTGCACATTGCACACCGTCGGAGATCGGAATGCAACTGACAATCGACAGCAATATCGCTCTATTTACAATAAAATCCGCTGTTATTTGGATAATGGCGCTATAAAGCCACTCACTGCTACATTATCGGGGGGTTATCAGCCGCCTCGTCGCTCGCCGCTCGCCGCCGGCGCCGTGCGCTGCACGCCCCGCGCGGCGTGCCCGCCCCGCGCGGCGTGCCCGCAGCCGGCGCCGTCTGCGCCCAATGCAAGTGCAATGAACCGCGCAGCGCCCCGCCGCCCGATCTATCATCATCTTCATCTCGTCTTCTCGCTTCCCGCTTCCCGCGCCTACTGCGACCTCTCGAGATGTTCGGTGATGGTTGTCAATGCTGAATGCTCACCACTCGACCGATGCGATCTACAGTCTGTCAAAATAAAGTCAAAAACAAGGGAGGGCGCCACTGTTGTTTAAATGGCAATTCTAAAAATAAAACACATGGTGGAATTATAAAACTATGTTGTAATCTATAATTTTGTAAAAAATTAAAAAAAAATATTTTTGCATACCTACTGATCACAAAATTCTAAATGCATATTTATTTATTTAAAGAAACAAACAGTCGACAGTAATATAGTAACATAAAAAAAAATACAGTTTAAAGACAGACCAGCAAAGTTTCTAAATAAGAATCATACATATTATTAAATTGTGTTACAACAAAAGAGTGTGTTTATGTGTATTTGTATGAGAGTAAGTGTAGATGTGTGTTTAGTTGTATTAGTGTAGGAGTAGGTGTTCAGGTGTGTGTAAGTGTGAGCATCATTAAATAGTAAGTGGGATCGTATCGCAGCCAGAAATAATGAGTCTTAATTTATTTTTCAATAAATTAAGGGGCATCTAAAATATATCAATAGATGAAAAAAAATATAGATATATATTGTGGCTTTACTGGCAGAATCCATTAAGTCATTAAAACAAGTTCCGAGATAATCGCATTTAAAGCACTATTATTATTTCAACGCATTATTTCTCCCACATTTTTTTTTCATATTTTTTCAAAGCTTTGAAAGAGTTATCTTTACCTAGGCACAGCATAAAATTTGAAGTCAACATCTTGCACCTATATTTAAAAATATTTGAAATTTGTAGACTGTTGATTTAACGCATTCATTCTGTCAATATAGCGTCGATATATTATACCTTTGCAATCCCGTGTTTATACAATGAAAATTAGCGAATTGTAAAATGAAAATTACTGTTATTATTAATTTACTTAGAAATCGGGTTGTGGTACAGTGTTGTGGCTAGTGTCGTGGACTCATGGATCAAAGGTGCGAAGTTCGAACCACACTCTACCCCAACATGATTATCATTTTTTTAATAGTTAGTTATTAACAACTACCTGAAAATTAACCTAAAACTGAAATATTCCGATATATCAAAAGAACGGAGATATTTCTAAAAAAAAAACATTCTTAAAACTCAACGCATGTGCGTGTATCCTCTTCTTCTACAAATTTGAGTTTAGATTCATCTTTCGTGCCACGGAAGTCATTGTGGCTGTCACCATTATTAACTTTTCAGTGTAAGATATTTAAATATTTTTTCGGCTTTTTCGCAATGTTGGCAACAATTTCTCCAGTCTTCGGTGGTTATGTCATGAAATACATTTTCAGTGAGTTCCTTGATATTGTTTCCACTTCCTGCATTTCTCCGAGCAACTTTTCGTTTTGCTTAAACTCATATCAATTCTATGAAATTGAGAAACCCTAAGAATTACCTCCCCGGTGCCAGTTTTTATTGTTTTGGTCACGTTGATGATAGCTTTTAGTAAAAACTCTAAAATAATGTCAATTTAAATAAAATATCATAGAAACTCGTACGCCAACGCTAAATGACATGATTGACGATTAAATTGGTGTTGGCCAGCCTACAAATTTGTAGTTCCACTTTTAATATTTTCTTCTCTATTTTGTCAGACTCTATGATAACTTCCGATTTGTGATTGAATGAGGAAGTTCAGTGTTTTTTTTTAATAAATTTTATTTGTTTATAGACTGTTAAACTAAGTCAATTTATTTTTTTAAAATTTTTATAAATCGTATAATCGGCGCTACGATTTTTCAAAGTTTCGTATTTCTGAAATATCTCCGCGTGTAACGTCAGAGGTTCATTTCCGCTTATTCTCATTCAGTTCTTCCCATTGGTCCAGAAGCGACAAGCAGACCGGAAATCTTCCATAGCTCTCAGATCATAGGTTGATTCGCATGAACCAGTGACGTCATTTAAAGTAGTGCGTTTTTATCAAAGTATTTGTTATTATTTTTTCTGTACATTTTCAAGAAACTTTGCCGTACAATTTAATGTTCTAATTTTTACCCCACGTCAGAAAACATTTTTTGTATCCAATTTCCCGTAGGGCTGAAGTTCCTCATTGGATCGCACGTTTCCGCCACTGGAATTTGAAAAGGGTTTTTTTATATTTATTTTTTAAGCACGTAAAAACATTTTCCCATAAAATGTATGTAAATGTCGCACCTAACTACTTCAAACATACGTTTTTATTTATTTATTTACAATACAAACAGATTTCAGTTTGTATTAAAACTCCAAAAGTATACAAAGTTAGAATTAAAACGGACCATCTTCAAAATAAAGCCGTAAATAAATTTGTTCCCCAATTTCAGACAAAAAAATAAATTTGTTCCCCAATTTCAGACAAAAAAATAAATTTTATCCATTGTGGTCCAGAGCTTAAAATTTTATTTCATTTAAAAAACAGTCTACACATAAGCTATTGAAGCAAAGCCGAAGTATCGATGACCATAATGAATTTTCCAAAACAAGGAAATAATGAAAAATACTCACTTAAGTTTGTTATGAGACTTATATTAAAAACATTGAAAACTCAGATTTACAATCAAATAATCTTTGGAATTATGTAAAAAAAAACAATGTACATTGCGAATTTCCCACGAATATGCATCTCAACGGTAAAATAGCGAGTTCGACAGAAGAGAGTGTAAACCTTTTTGCAAGTTTTTTTAAGGAAGTTTATGATGAACCTCTTCCAGACCACAAAGTTCCTACCCATAATTTTGACAAAACTATTGCATTATCTAACTGTAAAGCCTTCGTTGGATATCAATAAATCAGCTGGACCTAATAAAATACCTCCTATTTTTCTTAAACATGGCGCCTAGAACTGGCTTAACCGATTACTTTGTTATTTAATACATTATTGTCTTTAGGGCACTTTCCTTCTAAGTGGAAGTCCTGCTATGATACGGATGAAACTACTACCGTCCTATTTGCATTCAGTCTGTCATTCCTAAATTGTTTGAGTCACTTATCCTCGATCGAATTCAACCGCAAATCTTAGAAATAACCGATAATAAACAGCGTGGATTCGTTAAAGGAAGATCAACTGCCACAAACTAAATGCTTTATCAGAATTTTATTAGTGAAGCTTTCACCAAAATCATCAGGTTGACAGTATATACACTGACTTCAGCAAGGCGTTTGATAAGGTTTCACATAAGGTGATGCTTGGCAAATTATTTGGTTTGAGATTTCATGGAGCGTCTCTCGATTGGTTTCGTGCCTACCTGTCAAGACAGATTGTTGTATGTTAAAATTTAAAATTCTTTATGTAATTGCTTCTTTGCAACCAGCGATCTTCCGCAGGGCAGTCATCTGGGTCCTATATTGATTTAAATTTTTGGTAACGACATAACATCATGTTTCCGAGATGATGAAGTTTTGCTGTTTTATATAGGTAGGTAACAAATATAGGTCATTGCGCAACTCTGCAATCTAACTTAAATTGTATGAACGTATGATGTGAAAGGAAAAATTTATTCCTCAATGTTTGAGAAATGCAACTTTTTTCCGTAATAAGAATCCAATAGCTTTCAATTACACCATAAATTCCATAAATTTGGAGCGAATGACCGAAATGACCGATCTTGGTATTATATTCGATGAAAAATTCAACTTCATCAAACGTATACAGAGCATAACAAATAAAACTCTGGGATTTCTGTTGCGAACGATCAGAGATTTTGACTCGGTTTATGTAATGAAAATTTTATACCTTGCTTTAGTACGTAGCCAACTTGAATACAACTCGGTCATATGGTCACCATATTATAAAGTGCATATAAATAATATCGAAAGAGTTTAACATATTTTTTTACGTTTCGTTAATTTTAAATTAGGTATTCCAGATGAATATATTAATTACTCATATTTAAATAAACATTTAAATGTACAAACATTAGAAAATATAAGAAAACTGAATGATTTGTTATTATTATTTATTTATTTTATTTATTAATTAAAAGAAAACAACAGCCATAATAACAAAAAAATATATACAAATAAACCAAAATTATAGGCCAATAATTAAAGTTTTCTGTACATTACTAACTACAATTTCGAAAAAAAGAAGAAGAAAGGCGCGTACCTTTAAAAGGCCACTCCGCATCATTCCACACGTATTTTTTTTAAATATCACAATAAAAATGAAATAATAAAAAATAGGTGTTTTTTTTTGTTTTTAAAAATATTATATTCAATATTTGATTGTTCCCAACTGTTACAACTAATTAACTTGCGAGTTCCGGGACAGGTTACCCGATTCAATAAACTATTCTATGTAAATGTATCTACAACAAACTACAGTGCACACTCGCCAATAAGGAGAATTCATGCGTTTGCAAATGAATACGTAAATGATGTAGATATACATATTTAATATAATACTTTTGAGTTTTAAAAGTCAGTGTATCAATTTACTATCTTCAAATTGAAATATCTAAATAATACTATTTTGATTTCAATTGTGTACCGTTTATTGACTCAAAACTAATAAGTATTTTTCTACCTTCTTGTAATTTTAAGATTCTTTTAATATAACTTATACGAAAAATGCACCTCTGTTCTCTCCACTGCAATATATGCATGTATTATTATGTATAATCATATATTTTTACTAATATGTAAAGATGATTATTTTTATATTTTTCTTACTCTTCTTAATTCTTTTTTTTTTCTACTTTTGTGTAAGATACATGTCTGTTTTTATATTCAAACATTCACTTCTGTTCTCTCCACCGCAATATATCTATCTACTATATGTATGGGTATGCCGATTTATTTTATACTAATATGTAAAGATGATTTTTTTCATATTTTTATTTTTCTTCTAAAAATAATTGTTATTTTTTGCTACTTCGGTGTAAAATACATGTCTGTCTTTATTTGTATATATGTATGTAAAACATGCAAAAGCCTACAAGGCGTTGAAATACATAAAATGGGTCAAAAATAATACGGTTACTCTAAACTTCGAAATAAATAATAGATGCTTATTATTGTTTCACCTAATTCATTTTAACGTTTAGGAACGTAGCTATGTAAATTTTAAGAAAATGTAATATATCAGTCAACTAATTTCTACAAAAAAAAGTTGAATCAATATTAGGTGATAGGAAAAAATATTCCGATTTTCACGCCGAGCATTTGATTTGTCTGCTGAGGGATGCGGGGGAGGGTGATTGGGTTGTGTGGAGGGCGGAGGGCGGAGGGCGCTCCGGGTCCACTTTCCGGCAGTTTGTTGCAACGTAATGCGCTTCCACTCTACTAACGGGGTCAATGTTATGTGTTCGCTCTGTACTCTGTACGCGGTACTGTGCGCCGCACGCCGCACGCCGCACGCCGCACTCGCACACGTGCCACGTACCGCGTATTTTCTCCATGGCTACATGGCTAGGTGTCATCTCGCCGCCGCCGACTCGCTCCGCGACGAGGTTGGGAGTCGGGAGTAGGGAGTTGTGAAGCGCTATTATCGATATGGCGATAATCGGGTGGACGTGGACACTGGGTACTGCCACCACTGTCTCCGCCTGACCTAGATAATTATTCATCATCTCCCTACTGCAGCACATTAGTCCAGTCCGGTACAAGTAATTTCAAATAGCGAATTATTCCCGTTACTCCTCGATTCTCCGACGTGACATGTGTAGAATGTAGAATATTCTTTCTAAACGTAACTAACTGTCACTCGCGCCTCGCGCCCCGAGCCCCGAGCCCGCGGAATGCACGGGCGAGTATTACATTACAATGATCGCGGTTAGGGACAATAAACTGGTTCCGTTACCGAATTTAGGCGAGTATTCCTGCTCTACGCGCACGAAGCTCGTATAGAAGTTACCTGAACGGATTACACGCACCGTGCGCTTGTGGCCGCTGACTGCTGACACGAGTAGTACTCGATACTGTGACCGTGAGATCTATTGCGTTGTAAACTCGGGGTTTAACCGTGCCACCGCTCGCTACAAACTGCCAAGTGCGGACACGAGTCGCATCGCCACGAATTCCCGCCCCGCCGTAACATCGCCGAACATATTGGGTGCAATATTGGCCAGTATTGTCCGCTGCACTTTGTTTTAACGTCAGGTGTTCCTGTAACCTTGGCCTAGTCGGCTAGTCTAACCTCCCGCCATCGCTACTCGTTTCTCGTGTTCTCTGTTCTCTGTTCTCTCACTCGCACTGACAATTATTATAGTTGATTAGATATTATTGTATATCGCCAGGTAATAACTCTCCACACTGTAAAATGGCATTTTTTTTTATTTATTTAAGAAGGTAAACTCGAACAGAAAATATAAAAGGAAAAATAATGAAACCGACTAAACCGCGAAACCGGCTTGTCAGCGGGTTTCTTATCTTTCCTTTACAAAAAAAAAGTTAGAGAAATCATATTAATTTAAAAAGTAATATAAACATTATTAAGAACTAAAAGCGTACGCATTTTTTACACAAAATTTATTTACAAAAATTTAAATAGATGACTGTTAACATAAAGTAATAATCAATATAAAGCCTTGTTACATATTAGCCATTTACTTTTTTTTTTCTTCAAAGTTTTATCAACATTTTCTTTTAAGAATCATCTTAGGAATCTCATTGAAAATTTTAGGAATTGTACAATGAAGTGTTCTTTGGCCATACTTGTTTACAAACCTCGGTACTGACGAGCCTTCACGTTGTGCTAGCCTTGTATTGTGCGTATGTATATACCTTTTCTGGTAGTTACTATCAAATCTATATCTAAGCAACACATTTGAGCCATAGAATAGCATTTACGGACAGGCACCCTTGCTTTTTTAAAAGTTCGGTTACCTCTTCCTTCCTAGCTGATCTGTTAATTAAGTTAGGAGCCGAGTTTTGTAAAAATTAAAATATATCTAAATAAATAAATAAAATCTTTTATTCTAAACATGCTGCCTAATAGGCAGTGCCTATAACTGTCCTTAATCTTTTACATAATTTGGTAATATGTTTATCCCATTTTTTTTTTCAATAGTAATGCCCAAATGCGCATATTCATTAACTACCCCAATTTTTTCACAGTTACATAATATGACAATACCATTATGAAGACAGTTGAAACTATGAAATACTATATTAATTTGATTTTGTGCTGGTACTTGAGGGGATCTGACATGCGTAATTTTAGTATTTTAAAAATCCATTCGTTGCAACACTCAATCCGGAAACTAGTTCACGTAGCGAAAATATTTATTTTTTCGCGATTCTGGAGTTGGCAATTGATTACTCGTGAGAAATAATCAATAGACTGCAGTGCTGTTGACAAATGTAGTAGGTACCCGGGCTACCCAGATATAACGTGCGGAACTACAGAGTGGCGTAAACACGCGATACTTTATACCTGCGCAAGTTGTATAGGTTTCTCGTGTCGCGAGTCGCGAGAGTAATCTCGCCGGGAATTGTTAAACGCGTTCTACAATACTAATATTACAATTTATTATTATGTATCTATTAGTGCCTGCGAACTTGTACTCGCGCAGTATTATACAACAATGTAGTCGATGAGTTTACTATTTGATGCATGCATATATGTATAGCGTGTGTAGGTGCGACGTGTAGTGAGTACCTCGCGGGGTCAGGTGCTGTGGGCTCGCGTCGTTGCGTCGTTACGTCGTTACGTCGTTACGTCGTTTCCCGACCCGTCCCCGATACGCATCCAGTCTGGCCTAGTTTAGGGACCCTCCGATCGCCCGCGCCCGCGCCCGCGCCTTCTCGGGTACTATTGCGCTCCACGATCTTCCGTAGGAATTCCTATCCTATCTGGGTACGCCGCGCCGTGGAGTGGGTTAACCTAACGCCGATTGTTATACACTCGTGTACACAACAGTTAAAGTCGTCGACCTCCTCCGTAACGCCGTAACGCCGTAACGGTCTCTGCCGCTCGGCTGCCGGCGCCAGTGCGCTGGTGCGGGCGCGGGCGCGGGCGGACCGCCCGTGATGACTCCGAGCGCATCCCCTTTCTTCGTTAGGATACTAAGCTCGTTACTCCATCATTCGATAATCGGCCCTGGGCACTGTATCGATTTGAATTATTTATGCCGCTAAATACATACTTGTAAATCTGTCGCCGCGCGACCGGGGAACAAGAGTGGTGGTTACAAATTGGTAAATTAAGGGTATTAGAAGTAAAACAATGAATAAACAAATTAAATCAACCTTGAAATCTCCATTGAAGGAGTTACTGCCGAGACATTTGCGAAAAACTTCGAGAAAATAATTGTTAGATTTCTAATTATCCTTCATTAACTCAACGGAGAATGCTTAGTTTGCATTGTCAAGCAGTATGATTGAAATCTGTTTTTGCAAGATTTAGAGACGGTCTTGAATTACGCTATTATTTAGGTAGGTAGATAGGCTGTTATGCATATTTTATGTTGGCATCAATAACTAATTTTCCGTTTTTGGTGGAGATTTCTAAGATTGCTTCCAATACCCTCAATTATAGTATTATTTCACGCGGCCGTGGCTGCTCGCTGTGGACGGCGGGGAGTGGAAACGCGAGTCGGTATCGATCTCCTCACTACTCACTACTCACTAGTACCTGCTGGCGATTAGCGCCCTACCGCACCCGGCTGTTCCGCTGGCCTTCCGTCTCCCCCGCGCCCGCGCCCGCGCCCTCGGTACCAGCTACCCCCGAACCACGCGGGTCTGGCCCTTCGGTGTCGTGGAACTCCTCGCCCCTCTCTCTGAGATCTCGTACCTGGAAAGAAACATTTTAATCGGAAAATTTTCGGCTGTGGTTCAACGAAAAAACCCCGTAAAATGCATAGAAACTGCAAAAATTAGTCGGAGAAAAAAAAACAAATACATTATTTCGCCAGACATAAAATGAGTTACGACTATGGCTACTGAATAGACGTCATATTTTGTTATTATTCAAACTGATGGCACTTTATGTCTTATAATGGAATTAATATGAAACAGTATTTTTTTTTAATTGTTTATTGGAAAACAGCCAGATATCTTCTAATTACTAAAGGAGACTAAGTAACTAGACCAGCGAAGGAATTTATAAGCCTCGGATTTTGCTGTAAATTGAATGTAACATTTGGTCGCAAATAAATACTCGACTACTCCCGTTCCGACAACCTCACCTCTACGCCATTTGCCTCCTCTGCCCACTGAACGCGGAATGAATACAATAACAGAAGTAACTTTCTAATTATTGTTTCCGTTGAGTAAGTTTGTGCAGTACGCATTGTTTTTATTTTGTTCTTGAAACCTTTAGTACTTCCCATCGGTTTATTGAATGTTTAGTTTACACTATAAATCTTATCCTAACAATATGTTATCCTATCTCAACAAAACGCGCAAGTAATGAAGGGTATGACTTTGCTTTTTTAAAACACGAAAACTTTACTTATTTTTACCTGCACGAAACACGTAAAATATTTTTTAATATAGGTAAAAAAAAATACTATCAGCTGATTATATTTAGTTCCAGTATTTGAAATATATTTTTAATTTAAAAAAAAAGACTTCACGTGGAAATGTTCATAGTTATTTTTTTAAAGGAAAGTACGGGTTGTTCATACGAAACGGGCGCATTGTATTAATTTGTTATTGTGTTTTTTTTTTTATATTTACGCATTTCATTTATATGTGCAAAAATACGTTATTTTTTAAAACTTCTAAATGGGTATGTTGCTCAAAAAAATAATTTAGCGATTGTTACGATTTTCTCGAAACGGACAAAACAAGTTGTATGAAAAAAAGTAAGAACGAAACAACCGATTTTTACGAAAACGTAATATTAAAAAAATAAAAATATGAAGAGATGAAGCTGTTTGAGAATATGGAAGTATGGAAGGCATTAACACAGGTTATGATCTGTCATCGGCTGGGTTAAGTGATCACTTTACACAACAAATTAGAACAGAGATGAAGAACATTTCAAATAAGGTAATATGGAAGTCTAGGCAGAGCGGTACAGGGCTTATGACCTGTCATTGGCTGGTTCAAGTGGCCACTTTATATGCTGTGTAACATTAACCATTTTGCTTATGTTTGAACATCCGTATTTCTTCAATTCTTCAAAAATGTAGACAAAAACTATTTTTAATTTCATTTACAGAAAATCATGCAGTGTAGCGTTAAAACAATTTTCCAATTTTGAAACCTTTTCTTGGACCAGTTGGTTTTATTACAATATTTTGGGTTTGTTTTTTGTTTCAAACAAAAAACAGCCGGGTCGCTTTTATACAAAAAAAAAAAAAAACACCAAAATAGTGTTGCTCACAAAAACTGCATTTCTCTATTTTCGGAAAAAATCTTACGGTATAGATGCTGGTGGGAAGATTAATACCTCTAGAAATGTAGTTCTCTTAAATAAGTTTAAGTGGAATAAATACATTCGTGTTTTAATCTTATAAATTCATTAATTAAAAAATACGCGTAATGAGGAACTTCAGCCCTACGGGAAATTGAATACAAAAATGTTTTCAACGGACCAATCGGCAGAACTAACTGAGAAGAAGCGAAAGAGAACTTGAGACGTCACACGGGGATTAATATCAGAAATACAAAACTTTTAAAATAATGGCGCTGATAATACGCCACATATTTTTTTTTTAAAGTCTTAGTTTAGTAGTCTATTAACAATTTTTTTAATATAAAAAACCACTGAACTTCCTCATTTTTCAGTTTTTCTCAAAACGGACAAAACGAGTTGTATGGAAAAAAGTAAGGACGAAACAACCGATTTTGACGAAAACATAATATTTAAAATATTATAAAACATAATATTTAAATGTTAAGTGATCACTTTACACATTGTAACTTTCTTTCACACCATTCTGACTATGGACAATAACTTTTTGTGGTGCAGTTTATCATACATATGTATCTAGAAAAAATAATTAAACTTACTTATGACGATAGGTAATTTATACATTTTTTGTTAAAATCTTTGAGCAAACCTCGACATCAATTTAGTTGCCAGCTCTAAGCAGTTTGATGAGCAAATAATAATTTTTACATTATAATTTAGAAAAGCCGATGCATCTCCATAATATTGTGTGTTATTCTTTCTAGTTTTCTTTTTTCTCTTTGGCGTTTCGCTTCGTAAGAAATAGAAATCGCGCGATTAATTACAAACCGCGGAGTACCAGGTACCAGATACCAGATACCAGACCACGTAGGTGAATGTGTTCTGCTGTAGTCGGATTATTATAAACCGCGGAGTACCAGATACCAGACTACATAGGTGATGTGTTTCGCTATAGCCCGATTATTGTTTCAGATGGAGACCAGGGATCCTGGGAGTTGGGACTCTCGTACGAGTGCAGGTCTCTGCTGTTCAAGGCGCTCCATAACCTGATAGAGAGGTGAGTACAGACACAGGACTTATCTATAGTTTATATTCAACCAGCAACCGTGTCACTGTAAACTTTGTATTCATTGAATTTTTTTTATACTGTTTCAATTTGTAAACTTTTATACGCCAATCTGTGTCATGTTTATGATTGTGGAAATAAAAAAAAAACATTACTTAATGTTCTGTCCGCCTCGTAGTCTAGTGGTTCCGAGTTGATGAGGAACGGTGCATCGTCCATAGATCGATCGCACACGCGTGTAATCATTTCACCTGTAGCTTAATCACAAATTACTATCGACTTGCTTAAAAATATGCTAAGCATTTGACCGATCACAATGAACAATACTGAACATGCTTAAGTTATCGCGGTCGTAAGTCAACGCGTGTGTAATCTCTAAGTCAACGCTCGTGTCGGTTTGTTTTTTGTTTTCCTCGTAAATAAATACAGTTTGTTAGCGAAAAATCTGCGTTTACTAAAAAAAAATAATACAATATATTGCATTTGTATAATAGTAGGGGAGTATCTAATACAAAAAAATGAAAATTAAATTACAATTACTATAGCGAACTGCTTGCCAACCGCCGGCTAAATGCAATAAATAATAAAATAAAAAAAACAGTTTTGCAATATTTTCCATATTTACACCGGTGAAATTCAAATATGCAATTGCGCAGCAGGATTATGCCTCGCGAAACGTAAATATTTTGACATTTAATATTAGGTGTTCGCGGATGTTCCGTTGTGATCACGAATACGATAAACAACCACGGTGAAAAATTGTTATCACGTCGCTTATTAGCACGTCGATAGTTATTTGTGATTGTGCTACAGGAAATAATGTTGCCGGTGGTGGTAACGTAGATTTTATATGATTTTATATTTTGCGCATTTCATATGGACTGCCACTCGAAGCGTTATACTGATCTAATCAACTTAATCAACCTAATGTAACCGAAGTACGATCATGTACTCGTACGAAGATACATCGCGTTCGGTGTAGCCACCGTGTGGTGCCCCGTACACCATACGCCATACGCCATTAGGTGCGGATGAGGGAATGATGACACTAGTAGTAGTCTCAGTAATCTGTAACCCGCCCCACTTCCGACAAAAGACTAACGGTGAACGGCTACCCGAGTTCGCCAGTCTATAGTGGGTCTCGAAGTTATCACCGAATCCGCGAATCGTGGTCGGCGGTCGGCGGTCGGCGGTCAGAGCGCCAGCAGTCTACAGTGTACAATCCCATAGTCACTATCACAGTGGACGCGGACAGTGGACATCAATGGTCTCCCCCCGCCCCCCCTCCGCCCGCTGCGGTACGGCGCGACGTTCCGAGAACGTCGGCGGCGTGGTAGCGCGGCGGCGCGGCGCGGCGTCGGCGTCGTGGCGCCACCTAGCGCTGGCGGCCGGGAATTTCGCACAATGTGTTTTGTTTGCCGCGCTCTTACACTTTACGCCACATAAATACTATAATATCGTATATTTATGTAGCTACATCACGCTGCACCGTGTGCCGTGTTGTTATTGACTTTTTATTAGAATATTTTGCCAACGAATTGACCGAAATTGCAACTCGAGATCGATTTGCTACTGTAATATAATAAAAATGATTGTCATTTATTTATACTTTTTAATCCAATATTTGAACATTGACATGTTGAAACATATTATTATAATAATTTCTATCATTCTGTTCATTGTTTTAGTCTTATGTATTTCTTTACGGACATTGTCCATTCATAGGGTATTAATTTTACAATATAAAAATAGTGAAAAACATAAAAAAATAACAAAGAAACATCGGCAAACATAAAAGACATCAAGACAAGATAATATTGAATATTTATTTAGTGTTAGTTTATTTATTAGGTTTGGTTAGATTAGGTTAGGTTTTATTATTATTATTTAAATATTTAATTATTTATTAATTCAAAATTACACTCCTATGTGCCACGTCTTTGTATATTCATGAACTTATTAAGGCTTTTTAGGCTATGCCCGTGCCAAGCCACAATAATTAACAATAAAAATTTATTAAATTATAAAAACATGCGATGTAATAGAATAACAATCCAGAAAAACAAAGTATAAATATTAAAATATAAATTACAGCAATAATAAACATTCTACGTAGAGATCCCCAGATAGCATGTTAACCAATTTAGTTACATTCATAATCAAATATGCAAAATATTAGTATAATTGAAATCAATAGAAAATAATACAAAAACATAATTGAAATGATAATTGAGATATGGTTTCTATAAACTCACTCAATATACTATAGTAAGAAATAAGAGTAATAAATAATATGCCAAATAACAGTAACTACTGATAATGCACCTGTAATTCATTTAAAGTTTTATTGTAATTATATGGAGTTTTGCACATTTTTTTAGGAATCAATGTATTAAGAAACGCAGCATTTATTATGATTAACTTCCATAAAATATTAATCTATTTGAGTATATAATTACTACAGCCAGGTAACTTCAAAATCAGCATTTGCAAATTACCCACTAAACACACATTTTTTTACCCTCCTCCGTGAATGCCACAAATAGACAAATCATCACAATATATTTGAATGAATCTCAACTTGTCTTTTTTAAGCATGCATGGAGGAAGATACGAATGTGTTTTTAGTGGGTAACTCAAAATTGCTGATTTCCAAATTGCCTCGTGATATTATGTACAATACTCAAATAATACATTTTCAATAAAAAAAAAATTACGAAACATTTTATTAATCGATGCAAAAAGTAGGTCGCCAGATTGCTTACCTTGTATTTCATTTCATTAGTATAAAAAAATACCCAAAGTTTTTTATTATTATTATTTTTATTTTTTTTACAATCTATTATTTTTGGATTTTTATAAATAAAAGTTTGGTTTATTTTTATCAGTACTTTGTTTTTGATAGCTTAAATGATAATGTAAAGTCCTATTTCAGAAACATTGAAAAAATTCTCTCGAAATATTTTTGTTAAATGTTGAAGTTATTATTTACATTTTATTTGTGTCTTCATTAATTATTATTATATTATCTTCTTAATATTCCTAAATAGAATAACTTAAAAAAAAAATGACAATAGAATTACTTTATAAATATTGTATAAATGATACTAATAAATGTATGCATTGTAGGCAGGTAAAATTTATACCGGATAGTCAAAATAATTCCATATAGTATCTCTTTTTGGAAAGAACTGTCTCGAAATTGTTTACAAGTTTAACAACTAAATTATTGCTTTCAGGTGTCTCCTGTCACGGGACTTTGTGCGTTTGGGCAAGTGGTTTGTGCAGCCTTACGATGGAGACGAGGATGACAACTCCCGAAGGTGAGTGTGAGACGGGCCAGCCCCTTCCTGCGGAGGCTCCGGCCACCGGCGAGCCCCCCTCTGGCCCGCCGGCGGTGGAAGGACCGCGCTTCCTATATTAACTGGGAGATCTCTGTGTGTCGCTCTTAAAGTGTCGAGCGATACTTCGTTCCCCTCCCAACAGTTCTCTCATTCATATATGTATTTATAAGGATCTGACTATCTTACATGATTCAAGTGATAAGAACAGATTACTCAAATGATTTTAGAAATGCTAAAGGGTAGATTGATAACATTATTTTGCATTCAAATTGCAAATTCAACTATTTAAAGATAATATTACACAATCGCGTTCCGTGATAAAGTTAAAAAAGTTAATTTATTTCCCTCTCTGAAGAAGATTGATAAATCATTAAGATTTCAATTTGAGCCTCAAAATCAAATATTAAGCGCAGTTATGCATCTTTTAAATCGAGTGTAAGCGATTGTATTGGGGGGTACGGAGTTAATTTAAAGTACAATGTTGTATTTCAGTTGCTGGCACCTGTCCTTCTCATTTGCATTCTTCGTTCACGGAGAGAGTACGGTGTGCGCCAGTGTGGATGTGCGCCAGCACCCTCCCGTGCGGCGGCTCGCCACCCACAAACCTCCACCGCACAATACCAAAGGTACGGGAAAACACCAAATAAACAATAGAGATGGAGGAGATTTTGGAAAAGGGAATATGAAATATGGAATATGAAATTGTGATCATTGCAGGGCTTATGACCCGTTATTGACTGGTTAAATTAGTCTCCCGATATTCAAATACTCAAATACTGTTTCAGTAATATAGTTTGAATATAGCCTTTAAAAGAAGAAACAAGAAATAAAACAGTTGTCTGAAACATTTCAATTTTAAATGATTTATGTAATTTTTTTTGTGTGAAATTAATTGAAACATATAAGTGTTTATCATATAAAATCTTAGTTAATAAGTACGCACGTACAACTTATTTTTCATTGTATTTTAATAATAATTATGGATAACTTATATAGCGCCATTTTCGTAATATAATACCTCAAGGGCGCTTTTATTCTATGTAAGAAATTTTAATTAAGTAATTTTTTTTCTGTGTTTGAAATTATGATTGAATATTTTTCACAGTTCAAAGTAGCATCTATCTCTCTTATTTAAACAAACAAATTGTTGACAGAAAAGAGATAAAAAACGTTTTTTAAATAACACGTATCTCAAAGAATGTGTATATTCCTTGCAATACAGCATAAGTCAATAAGTAGTACAGTGGTTTCCCTTTTTTTGTTGATAAAAACACTTAAAATCAAAATACAGGTAAACATCGTTTTGTGCTGGTTCGATTTACGCCGATTTACAACTACGCCGGTTAGTGCCGGCGTGGGATTCCCCGGTTTGGTCGACACCAGACGACAGTAGGCGCCGCGATTATAATAGCAAATACACTTTTACACATTGTTTTATTCTATAACCGTGTACGCGAGCAGCCTATTGTGTGTGTGAAATTGTTTCCGAGTTAGTTTTCGTTTTGTTTTTAAGAAAAATAAAAATGTACAATTATATTTTTTATTTTATTATTTTTAAAATTAAAAGAATATTAAAATATTTGTAGTTAATGCTATGATTCTGCAAGAAAGGAAGGAACAATCAAAGCAAATGAAATTGGATGCTTTTTTCAAAAAACGTGTGAGAATTTCTTCTTCGTTTTTTATGTATGTGAGAATTTAATTTAGTACCGACGAACTGGTGAGTTAGTATTTACTATAAAAAAATCATTATTTATATTAAGAGAATATTATTTATTTTCCAAATGAATTTAAACTGTGTTTATTAAATGCATTTATAATTTATTTTAAATATGTATAGGACTGGACTATAAACTGACATACAACGAGCATATAGATAATACAGTAAATAAATCACGGAAATTACTTGGCTTCATTAACAGAATATCCTCTGATTTTACTAATGTCCGTACCATCAAAACTCTTTATCGCTCAACTGTTCGCCCTCTTCTAGAATATGCCTCCGTGGTCTGGTCTCCATTCTATGTCAATCGCATAAATCACATTGAATCAGTCCAACATCGCTTCCTTCGAAAAATAGCGTGGATGCTTGGACTAGAGAGAGATAATAATACGTATGCTGATAAAGAGTCAATGTTAAATATTTTTAGTCCACAAAAACGTAGAGCTGATATTGATTCCATATATATGTTCGGCATACTAAATGCTATAATCGATGTTCCATCATTACTGGGACAAGTAAAATTCAATATTCCGGCCCGTAGATCGAGAAACAATGAAGTACTGTTCATCGATCAGCATAGAACAAACTATGGCCTTAATTCTCCAATGTCCCGTCTTTGTCGTATTGTTAACTCAAGACAAGATCTGGACTTTTTTGGTTTAAGTTTATAACGATTTAAACGAGCACTAAATAAATAGTCCAGATCTTGTCTCGATGTCCCTTATGTTTGTCAATGCTTCTTTTCTTTTTTTTAAATGTTTTAAACTATTCTTTTATTGTAATATTTAAACCTTATAAATTGAATACATGGACAATGTCCGTTAATAAATAAATAAATAGATAAATAGATATGTATTAATTAAATAAACATGTTAGATTGGTCTTAGAATTTTGATACAGAAGCTAATCTTATATCTTCAATTATATTTGTTTTAATTTTACGCTGACTTTTTTACATCGGTGTCTCGGACAAAACCCCGGTGAAAAACGACGCTTATCTGTATATGGTAAAAAAAGTAAAAAATAAAAAACACCTATGTTTCACATGTTATGAAGTTTATATCTTCTTCTGTAAAGTTATCACATAGTGACTGACGTGTTTTCAAATTAAGGCGACGATTAGCTTTTAAAAGCTTTTGATTCGGCGATTGTTTTTGAATGGCATTTATAATTCTGCGTCGAAATCTCAACACGAATGTATTGTTTCAGTGATCCTCGCTCCGTTCGGTCTTGCGGGCTCGCTGGTAGACGCGGAGGTGTCGACGGCAGGCGGCGCGGTGCTGGATGCGTGGCGACACTTCTACCCCCTGGAGGAAGGCGCGTCCGTGGAGGTGGCGGTGGGCGGCGTGCGCATGCGCTATCCCGCGCGCTACACGCTTCTCACGAGCATGGACGCGCCCGCACCTCGCCACCCCGCGCACGCGCCCTCGTTGCTGGCGCACCGCACCCTCACTCAGCTCGGCTTGCAGGTATTCTATGTCACTCTAGTTAAATTAGAATGTAAGTTTAAGTATACAATTGTAAAGCCCCCTGAGTTAATTAAAAACCCAAATATTATTATTATTATTGTTGTAGTTTCGGAAACCACAGATTCTTTTGATTCATTTGAAATTAAACTCCTTCATTCTATAAAAATTTAAAGCCAAATAATGAATTGCTCAGAAAATCTAGGAATAAAAGAAAAAATGTACTTACAATAATAATATCATATTGGCGTTATCGGGTGCAGTAAGGGTAATTCTATGTTCTGCTAAAAACAACCAGGCCACATTTATACAAAAAACTGTAATAATCACCTTTTAAAAATAGTGTTGATCTCAGAGACGACATTACTCGATATACAAAAAACACCCACAGCTTTAGAGAAATAGTACGGTACTTTAAAACTACTACCAAAACTAGTACCTGTTTGAAATATAAAAAAAAAACTAATGTATTAATTGTTAATCATTTGTCAAAGTCAAAAACATTCAAAGTGTTGCGTAGATTTGATTATTCACCTTTTCACGAACGTGCTATTATCTCAGTTCCACTTTTCAATGGCTGGCTGCTTTCTGCATAACTACGTTCAATAATTAAATAGAATGAGTGCGTAAACGAACATAAACAATGTGAAACGTCATCAAAGGCTTCATTGAGTATAATTTTATTTAAAACTCTTATTTCAAAAGTCATTTTACTGTAGGTATAAATATACAAAAAATAATGTATGATTTTAGAAATTAAAGTTTAATAAGGAATGATCACATAAACTCGCAGAGCTCGGTATGTTATTTTTGAACCACGAGGAATAGAAGAAACTACCGAAATGTCCAGTTGTTGCTGCTATTTCTTAAATGGGTATATTTCAATACGATACCTTATTTTGTCAAGGATATCAACTTGTTGAAAAGAGTCCAAAGATGAGCCACAAAGCGGTCGCCGAGCCTGAAACGGCATCCGTATGTGCAGAAACTGGAAACTCTCGGTCTGCGGGAACGGCGAGAAAGGGGTGACTTGATTGAGGCGTAAAATATAATCAACAGTCACCGTGGCTGTCCAAATTTCGATTCGTCAAACTAAAACAAGACGCTCGACTTAGAGGCCACACTCTCATACTGGAGAAAATCAGATTCAACCTAAACCCACTGAAGCATTTCCCCAGTAATAGAGTCGTTTATGGTTGGAATAAGCTGCCACAAAAGCTGATCTCAATGTGTAGTCTCGATAACTTTAAAAATGGACTTACTTTTGTTAAAATAGATTAAGTACATCAGCTTTAACACGTTTACTGCTTCAATATATCGCTAACGATGCTGGTATCAGGAAAACGAGATCTTCAACTTTCTCAAATAGACATTTCATGATTTGTTCATTTTATCGGTTTTTCAGTTTTCATAAACGCATCTTATCTAGTTCCTGAGATACGAGCAAAATAAAGACTTTAAACGCGTTTTTCTTAAAAAGCGTCAAACCCTAGTTAATGCATTTATCTCTAGTGCGGCAGAATGACGTAATGCACTGTAACAAGTACTTGCTAACACTGACAGATGTTTTAACAGTGCTGAGACTAAAAAACAGCAATTGTAGACATGCTGTAGAATATTTGGTCGGGAACCCTGAAAGCGCCAACATGACACGACTCCCGTGACCGATGCGGGGCTACGATTTTTGCATGGACACGGGAGTAGCGTCCGACGCACCGAACGTGTTAAACTGTCGCGTAAAATAGTAATAATAATAATGTCATCTCGTGGGCTGACCAATTATTCAGTACTATCGAATTCTAACGTGTGTATGTAATGTTTCAGGACTCGGAGTTGATCGGAGGAGTGGACCCTACTCTGGACGTGAAACCCACCAAGGAGTGGGAATTCGTGGATACAACACGGAGAACTAGCTGTACCTGTTCCAAGTGAGTACTTCCTCCTCTCTGTCCAGCCCGGATACGACTCGCATGTGCATTATACGTTGCCTCTAGCTTCTGTAGATAGACGCGGACAATACTCTCTGGGAATGGTAATATTACGGAAATATGCCTGGATGTTGTGTCCGTTGTAGGATCGCATGTTTCCAGTTACCGGTGTGTTGTAGTCATTAGCAGCCGGCGTTCGTGCGATATACACGTTGTCTCTTGGTAAACGTGAATTAGAAAGCGCGTGTAGAGAGTGTAGTAGCGGGTAGAGAGTGTAGTAGCGGGTAGAGTGAGTAGCTGTGGGTGTGTTGCAGGTGCCGGCGGCGCGGCCCCGCGGAGCGCCGGCGCGCGCCCCCCTCGCCCTTCCATCGCCGCCGCGCCCCCACCGCGCCCGCGCCCGCTCCCGCGCAGCCACAGTGAGTCCCCCGCGCATGGCATGCCTCTGTGCCGTCACCGTGTTCCATTCACCCTTGCATCACTCGGGGCACTCGTCACGTGTTTGGGAGCCCACCTGTCCCCGGGGAGATTAATTTACATATTTTCTTTTAATATCAAAGTACTCGTAACTGGTGACTTTTTAATTAAAAGTGATCTAATTGATCGATCTTCGTGCGTCTTTTGGACAGAAGGGCCTCCAGACTGTCGACGGCGCTCTGAAACTCTATTGTAGCCCGTCCCGTGTTGTGTCGCTATTCATCTTATAGTCTATGTGAGTTCAATACCGCGTATGAGCCTTCCAATGGCATTTCCAATTGAATGGGACAAGCCGCATTGATTGGTATATTTGAGTTTCGAAATTTACCAAAAGACTGCTTGCATTCAATTAGATTAAGTACCGCAAATGAATCCTCCCTACTAAATAAATAAAGCAATAATGCGCATATCCCTAAACCCGATACTGCGAATGAGACATACTCGATTTGCGTAAAGGCAATACGGCGAATAAGACATATTATGTTACTGCCAGTTTAACTGCCTTTAACTTTATACGGACGCCTGGGATAGTAAAAATAGATTTTCTCACCTTCATCAACAACACAAAATTAACTGCATTTAAATTTCTCATTTATCTTTTTTATTTGACGAAATCTCTCGGTTTTTTGTCCCTCCTGAACATTTTGGCAAATGGTTCATCCTCAGCATTGAACTTACATAGACGGTATTATTGTTCTCACGTATATTTCTACCTTCACACTAAAATCACTATGATGCCTACATTTCCTCGGACAGACACAATTCTCCCTGAACTAATATACCTTATGTTGTTTTTAAAAAAACTGCCAATTAAAATTGTCTAGTCAGTAGAAAAATCCTAGATGTTTTATTTGCTTGTCATTTAATTTTTGTTTGTGGAAATTTAGTTTTTTGTTAACAGAAATTTGTATGCGAGGTCAATGTAAGGAATGTTAAACTTTTATTATTGAATAGACATAGATTATAACTTTTATTGTAACAACGGTTCAATAAACCTTTTACAATGATGTCATTTTTTTTCCATAGGTTTAGTATATTCATACAAAACCCATCAGCGAAAGTGTGGACTTGTGTACACAATCATTTCAGTAGTCTGAGAATCATTAATTACTAATAAGGTAATGCAATTATGACTAACCTGTAACATACATAGATAATATCGTCGCCTTCATTTGAATACAACGTAAGTCACTAAATGATAATTTTTCAGGAGACGAAAAAAACCTTAATAAATCAGTAATTTCATATGAAACTTTGTATATTTTTACCAAATATTTTGTTTTAAGGTAAACGATTCTCAAGTATTTTATCCAAACAACTGTACTAATGACCACATACTGACTTAGGCTATTTGAAAAATGGGCTTTATTTATTTTCTGTGGACAAATTCTTCGGTCAAATGACAGATATAGATGCTATTTTGTAAGGTGAAAAATATTCAACCATAATCTGAAATACAGAAAAAAATAATTACGTTTTATTCTAATTTAAGCGACAGCATTATGCTCTTGTAATATTTGCATCGAAGCCTCGTCGGGCTGAGGTGAGTAAATAGTTTGACTTAACATTCGATGTGTTACAGGTGCGGCAGTTCCTTGGGGCACGGCACCCCGGGCGGGGGCTCCCCGGGCAGCTGCGGCGGCGGCTCGCCGTGCGGGGGGCCCTCGCCCGCGCCGCCCTCGGCCCCCGCACCGCCCACGCCGCGCGCCGCGCCTCTCCCCCTGCCGCACACGCCCGCGCCCACCCCGCCGCAGCTGCCCCACACGCCTCACACCCCCCACACCCCCCGCCCCAGCCAGGTAAGATAAAACTACCACTCATCTTTTGTCAGGTTACTGAAAGTAAGTTCCGAGAGGACAGCTTCCTTTTATGAAATTCATTTGATGTTTATTACAACAGTGATGGTGGACATTTTCGAGGAGGGATGGAAGAGTGGATGTTATAACATAGGCGTAACGGTGAATATTACGCAATGCGTAATATTCACCGATCACTTAATCCAGCCAATGACAGGTTCTTCCGTATTCGCTTTCTAAAATGTTCTCGCTTGTGGTTAATGTTAATATTGATAATTCCCTAGAGGATGGAAAGACTGTGTACCTGTATGACTGAATACCTCCGTGGTGTAGTATTTAAGATGTTTGACTCATAAACGGACGGTTCCGGGTTCGATTCCCGGTGAGAACACGAAAATTGAATGTTATTTTTCCTCAAGCCGTTTGTGTTGTAATTCGCCACTGGTAATTGGGCCTCCTGGACTATTGTGATGTAAAAAACAGATAAATAAAATATTGTACTTGGAATATTTATGAAATTGGCTTTTAAATAGTTATACTTAATAATAGAATAGTATGTATTTTAAAAATAATAAAATGAATTGAACGTAGTTATACAGAAAGCAACCAGCCATAGAAAAGTGAAACTGAGATAATAGCATCTTATTGAAAAGAGTGAATTTTTCTAATCTACTCACTAGTTTTGTTTTTAACTTTAACAAATGATAAACAATGAATACATTCGTTTTTTTATATATTGCAAACAAGAATCTCATTACGTAATTGACCAGTTTTAATGATTTTAAATTACCGTGAGATTTTTCTAGTGCTGTGGGTGCTTTTTGCAAATTGAGAAATGCCATTTTTGTGATCGATACCATTTTCAGGTGGTGATTAATACAGTTTTTTTTGTATGAAAGTAGTCTGTCTGTTTTTAGCAGAACATAGAATGACCTTACTGCACCCGATAACATCAAAATCTCATTTTTTCTAAATTGTGGACTGGCTGCTTTCTGCATAACTACGTTCAATTAAACTTATGATTTGGGATAGGTAGTAATCTCAGTAAGCATTTGATGCCGTCTCAATGTAAAGATGCAGTTAACCAGTTCTCATAACTTTGGAAGAGTGAAATCTAATCCAGTGTGATCTACCGCCCTTAGATGAATGTGGATTCCCCCGAAGAGCGACTGAAGAGGCCCATCCTGGCGCTGCAGGAGACGGAACCCGACCCTCTGGAGGAGGAACGGCCCCTGGACCTCCTGTATGACTACACCACCATGAACGCCTGGTAAGGATTAATATGCCGATATTCAAATACACCTTAGCTGTTAAATTTGATCAATATAATCCCACAATTTTACTATCATTATCCATCATAGCTTTTTAATGATTAATGGGCTCCATGCAGAATTTTTTTTTTTTATCTCAAAAAAAAGAGGGGAAAAAAAGAGAAACACGAGTGCGCTTTTTTTTTTTTTTTTTTTACTTTTAAGCAAAGTACTACGGTTTTAAATTTAAAAAATTTGATTTCGCGCTAAAACGGCAACTTTTGCCGATTTTTGTTGTGTGACGTCATTTATCGCGTGTACGAATCTGTATCTGTCAAAACAGAACTAATTGCTTGCGAGTTGTTGAGTTTAGTCGAGTTGTTTTTATTTTAATTGCCGTGATATTAACATTAAAGCTTATTGTGTTGCAATTATCGAACGATGGCTGGGTACAAATACTGTTCAGTTCCTAGATGTGTTAATACGACACATACAACACCGGGAAAGAAGTTTGTCACTATTCCACGAGATGCTAAACTGAGAAAAAAATGGTTTGTGGCGATGAAGAGACAGTTTGACAAAATCAGCTGTAAATCCGGAATTTACTGTTGCGAGGATCATTTCAACGTAAGTTCAAATTTATATTTTACACATTCTATACTTCTATTTATTGATTGATAATACATTATATGTACATATTAAATATTATTTGTCAAATAAATACAATATATTGTAATAAAAGCATAAACTTATTTTGATGGTTAGCCATTTCGTGATGTAAGTATTCTAATTATGTTAAATGTTATTTTCACAGCTTGAAGAAGATGCTGATAATTTTACCAGATTCAAGCTTATGGGAGGAAGGGTGTCCTTAAAAAAAAATGTTGTTCCACACATTTTCGAGTGTCAAAAGAAAAACATCAAATTTTTACGACAAACGGGACACAGAAGAAGCCATTTAGGAACTCTTGAAAGAACAATGACGTCTGAAGTTCCGGAGGAAGAACAACCCTGTACATCTTCATCTATAAATGTTGCAACGGAGGCAGTTGAACTCGAATTCGCTTCTTCATCCCCCACAGTTGAAAAAGCTAGTAAAATGACTCAAGCAAGTTTAAGGTCAAATAAAGTCATTGTTCGCAGCAAGGGAACATCAACTGACGCCACGTTTCTAACGGTGACAAGAGCTACATCTCCTATTATTTTTCCTACACCTAAAGATCTTACCATAAGCTATGATTCAGTTATGCCAGATAATGATGATGAAATACTAGAATGGAAAAGTACTTCCGATGACCAGGACTTTGTACCTCATGACGATACTTCTGACGATAATGCTGATGCTTTTGAAATTCAAAAATATAATGTTATTTTACGACAGGCTACTGTAATGGGTATTGAAAGAAATTATCGACTTTGTCTTGGCATACCAGATGATATGGCATATATTTTAACACTTCTGTGCAAAAAAGTATGTGACTCGCGCCTGAATATTTTAATAACATTTAAAAAAATCAGATTGGATGAATCAAATGCAATTCTTGGAATGCAATTTGGATTGTCAGAACCAACTGTAAGCAGGATCTTCAGGAAGACGGTAAAGCTAGTAGCGATCTGTCTGCAGGAGCTAATATTTTGGCCAGACCAATATACCGTTCGGCTTCATTTGCCTTTGCCCTTTATTGCAAGATACAGTAAAGTCCAAGCTATCATTGATTGTTTGGAAATACAAATCGATAAGCCTTCAAACCCCATTAGACAAGCCACGACATGGTCAGATTACAAAAAATGCAATACCATCAAATACCTTGTCTCTTGTACACCGTGCGGACACATCAATTTTATTTCAAAAGGATATGGTGGACGAACCAGTGACACAAAGATTTTCGAGGTTTGCAGATTTTTAGATAATTTGAAACCTGGTATGGATGTGATGGCAGACCGAGGTTTTAAAAACATTGCTCATTTACTCGAGTTAAAACAATGCAAGTTAATTCGTCCACCAAGTGTGAGCGCGGACATTCCTCTATCTTGTGACAAGGTCAAGGAGGCTAAAAGGGTGGCTGCGTTACGAATCAACGTTGAACGTGCAATCAGTCGGATAAGGGAATTTAAAATGTTGGCAATGCACGCATGCATCGATATTAATTATGTTGGCCTCTTAGATTATATTATTAATATTGCTTGTGGGTTAATAAACCTTCAGGAGCCACTGGTTAAAATTTAATAACTATGAAAATAACAATAATTACTTAATACTGACTTAAGCATTTTTTTATTTACAATTTTTTCGTTTACATTTAGTACATTTTTTATTACATAATATATTTGTAACTTTACAGCTTTAC
The DNA here is from genome assembly GCF_059751315.1 of Micrasema longulum. Classification (NCBI taxonomy): domain Eukaryota; kingdom Metazoa; phylum Arthropoda; class Insecta; order Trichoptera; family Brachycentridae; genus Micrasema; species Micrasema longulum. The sequence continues at coordinate 198,057 of NW_028277901.1, forward strand.
ATGAAAACTAAAAAATCCCACATAGGCACAATAAGTGTAGAGGCACAATAAGTGTAGATGCATAATATGTAAATATATTTAAAAGAAAATAAAACATGAGTAATAATTTTATGTTACATTCAAGTTGTTTTTTTTAATTTTTAATTTGAGTAAGAGTAGAGAATCTGAAAACAAGAAATAGAACAAAAAAATATTAAATGAAAGTTGATAATTAAATTAGGAAAAAATACAAGAGAAAATTAAAAGTTTATCGGGAAAAGAAAACATTGACATTTATATTTTTGACCTAATTTATAAAGGAATCATTAGTAGAAGAGAGGCTTAAATTACCATTTTCTCTTGTGTCTAAAAAGTATGATTTATACAGTTTAAGGGCAAGGACATTTGCACGACTCTGTCCTAGTGTTGATTTACAAAACGGTATCTCCAGCACTTGATTCCTTCTGCATTCTCAGTAATCTTTTTAAAAATCATCAATGACTATGCTAAACCGGTTTCTATTTCTTTATTTTTTTTGGCCATCACTATTTTACAATATAAATGTAAAGATTATTTGAACATTAAAAGTTTTGTTAACCTAATATTACCCTCAACTTGTAAATAAATGCTTAACAAAACAAACAAATGTTTTTTATATCTCAACAGAGTTAAAGAAGCATGGAATGGAGTATTTATAGAAGGAAATGTGTGTTCGTGTGCACTTGACGTATTACAACGTGCAAGTGCTGTAAATAAAAACAATATGGCCATTTGTGTGTACAATATATATATTTTTTATTTATTCATAATTATAATACAGTAATGTATTATATTCCCAGGAGTTACAAACAACTCAATTTGGGACTTGAATAATATATAACATTTTTTTGGATAAAAAATATTTACAACCAAGAAACAAAGCAAGTTTAAACTTATAACTAAATATATCAAAACAAAATCTATCACTAAACATATCAACACATAATTGTAACTAAAATATCAACGTGCAATTATTATACTAAATATATCAACAATTATATTTTTTAAAAATCCAAGTAGAAAAAAAAAACAAAGTACTATACAGAATAAAACAAATAAATAAAAAAAACCCTTTCAAGAATAGAGGAAATGGTGAATCTAAGACTAAAGAGGTAAATTAGGTTCGTTAACAAGGCTACGAAGGTAATGCAACTATCAAAATCAACAATATGTATTTATAAAGTATAAAACAGAATAAGTAAGTAATAAAAAAACATGAATTTATTTGAGTTTATTATAAATTGCTAAATTCCAAAACACTGTACACTTTTCAATTAAATCTAAGCAATACTCCTTATTTATATTTATAAACAAATGTGTAACATTCTTAGATTCCTCGAAATCAGGATGTGCTACACAGTACAGAGCTTTTATTTTGTTAGAAAAAAACATTTCTAGCTGGACCTGAGCCATATACTTTTCAGAGGGATTTCCGTCTGTAAAATATGTTTGAAAAGTGGCATCAGATACAGGGCATTTCACCTCAACAATATACTCTTCGTACAGCGCATCTGGAGATGCTCCAAATATGGGGTATTCAGGAGACAAAAAAATGCCACACTTTCTAAACTTTACATTTAGTTTTCTTTGCATTTCTTTTAAAACTAAGGACTCTAAGGACCTGCCGCGTAATAACGCCGCAGTTGCTTTCAACTTGGCTCCCAACAATTTCTCACAGAGAGAACCATCACTTGTCTGGCACCTTGACACAGCATAAGCGTTGGAAGCAGTGATTCGAGCAAAACGCAGTCTATGCCACAAAGGTATATCGTTTTGCTCAACAGTTAAGCGTTCAGCAGCTCTGCAGATAGGCATCTTCATTTGACCCTGACAATATTTTAAAAAATCTTTTGGGAGAAAATTACTTTGTTCTTTTTGAAATTGACACATTAAAACATGCAAAGATAACCTATCTACATCAGTATGTTGGGTAAAAAGACGCATTCGTCTTGAAGTACCATCACCCAACTGGTTGCTGGCATCGACTACAGCTGCCAAAAACGAGCCATCTCCTGATGGCAAATCCTCGTGGTTTCCAAATTCCTTGGCCATAACGAAAGGAATCGTGGTGCCGATACCTGCCATTATCGGACGCTTCCAATAACAGGCTACTGAAGTAGGGCTGGGCTCAATGCTGCGTCGATATAGCCAATATATAAATGCTACTGAGTGTTTGCATCCTCCTGTAATATAAATGTTATTTTACAGTTATTTATAAACATGACATCGTCCTATCTAGCACTTGCTCAATACACACTAATAATTTGACAGATTAAAAAAATATGTGCGACGCGATTAATTTAACAATAAAATTTTTCTTCCTTCTGCAAATTTATACAAAAAGAACATGCAATGCAGTACGTTTTTTTCTTTTTTTAAAATAAATAAGACGCTTCCGATGTCAACTATTCATCGACAATAATGCGTCTACTACCATGCTTACCTTGAGAAGCCGCACAGTCTTCACATTGGCACGATATTATTTTATTATTTGCCTCATCAATGACGCTGATAACTGAGTATGCCTTCTTCCGAATTTTATGCTCTGGTGTAACCCGGCATTTTACAGTGCACACATTTTTATTTCTTTTGATCTGGACATATCCAATAGCGTTGTCCGCATATTCAGCTCTCGAAGACCTGCAAATAAATAGTGTATTTACAATTTTGTCCCTTCTGTGCTTGGTTACAGTTTTTAAGACAATAATTAATCAGACATAAAACAGTCAGTATTTTAATTCTAAAGTGTTTATTAAGAACTAATTAAGTCCATTAAAATACTCATGACAGAACAAAGGAGGTTATGTATGGAAAAAATAGTATCCAAGTATATTTACACCATTTCTGGCGATAAGTTGTATCACTGCTGAATATAAAATACGTCTTTAACATATTAAAAACTCAATATCAAAGAAAGGTGACAGTTTTAAGTAATATATTATAGTTAAACATTTTTGAAACTCACCTGTCAACTTTCACTCCCCTCATTTCGGCGCTGCAAAAGTTTGTATTTTCGGAAAAAAACAACATTAACATGGATTCATTTACATGAGGAATGTTATCCGATTGTCCTTTAATAAAATTATCTTCCGTCATTTCGTTAAAATTGCGAATAAAGCGTTAAACAAACCGTCGCCACCAAAAACACCAGCGGAAATGAATGACAGCGTTGTCGAACAAGATAAATGACGTCACAAACACGACAACCAATCACGATGCGTTCGAAATCCATTCGCCAGAAATCAATATTTAAAACGAAAATTTTAATTAAAAACGGCTAAAAAATAAAATTAGACTTGAAAATAAATAAATAGTTTTTAATTTTCTTCCAGGATCATCAATTACTTTCATCTTTTCTAACATATGCATGGAGCCCATTGAAATATTTAAGTTCTTAAGAATGCAAATATTAATTGTAAAGTAAAAGTATTAAAAACGATAATAGTGTTTGTGCCCTTGAGGTAATTTATCACAAATATGGCGCTATACAAATACAGTCGAACTTGGTTATTACGAGGAAGACGGGACCTTGCTCGTTATAAGCATTACTCGTTATATCAGAGAAGGGTTTCTTAAATCCAACCGCCATTGCATATTGTCACTATTGAAAATTATAATAAATGCTTTCGAATACCAGTTTCTAAATTTCAAGTTTAGATAAATAAACATTCGTATTTGTTCACAATGTGATAAGGATAGAGAAAACTTTTTACACATTTCAACATATTTCGCGCCACATTCTATTTTACAAATAATTGCCAATTTTTCGCAAATTGAAACACTTCTGTTAGTAGTCATGTTTACAATTCAAGGGTAAGATTTTAACTTATATGACATCACCCACTTTCAATGTTCATTATGGCATTGACCATAGAACATTAAAAAAAACATTGTAAAAACCCCTGAAACAAAGATGTCATTCATGAACTACAAAAGAAGTTATAAATTGTAATGAGGTGCAGCCTGTGCTTACTAAGTTCACAAAGCTTGGATTTTTTACACGCAATATCAACCATATGTGTGGTGCTTTGTCAATACTGTCTGTAAAAACACCACTAAGGTACTTAGAGACTAACATATTATCATAAACGCAAACTGATACCGACTCCCAGAGGCATCCATAATAAGTTAGTCCCACATTTGGATTTTATTACTCAGGTTCTTATTTCGAAAATGATGTTTTTAACAATCGTTTGCTCGGTATGTCCGAGAAGAAGCTTGTTATAAAAGTGAATAAATGTATGGAGAAAACCACTAACTAAAATGTTAACTAATGTTTCTTCATTGTAGCTGAGATCTCGCTATTTCCATGATCGTTATAACCGAGTTGGACTGTATTCTTATTATTATTAAGCGGCACCATAGTATAGACAGTACCTGTTATGTACTATCCACGCGCGAGTCTCGAGGTATTTTCAACATAAAGTTTGATTGAAATGAATTCTTTTGCTCGCAATATTAAGTAGTCGCCCCACTGGGAAACAGGGGGCGCCACGAGTGAGGGCGCACCCTGAGACAGTCTGGGGAACAGATCGATGTGTGGCATTATTGGAGCCGACACCATTACAGCGCGCTCTGTCCGCAGGCTCAACCACCCGGTGAAGAAACTGAAGCGGGAGGCGGGCTGCGCGTGGGAGTGGTGGGAGGAGGTGGCGGGGGGGCGGCGCGGGGAAGACCTGTACGCGGGCCACACGCACACCAGCATGGCGCCCGTGGAGCCGACGCCGCCGCCGCCCCCGCAGCCGGAGGACGAGGCGGGCAAGGAGACCAAAAACCTATTCACGTCGGACGGGCTGCAAGCCTCCTACAAGGACCTGGACCAGATATTCGACAACTCGGACGACACCAGCGGGGACGAGACGGTAAGACTTGTGAGTGTCGCTTTTCTTACTAATTCTTCCGCTTTGTATTTCTACAACCCACTTTAATGTATATTTGGTCTTTCTACTACTCATTATTTTTTATTCCTATTTTTTCGGTTTTCCTCGGTCTGTTTGCCAATTTGAAAATAATTTTTAGACCGCTAAACCTAAAAATCCTATACCTACTCCTGTAAAAAGTTAATAAGGATCAGAAGAGATTCTCAAATGGAGGGTGCGGACAGGTCGCGAGAACCCCAGAACCCAACCAAATTCATTTATACCATCCGATGGTCATAATAACACCTGTATATACCTTGACTTTAATATCCCCTCACCTTGTTTTGTAATATCTATGTATAGTATCTTCGAGTATTATCCTGTATATGTGTACAAAAATGTGTTAATATTCCCTAACTAGATGTTCATTATTACACCTGACTACGGATAATGTTAAATCTGAAACTTATGTGTAAAAAATCTAAAATAATTTGCGTGTGCCGTCTAAAAATTATGTTTTTTGTTTTAATTTTATCATGATTTTTTTTTTTATCAAACTTATTTATGAACTGGGTTTTGGCCCCGTGGCTAGTGTTGCGGACTCACAGATCAGAGGTCTGAGGCGCGAAACCCACTGTACCTCAACTTGATTCTCATTTTCTTATAGTGATTAAAGCTAGGGTTTCCTAGAACAGTGGTGCCCGTATCTTAACAACCGTAGTGAACGGTGATGCGGTGGACAGCCGTCGTAACGGTGACTAGAGAGTGGTTTCTTAGGAAAAAGGTGTTGATAGCATTTATTAACTCATCAGCAGCTTCCGAGGGACTAGAAGTGTGAATAGAAGCGCGGGGGAATATTTTTAATGCCTTCAAATGGTTAATGTCTGGTCCATCTCAGAGGCTGTTAAAGGTCACACATAGAGCCATTCTTGCGGTAGTGGGTTCCGATTATGGACAACCTCATTGGTGAAGAAAGGTTTTAGATTTTACTTCACATCAGCAGACGTATGAACTGAAGAGATATCAAACAAAGACGGAACGGTGAATGTTACAGTGCAAAGTAATTGCACAAAACTAGATCATAAGCCTTGTAAATGCCTAGACTTCAATCAGAGGCGGTTCCTTAGTATGTGCATAAGTGCAGTGCACTGCCAAGTAAAAATATGTGGAAATAAATTAGTAATTTTATTAATAGTAAAAATATGTCATAGGTTTTTTCAAAGAAACAGGGATTTGTGCAATATTATTATCATAATATTCAATACTACCGCCAAAAGATCTAGCGAGATCGACTCTAGCGGACGATTTTCTCATCTTGTCTACGTATGCGCAATCGTCCCTGTGCATGTTCTGTTTTGCACAATTCTTTACCCTGAATTTCTATGAAATATGTCATATCTCCTAAGATCGTCATTTGAGCGAGATAGACAACACTTTATACCAGTGAATCGTGTGTTAGAGGGAGAAAATAATATACATACTCCGGGCATTGCTGACGCATGCGTAGATTTGAAGTTTGAAATTCTTTTGCAATGTCACTTTGAACATGCGTAATGACATGATATTAGTACGAATTTAGTTTATTTAGTGTCCTATAACGTGCGTATAATGTCAGGAGAATTTAGCGTTCCTGGTTCCTATGCGCGGGCTGTCATCTGTCGTACTATTGCTCGTTTATCACGTCAGACCTGTCATATTGTTATAATATTATTAAACCTAATGTACAAGTTGACAAAATGTAAAGAAATGCACTGCCAATGTTTTGGGTCAGGAGCCGCCAGTGACTTCAATATTCCCCTTTTAAAGCTGTAATTTATGCCAAATTTAAACACGTAACAGAAATTAGCCCGTTGCAGCTGAAGCAAACCAATTAAACATGCATTGTCGACAGAATCAAGAAAGGGGTGCTGCGTTGGTTTGGACATGTAGAGTGAATGGACAGCGAAAGAACGACTAAAAGGATCTACGATGCAAATGTTGATGGATGCAGAAAACGAGGAAGACCGAGAAAGACATGGCACGATCAAGTCCATCAAATACTTGAAGATGGACATGTCAAAAGTAGGAATAATCGGCGTGCATGCATAAGAAGATGTATGAATGTAGAGGAAGCGAGGTCTGTATGCCAAGATAGAGTGTTATGGCGTTCTATCCTCTCTGCCTACCCCTACGGAGAAACGGCGTGATGGTTTGTTGTTGTTGTTGTCCATCTTTTGTATTCAAAGTTTTAACTCTTACGAGCTTTTTGCCTGTTTTGGTATTTTTTATTAACATGATGTTTTATAAATATTTTTTACTACACTTACAAACAAGTTTTACTTCACCTTTAAAATGTCGGTTAGTTCACTTCATCTGTAATGGGTTCAAATCGTGACGGATATCAGGCACTGTGAGCCAGAGGAACTTAATCGACATTTACACAGTTTTTAACAAATTGGCTTCCAAACACTTATGACTAGTTTTTTAGAAATATAAAATGACCACAACTGTTATTTACCGATTTTTTCGTAACATAAATGAAAAGGAAATAATTATTGTTAACTGACAGCTCATACAAATTTGGCAATTATGTTTCTCTGACGTTATTTTTTTTTTAAATTTTATATTGGCGCTTGAGTTAGTGTTGCTTAAAACTTTACTCGGATTAAATTTATGTCAAATGTCGCTCAAGCTCCTATATTATTATTATTTTTTTAATTTTAAGCGAGCAGCTTAAAGCTGATATGCTTAAATCTATATTTACGAAAGTTAATTGTTGGCGCACTATATACTCGTCTAGCGAGGCTCATTGTCTTACAAATGTATAGTATTTTTCCTAACATTTGTTATCCTCGTGTTTGCAGCTCCAGGTGCACACGCCTCCCGACTCCAACAAGGGGCTGACCGAAGAGGGAGGGCTGGCGGGCGTGCGCGCGGGGCGAGGCGCAGGCGCCGTGCGGCCGGAGGAGCTGTGCAAGATGTTCCCCACGCCGCCCTCGCTGGAGCCCTCGCTGCAGGCCTCCCCTTCCGCCTTCTCCCTCCCCGAGCCCGAACATGCCACGCTCACGCGCTGCGGCTCGCCCCCCGACGAGACCATTCAGGTACATCCCTCGACACTTCATTTATTATAACTAACCAAAAGTATCAATTTTTTATATTATTTTTTTATTTATTACATTGACATTGACAAATCAAGAAATGCGGTTCTTGATCAACGCTATTTTCAGAAGGTGGTTGCCCGGTAGTTTTAACAAAACATTGAATTAACCTTTCTGCACCCGATAACACCAATATCTTTTTTTTTTTTAATTTGTTGACTGGCTGCTTTCTGCATTACTACGTTCAATTATGCTTCACCAACTCAATAGAAAATGCTGAAAATTTGCGGTGTCAAATATAACTGAAATCTGTTTTTCAAAGATTTAGAGACAGTTTTAAAATACCCTATGATTTATGTAGGTAGGTTTTTACGTATAGTTTGTTTTGGCATCGCGATTTAGTAGCGATTTCTGAGTTTGTTTATAATATTTGTGTGTTCAAATACGAAATAAATTTTTTTAATCCACAAATTTGGAATATCCAGTGACTGGTTTCATTGCTTTCGCGACATCTTGGAGACTGGTCCTACGAAGGTTCCTACCTAAATTAACTAAAAAAAGCCTTTTTTGTCCCGAAAATCTGCCATTATAACTTTTTATCTCTCAAAATCTTGAAAATTTACTTCTCTAGTAAGTGGTTTCATGCTGAAATAACCCATAGTCTATTCCTCTATTACAGTCAACGAACTTAAATAGTCACTTCCATATAATCCGTTAATAATGTGATCGTTTCCTTTAGGATTGGTCGTACGTGTTCAAGCCGCCCACGATATGCAACTACGTGGGGGCGTCCAAGTACGCGGCGCTGTCGGGGCTGTCGGGCGGCGTGGAGCCGTCGCACTGCGTGTACCGGCCGTCGTGGCAGGGAGGGGGGGGCGCGCCCGCGGCGGAGCGCGCGCCCCGCGTCGCCGCCCCCACTCAGCACGCCGCCCCGCGCACGCCTCGCACGCCCCATCACAACCTACACAGGTACCACTAACTCTGAGTATATATTATGGGAATAACTACAGAGGGATTTTTCTAACAGTCCTAAGTCAAAATGTACGAATTTCAAAGTAAGAATGCTATTGTAATCGGAATAGGAAAATATCACGGTTTTTTTTTCCTTTTTTTAAATTAATAATTTGAAATACTGTCAAGTAAAAAAAAATTGTCGCGCTACTTATTAGTAACATGAAAAATATTTTTTAATTTATAATAATGATAAGTTTCAAACTTTGTTTTAGACCTTTGTTAAATTTAAATAGAGCATCGTCACGAATCTCGAAATCACAATTATGAAGGCCAAACATGTCGGGTTTTTTAGGGACGTATTTAAAAAAAAAAAAAATTTAATATTATGTATGAAAACATTTCTCCGCAATATCTAAATCGATTTTCAAAATATATATATTTTTTAATCCGTTTTGTATATTATTATCGGTATTCGTGGTATGTGATATTTCCCTATTAAAATCTGCATAACTGATCCGATACTATAAAGCTTTAAAGTTTCATATTTTTCTAAAGCCCTCAAAAATCCTTATTTAAGTAAGTGTTTTGATGATGGCAAATTAGGAGGGGGAGATTTAGCAAAATGAGAACTCTCGCCATCCACCCAGTAGCCAGGCTCTTTAACGACCTGGGATTTAAAGAGAGAACTAATTCACGGAGATCTGTCACAAAAGATCTTCTTAGGTCACAGTGGCGTCAGAAGCTTATATATCGTGGGTATACTGGCAAAAAACTTAAACTCTCAAATCCCTGTTGTGAGAATTCAAGCATTTAAGTTTTGTTCCAATTTTACTCTTTTATATTTTATTTAAATAGATGGAGATGTTGTGCTCATTTAAAAACAGGTTTTTAATTTTTCCTTTTCTTAATTTTATATTATTTTTTATATTAAGTTTTTTAAACTACCGATATATGAAATTTAATATGACTTGGTGTATTTTGCGAGTTTGTAGAGCATTAAAAACTTTACAAAACTGCATCATTAAGTCAAATCCGCATATTTTCGAATTAATGTTTTTTGCCAGTATACCCACGATATAGCACTCGCCTTCGTTTCAAAGAATATGATGGCAAATTACCAAAGTGTATTTAATTCATCCGATTGGATTACTCGATTCTAAAATCACTTTGACATGTCATTAAAAAAAATCACTTAATCTAATAAAAAGAAACAAAACACAAATAACTCTTTTTCTCTAAATGGTCTCATAGGCCACTTTGAAAAATCTTGAATTACGACTTAAGATATTTGTAAGATGAAATAGTATTATTACGATTACAGTCTATGGCAAAATGGCTAAGACACTTGACTCATGCACGGAAGGCTTCCATGGAAAGTTATGATAAAGAAAAAAAAATAGCCTCCGTGGTGTAATGGCTAAGACGTTTACCTCACAGGGTTTCGGGTTCGATTCCTGGTAAGATCACAAAAAATAATGTTCCGCGCCGTAATTCACTACTGTAATTGGGCCTTCTGGTCTGTTGTATCTCATTCTCATTATTTCTGTTTTGATTACTGAAATGAGTCAAAATGATTATGCTAAGGTGGAACCTGGTCATTACGGGGAAGATGGGACCGACTGAATTTGCATACTGTAGCTAAGTAGACATCTTGAAGGATAATAAAGTTACAACATACATATTGTTTTGTCAGCGTGGGCAGCATCTCACAGCCGGCGTCGGTGTGCGTCTCGGCGGCGGCGGTGGCGGCGTCCCCCGGCCCCTCCCCCGCCGCCTCCTCGTCCTCCCCGCCCGCGCAGTCCGACGCCTGCGCGCTGCTGCTCAACCTGCTGCTGGCCGACACCGCCATCAACATCTTCCGGGACCACAACTTCGACAGCTGCGCGATGTGCGTCTGCAATGCGGGACCCAAGGTATACCCCTGTCATCAGTCTGAACAGATAAGCCTGTGTAAACATCGCGTTGCCATGAGCTTTTTCTATTATAAATATAATAAATAATTACAGTAAAACTCCCTTTTTACATTTTTTAAGGGATAAAAAAAAGCATGAAACTTAAGAAGCTAAGGTGAGGTAATGGAAAATGTATGGAAAAGGGAAATAACAGTGATGGGCAACCTTTTAGATTGGCGTGTCAAAATTCTGAAAAAACCTGACTCAATTCGATACAAAGTAAGTCTAGTAAACGAAGAAAACACACTGTCCGTAAATGATGCGTGGCACACAAAATGGCCCGTCACCTCCGACATGCGTGTCATACGTTGCCCATCACTGTACTTGACCATAAGATAAATATTTATCATCATAATTCCTTTTCCGCGTCTAATGGTGCATAGGTCACTGCATCGGTACACCAATCGCAGCGTATCTTCAGTGTTACGCTTCAAGTTCCAGTCAAGGTACCATGAAATAATATTCTAATGTAAAAACACCTTTTTAAATAAATGTTTCGTGTCAACCATGTCGGTAATCGAACCCGAGACCCCCTGCAAACGCGCTGACTACACCACGAGGCCGACATATATACCAATTATTTATACTGTCAGGAAAGTTATAAAATCGTAGTTGAGTATTATCAATATTTTTGCCTATTTTCAATGATTTCATTAAAAAGATTTTGATATTTTGAAATTTTCAACAATCTTGTAATCCATTTTTATAAAAAGAATAATTCAAAACAGGTTTAATTAATTATTCAAATGTTAATACCTAAAAATTTGAATTTGCATAAAATATATAAAATTATTTTTCCAAAATATTACAATATTTTATTTACAGTAAAACCTCGTTTTTATGTCTCTCAATTTTACGTTTTCCAGATTTTTACGCCGAAAATATTTTTTCCCCCATTTTTTTCCATACATTCTGATTCAAATATCCCCCCCATCAACGTTTTTGTGTTTTTCATAACCCCGGTTTTACGTTGAAATTTTTTCAAAACTTATTTAATCTGTCAAAAGACGTCGAGCCGCCCGCCGCGTGAATGGAGAATAAAATCGAGGCAAATGCGTAAATTATTGTCTCAAACTAAATTCAAAGTAGGTGCAGTGTAATTGACCATTTTGTTTAAGTGTCTAGTTTTGACATTTTACTAAATCGTGACATGCAGTTGACGCATGTTTAGGAAGAATAAAATCTTTACATCAATAAATTATGAAGCAGAAAGTTTAAAAATTTAACAATAGAAATATTATTTGAAGTTATAAACATAATGTGAAAAGAAAATATTCAAACAGTTATCATAAAAGTGTGAAACATTTTTGCCGCGATGTAAATGACAGTTGAGATTCTGTGTTACCATACTAAAAAAAGTGATACCGTATAAATAAAATGTATTTTATGCAAATTGAAATTATTACATGTTTTTTTTTAAATTCAATAAAAAAACAACACATTTTAGTATTGATTGAAAAAATACAAAATATTTTATATGAAATCATAGGTGAATATGAATAATCCCAATTAATGGCACTTTTTAAAATTTTTCTACAGTATATTTAGTATAGTCAAGTACAATGAATATATTTTTATGTAATTTAATTTTTACATACATTTTTCATTTCCTCACTTTAGCGTTTTCCTCATTTTTACCCTTTTTTTTTGTTGCTTCCTAGAAAAACTTAAAGCGGGTTTTACCGTAGATGGTATAACTTTTAAAAAAATATTATCCGTTACAGGTAGGAAGCCTTTGCTGATGCGCCTATATCTCTTGTACCGCTTTATAACTTATAATAATATTTCTATTGTCACATTTTAAAACTTTCTATATCTTAATTATACTGACATAGAGACTTCCTGCTTTAAATGTGTATCACTGGATGTTGCAATTGAGTAAAATATCAATTTGACATTTTGTTTGAAAATTTTTTTTAATGAAATTTGTATTTGTTTTTAAAATGTATGAAAATAGCCGTTAAGAATTTAGACTCTCAAACCAAAAGGTCAATTACACTGCACCTAAGGCTAAAGCTTAAAACAATAATTTACTGTATATTTGTTGTTTACTTGCTTTTATTCATATGTTTGAGCCCGCGGAGGGGCGCAGTACTGTTTATGTTTGTTATGTAAATTTTGAAAAGCTTTCACCATGAAAGCGAGGTGATGCAAAATGTAAAAGAAAAAAAATAGTATTTGGGAGAAAATATTTGTAAGAGGAATCTATGGAGAAAAATTGAACTTTTCAGGGTAAAAAGCGAGAAAATGTAAAATTGCAGTTTTACTGTATTTCGTTTTGTTCCATGATATCTTTTTATTGTTTGTAATACCGCCTAGAATTAGAGTTTTTCACAAAACTGGCTTTAGTAATTGAATGTATTAGAGTACCTTATTACCCTCTCTAGAGAATCCATTTCATCGATAGACTTACGATTGTTACCAGGTGGTCGGCAACATCCGAGGGGCAGACTCGAGAGTGTATCTGTGGGGCTCTCCGCTATCTCCCGACAGTCCGTCACCTTCTCCCGCCCCGCCCGCGCCACCTGACGAGGAGCCCATCCGCTGCAACTGCGGTTTCAGCGCCGTCGTCAACCGCCGCCTCGCCCACCGCGCCGGGCTGTTCTACGAGGACGAGATGGAGATCACCGGGCTAGCTGAGGATCCCGCCGAGTACAAGAGAGAGGGCGGGGTGTTCTGCGACCCCGACCGGAATGCGGCCGCCGCCCTCATGGAGCTGGTGCGGGAGCAGTGCGGCGTGCTCGGGAACAGCGCCAGCGCGCTGCAGCTGTGCGCCGCGGAGGCGGCGGAACGGCTCGGCGCGGGCGAGCCGCGCCTGCACCTGCTGGAGTTCGCGGACTGCGGGGACGCGGCCGCGCTGGCGCTGGAGGCGGCGGCCGGCCGCGCGGCGCCCGCGCTGCATCGCTGGCCCTTCCTGCGCGCGCCGGCGCCCGCGGCCGGCCGCGACGTGGTCCGGCTCATGCGGCGCCTCCAGCCGCTGCTGCAGGACGCCATCCAGAAGAAATGTAGCACGCGCATGTGGGACGCGGTAGCGGGCCCCTTGACGTGGCGACAGTTCCACCGCCTCGCGGGTCGCGGAACGGAAGACCTGTGTGAACCTCAACCCGTACCTCCCTTACTGGTCGGCCACGACCGGGATTGGGTCACCCTCTCTCCTCACGCGCTGCACTACTGGGACCGCCTGCTGCTCGAGCCGTACTCGTACGCGCGAGACACCGCCTACGTGGTGCTGCTTCCAGACAACCCGGCGCTGGTGCCGCGAGTGCGCGCCTACTTCCGCGACCTGAGCACGGCGTACGAGCAGTGCCGTCTGGGCCGGCACGCCCCCCTGGCTCGCCTGGCGAAGGACGGCCTGCTACGTATCCCGAGGCATCCTCGACCCGAGCCCTTGGACGATTGGTTTAACAATCTTCCGGAGGGAACTACCGCCGATATCCTAAGACTTTACGCACAGGTATGTCGCATTCCAAATTACGTACATTTGCTTTGTATTCTTGATATGTTGGCTATTTTTTATAAATATCTTACTCTTAATTTACCAGACTTGCCGAGGAGTATTAGCTCCCCTGCTGGGAACCGTGCCGCTGGACCACACGTTGTTGGAACCGGAGGGGGGTTGCGGGGCGCGCCTCCCGCCGGCCCCCGCGCCCGAGCGCCCCACCCCTTCACCCATGGCACCCCCGGAGCACCCGCCGACGCCGACCAACGCGGACCATGGTGAGTAGCCCACACTAACTAGGAACAGGAGTAACAGAGCGTACTGTGCCAGTGACGAATCGTTCATATAAGCGATTATACGCAGCTTACATTATATTTGACTATTGATAATAATATTTTATAGCAGTTATGTTCACGGAAAAATAAATAAAATAATTGTTATTTATTATAAATCACCTTACTTAATATTTACTATTAATTAATATTATTTATTTACTTAATATTCCTCAAAAAATTAATATAAGTAAGGCGGCTTCCAGCCCGTTCCCAGTGAACGATGAAACTAGTAAATTATTTCAGCTTATATCTCTGGTAGGTAAAATATTATGAATATTTTTTTAGCTTACTTGTAAAATCACCACTTGCCACTGTTAACAGCGACATTGCTTACAGATGGTGAGAGCAACTCTAGTAGCGCAGCAGCAGACAACTGCAGCTCGGAGAGCGGCGCGACGGGCGGCGAGGAGGAGGGCAGCGCGCCGTGCGTGGTGGTGTACCTGCTGGAGCCGGGGGCGGGGGGAGAGAGGCGCACGGCGTGCCTGGCCATGTTGCGCGCTGCCTCCTCCCTGCTGCACGCCCTGCCTGACCATGTCCGGCCCCATGTATCCGTTCAGGTAACGCTTTTCTATTTATTTTATTTCCTCTCAAATGTTAAATTTTATAAAATTAACATTTGAAACACTAACTTAATGATTTTCCATGTTAAGTAATATAACTAATTGTCTGCATTGGAGGCCTTATTTCAGTGGTGAATTGCAGCGCAGAACACCCAGGCTTGAGAGAAATCACTTTTTTTTTTGTTCGAATTAATAATTAATCAAACAAGAAATTTGTACGACCCGTTTCAGAAATGCAATAATAGTGTGTATGTACATGTATGTTTATGAATCCACGCAAGTTCACACGTATGCGTATGCGTTGTTCCTGGTTGTGTCACTATAAACCTCAGGGTAATAATTCGCCAGAGAAACCCTTAAGCTCTGCATAGAACAAAAGCGTTATATTGCTGTAAACTGTAGCTAACTTCGTGGTTGATAATTACGAAATGGCTTTTGTTCGTATGGGCGACTATGAGTGGCGTAGTATTCTTATTGGTACAGTGGCGTAGTATGAGCTATAAACAAACTGTGTCTCTGTACTCGATAAATGTATGTATAATGTTATTAAAAATTCAATTAATAAATATATTTCATATTTACAATAGAGTCAAAACGGTTCTTCAGACTTTTAACAGTTCTTTACTAAAAATGTTTAATAATTAAAAATATCATCCAGTCGGATACCTACTACCTACCCCGCATTCCTTTTCTGAGAATTTGTTGCCTGGATGTAAAATATTGAATACACGCTGTCACATGATGTATTTAGATCTTCTTCTTGCGGTGTCTTGTTAGGTCCCCCCGACGTTGGCGATCACTGCAGCAAAAGCATCTCGGTCCTGCACTACTCCGCAGCCAGGACAACTGCTTATTGGATGTACTTGGCGTAGTGATTCCTGGGAAAAGACGACCAGAGTGGTTTCCCGTTGCCTCTGGTGGATTTTTCTGTCGGGGTTACCTTCCCTTAGCTGGTTGGTTCTGGTTTGGAGGCGCCGGAAACTCGCCTTTTATCCTCTCGTTATTTGCTGTGATCACACTGTTACGAGTGGGATCCCATTGCCTGAGTCAGACTAGTCAATAGTGTTGCTGGTGGAGCGTTTGCAGGATTTTAAAGAATCACACCTTCCAGCAAGATGTGACTCACTGCGACCCTACTGACAGTTTGAACCCCAAAGTTTAGGGGTCTACTTGATTTGAATTATTTAGTGTTGGTATATTTTTCTAGCTTTCGACAGAGGAACAGTCGTGTTCTGAAACCGGTCAGCGTATTCAATTTATTTAAGTGATTTTATACAAATTAAATATAAATCATTCACATTATAATATTTTTATAATACAATAAATTCCTCAATTCCTAACCAAGTTCCACTGTATTAACAATCGGACCACTGAACCAATTTTTTTCTATTGTTTTTAAATTTGATTATGAAACATGCTCGCAGTATTAAGTGCCCGTTTCCTTTGCAGCTGATATCGTGGGAGTCCATAATGGAGGCGGAGAGCGGCGAGCGCGGCGGGCGGCGGCGCGGCGCGAGTCTGCGCGCGCTGGCGCTCGCCGTGTTCTCGCAGTGCCGGCGCCAGCTGCAGCACCTGTCCAACATCAAGTCCCTCACGGGCTTCGGGACCGCCGCTAACGCCGACCTCTTCCTCAAGAACAAGGATGTGAGTCGTATTAGCCATTCTATTGTCCGATATAATAATGTGTGTCGAATGACCTTCGGTCCATTTCTGTTGTGTAAAAGCGATGGAAAAATTAGACAAATGCTAGGCGTGTAAGCCAGAGAGGTGAAATGCAGAGTTTAATGTTATTGGAGGGTAAATACAAGACTTAAATGTTATTTTAATAAGTTCAACTCTCAGTAATAATTCTCTAATAAAGACCTTTAACCGATGAACAAAAGTGCATCGGACGATTCGGTTTTCTCGACCCGATTACCTACAACCCGTCGTATCCCTGTAATCTGTAGCCAACTTCGCGGTGAATAATCATAGAACGGTTTTTCTCCGTATTTTATATTATTAGCCAAAAGAGCGTTATTACTCGAGGTTACTCATACTGATTTCTAATAAATTATAAATTACAAGAATTTTCACTAAAAAACTTGAATGTTTAAGTAAAATATAAGTTTGAGAAATTCTGTAAATTTAATTAACTTATTAAAGCTAATAAAACCAAACATCTTGCAGCTTCAAAACTAAAAATTTGTAATTTTGTTGGAATTATGACAATTGAATACAGCGAAGTATTATCAATAAATGCCAATTTTTTTTAGTAGAGAAGTACTTTTAAAATGTTATTTACGCAAATAAAAAAAAAATTCCAGGAGAAGAACCGCATGCCGTACCGCCTGTACGTGCCCCCGTACGTGTTGGCACCCTCACGACCGCTCAAGGACATCGCCGAGACCTTCGGGCAACCGCCGCCGGAAGCCAGCTCCGTGCTGTACCTGGCCTACTGCCTGTCGGCCGACCAGAGCTGGCTGCTCGCCGTGGCCACGGACGGGCGCGGCGAGCTCCTCGAGTCGGTGAGCATCAACGTGCACGTGCCGGGCCGCGCGCGCCGCCGCCGCGCACCGCCCGCGCGTCGCCTCGGCCTCACCAAGCTCATGGACTTCACCCTGGGCGTCATGAGCCAGGCCGCGCAGCCGTGGCGGCTCGTGGTCGGCCGCATCGGCCGTATTGGCCACGGGGAACTCAAAGGTAACCTCACCTCTCCTATTGTTTACATTTTTTAAAGCAAGAAAATAATATTTGCTTTCTTATGATTTTCCTAAATCAACAAGTTTTACATAAAACTCACTATTAGAATATGTTAGTGAAGTTGGGGTAAAGCGGAGTTCGAACCTCGGACCTTTGATCGGTTAGTCCGCTACTCTAGTCGCGGAGATAAATTTAGCAATCCTCAATTTATAATATTTCTGTATTATTTTTATTATTTGTTTAATTCATATTCTCGCTCACCACAGCTTGTACACTTTCCAGTTAAGCGAACAATTGAACTAAATGAACGAAAGACACAAATGTTTCGAAGATACAAAATATACAAATGATACAATGAACTGAAAACCTAAATGAGCTAGTGTTTTCTGGGTTATTATGCCGTTTGTCGTTCGTACTATTTACGGATGTTTTGGATCACGTTATAGCGTCCATCATCAGGGTTGACGTTATTTGTGTAGATAGATGTGTTAAGTACTTAGGATTTGCACTGTGTAGCAGTCGTTGCTCGAAGTCCTTCACCAACACATAATTGGACATTGTGATCGAGCTGCAGATTGGTATACTTGTGTATTATGAACTGTTGGCTCTATGTGATATGTGGGTATGCAGATACTGTAGTGCGTTCTTTGTGTCAGGCTGGAGCTGGCTGCTGTCGCGCAAGAACCTGGTGAAGGCGTCACAGAGCCTGCGCGAGGTGTGCGCGTCGTGTTCGCTGCTGTACCCGGGTGGAGCGCCGGCCATCCTCAGCGCGTGCCTCGTGTCCACGGAGCCGGATGCCGCGTTGCGGCTACTAGCCGACCAGTTTACGCCGGACGAGCGCTTCTCGCAGGCGGCTGTGGCCTCCAATCTCAGCACCCCGCAGGACGTGTCCTGCACGCACATCCTCGTCTTCCCCACCAGCGCCACCACACAGGTACTAACTGATTCCCCCGTATCAGATTATGATGGAAAAATTAAAGAAACATATTTCTCATACTGAACGCAGAGTTCAAAATGGCCGCTTGAAACAACCAATGACAGGTCTTTAAGCCCTGTATAGGTCTAGACCTTCATATTCCTTCTTAAAAATGTCCTCCATCTCTGTTGTAATATGTTAATAAGGAATTAATGCATTTGGAGCAATTCCACAGCATTATGTATTTTCATTTTCTCAGCACATCCGCAGAATTAATGTTTACGTCACTCTTATGAAGAGAATAATCTAATTGATTACTATTTTTTATTTTTTTTATTATTCTTCTCTAAAACTAACCAATAATGCCCTGTCTAATAATTGAAATATAATTAAAAATTATAATTTGATATCTTCTTTTAATTTTTATTTGCATCATGGAACAATACTTAAATTTACATAAATATTATTACAAAATATCTAAATTGATTTAGTTAAAATTACCTTATTCCCTTAAAAATTACATGAAATTGTAACAGTGACTTTGTTTAGCCTGCCACCGGTCTGACGATATCAGTCACGATGTAACCCAGTCACTGGCGAAAAATGTACAAAGTAAAACCTCGTTTTTACTTTCCTCAATTTTATGTTTTCCCGCCTTTTACTCTGAAGTGTTTAGGTCCCATTTTTTTCCAAACATTCTCATTTAAATATCTCCCCCAATTGACGTTTTTCATAACTCCGGTTTTACGTTGAAAATTTTTTAAAACTCATTCGATCTGTCAAAAGACTCCGAGCCGCGCACCGCCGCGTTTGCCCAAAATGGTGAATAAAATCAAGGTAAATAAAAAGTGTGTAATTTGCTGTCTCAAACTAAATTCAGAGTAGGTTCAGCGTAATTACACATTTTGTTACTAAATTGTGACATCCGGTTGACACATGAAGAATAGTCTTTACATCCAATAAATTACCATGAAGAAAGTTTAAAAATTTGGTAATAGAAATATTATTTGAAGTTATAAACATAATTTGGAAAGAAGATTGTTTAAACAGCCATCGTAAAAGTGTGAAACAGTTTTGCCGTGATGTAAATGACAGTTAAAATTCTGCGGTGCCATACTAAAAAAAGTGAGACCATATAAATAAAATATCCCAATATTTAGAGAAAAAATCATTGTATGCATTTTATGCCAATTCATATTTTTATTTTCGTGATTTTAATGTTAAGTACCTACGTAAAATTATTTAAACAAGTTTTTTTTATTCAATAAAAAAAATGCACGTGGTATTGATTTGAAAAATACAAAATATTTTGAATGAAATCATAGGTATAATATGAATACTCCCCAATTATGTCAGTTTTTACAATTTTTTGGCAGTTTTTCATTTCCTCACTTTAGCATTTTCTGCCAAGAATATCATTGAAAAAACTCCATGTATTATAATTATTTTGCAGTCAACGCAGACAGCCTTCCAAGAACAGCACATCAACGGGCCGGAGCTGGGAGACGACGAGCTGTTCTCGGCCCTGAACGACGACATGCCGGACGGGATCGAGAGCATGAACGACTTCAGCGACATCTTCAACGGCTGGGAGGGCGGCGCGCACGACAGTCCGGGCGGCTCCCCGGGCAGCGACCAGCGGCGCGGCGGCGGCGGCGAGGGCGGAGCTTCGCGCCCCGGCTCCCCGGGCCGCCCCGCCAACCACCCCCACTCCCCCATGTCGGAGGACGCCGCCAGAGTGAGTATATCTTGTAGCCCTTTTTCAGTTAATACTGTTAATATTGCAATTTGGTCACGAGGCAGGCTGACAGTATAGACATAAACCCTCTGTATAGTGGAAAGTTTGATGCTACAGGAAATTTGATGTAAAAAATATTTTCTAGGTAAAAATTAGGGCATTGTACGGTGAAATTTCTCAAAAATAGATTTAAAAATTAATAAGAATAAACTACTTTAAAACTTCACAGGTTTATGTGATGTGTTTACGAAAACCAATCAATCATAGCGTTGTTTTACTGTGACAGATTTCCAGTTTCTGGGGTAGCCATGTTTTTTAACACATTGTCGTCGGGACACGGCATTTGCCGTTTTTCGCGGACTGTCGGTCAACCGCGGGACACGGCAAATGCCGTTTTTGTCGACTGTCGGTTGTTGGCGGGAAACGGCATTAAACGGGTTTGTTATCAGCGTGAAATAAAACGCCTTGAAGGGTGATTTGCTACCTGGGGTGCTAGGCGACAGTCTGTCGACGTTATTTGAGATGCCTTGTCCGGATTGGCTAGTGTGCCACTTGTAAAGGCGTCGCCAGAAATCTAGAGTTTTATGCGATCTCAATCTCCAGTTTAGTTTGAGTCATTTCACGTATTGGACTATTTTTCATACCGCTCGCACTGTTTTGTTTACTGTTTGGTATTTTCTTATTTGAATATATTAGCATTGTATAGGACGTTACCCCTACAAAAATGTCTTTACAAGCCAATGATAGTGACGATGAAGTGTATGCCGACAATTTATCTAATTGTTCATGGAATGATGACATTGAAGAGTTGTCAGACAAAGAACCGAGTGATGATGAACAAATACCAAGACCTAGAACGTTTCACCGTCGCACTATTGAAAGTGATTCTGATTCGGAGACGAGCTCAGATGAGGATGTGGACGAGTGGTCATCGTTTGATAATCTTCCAGTTCTGGAATCGTTTTTAGGCCGCCGCGGTTTGAATTCAAATGTCCATTGTCCTCAAACTGTAAGTGATGCGATAGAGTTATTTATCGGTGATGATTTGTTTGAATATTTTATAAACGAATCTAATAGATATTACCACCAAAACTCACATAATTACAAATTATATAAAAAATCGGGAAAGTGGAAAAATATTACTTTGAAAGAAATGAAAAAGTTTTTGGGGATGATTATTTTGATGGGACAAGTTCGAAAGGATATAAGGGACGAGTACTGGTCTACTGAACCAACAACCGAAACTCCTTATTTTGCTAAAACGATGTCCAGAGACCGGTTTCGGCAGATATGGAAAGCGTGGCATTTTTCTAACAATGAAGAAATCATAGATAGTTCCGACCGATTATGCAAAGTAAAACCAATTTTTGACCACTTTTTACCTAAATTTATTTATTTTTGATGATCAAATGTCAAATATGATTTCTTTGAAAATTTCGATCGAAAATATTATTTGGTTTAGAAATTGTGTCAATTTTAAGAAAGCGATATATTTTTGCGCTAATCGCGAAAAACACCCGCTATAGGCTAGAGTCTATTGTTCGAAGCGCCCGACTACAATGTGTTAACATTTGACCGTGATTTGACGTTTCACGGGTACAAATAATGTGTTTTAGAATTCTACTTTTAAATGTCAGAAAAACGACTTAAACTCTCGATGTCGCGAATAATTGCGTTGTTATAAACTGTCTCTGTCCCTAACAAATACTTAAATAAAATAAATGTGTACGGTCCTCAGGGCGGGTGGGAGGAGGTGGGCGCGCTGCTGCAGCAGCCGCTGGCGCTGGGCTACCTGGTGAGCACGGCGCCGCTAGGCCCCATGCCGCGCTGGTGGTGGGCCGCGTGCCCGCACGCCGCGCCCGCGTGCCCCGCCTTCCTGAAGAACGCGCTGCACCTGCACTCCTCCACGGCGCAGGCGGGCGACGACCTGCTGCAGCAGCCGCCGCCGCAGAGCGCGCTGCACCCGCTGGACTCGCACTACACCACCGACGTGCTGCGCTACGTGCTGGAGGGCTACAACGCGCTGTCCTGGCTGGCGCTCGACCCGCGCCGCTCCGACCGCCTGTCGTGCCTGCCGGCGCACGTGCAGGCGCTCATGCGCCTCTACCACCTCACGGACGCCCTCGTCTAGTCCTGTGATACCTCGTTATTTATTGTTACTCGTCCGGGAACCTTAATCAGGCCAAAGATAATCGGAGGCAATTATAGCTAAACTAGACTCCTCGCTGTTTTTATTTGTTGGATTTTATTACCTTTTGATAACGACGTAATTAGGATTTGTTTGTATGTATATATATTTATACAATCTTAGAATGGCAATTTGGAATTATTTTTGTGGATAAGATGCCAAGTCGGGGCCAACCGTAGCAAATTGTGATTAGTATGTTGCCCCTCGGTGCAATCCTCTGTATATAGCGGCGATCCCCGTTCCTCTGTGTACATAATGTGCAGTCGACCGCCTCCTGTTTATAACTCGTCAATTTTAGGGAATCGGGAATCTGTATATATGTATGTAGAGACGACACAACACAAACACTACTACTCGTAGATAGAGCAATCATTAGGAAATCAGAACTCGATATTAATATAACTTTATAAATAATTATACATAATATAGATAATTACCAATTAAAAATATTACATATTTTATCCGCATTTTCTTTTTACCTCCTCAATCCCGGCCAACTGATTGTAATGTGTCAAATTCTTCCGATGCACTGGGGAATTGGCTTTACATTGTTTGTAAGGAAAAAAAAGGAAACGATTCCAGCTCGTCCAGTCTGGAATGTATGCGAATTAAAACACGTTATTTTGTATAAATAAATATTTTATTTCTAACGTCTTACAACTTCTGCGATTGGGCCGTACATCGCTCTCGCGGGATTTATTTGTCGCACTTTAGTAGGAGGAAGTTATCAACTTTGGGGCCGCATGCGGAACATTAAGTTGTTCCGGTTGACTGTGATGAAACACTACACCGCTTCATTACAAATATTATTACAAAAATACACATTTCTTTTTGTAAAAGCATTACCAATATAAATTTTTTTTAAATTAGGGTCAGTGTACTAGATAAATATAAGATTGCGATCACTGAGACTGCTGACCGCCAATTTTCTACATATTTAAAAATCTATAGTGAGTGATTTGAAACTGGAATCATTTGCCGTTCATTCCACATCAGTCGGCCAATTTTAAAACTGCCTGAATGCTTTTCTGTAATAAAAAATATTCCAAACAAAGTGTGTACGGCCGGCGACTAAAGTTGGATTCTTTTAATCTAACGATAATAAATGCGTAATAAACTTTTTGCTAAAATTTATTCGGGGAAGATTCCAACCTTTTCATAATAATTATTTAAATTAATCAGTTCAAAACACAAACAAATAGTTTTATTTTTAAAATATTAATAATTATAGTATGACTAAAGTGACATGTGAAAACATAAAATTGTCGGATTACAATACAATGTTCATCAAAATTTTAATTAAATATGGCTACTACAACTACCATCGCCCCATAACCCTAGGTAGGCAGAGAGGATGGACCGCCACACACCTCTTTCCTGACAAACATTCCTAGCTTTTTCCACATTCATACTGCCCTTCGGTTATGTCCGCACATGACCAGACTTGAGATTTTGATTTATCTGATCATGCCACGTCTTTTTTAGTCGTCCACATCCTACGTTAATATTAATTCTCGCCATTTATGTTTTACCATTACTTCGCCACCTTAGTGACCCTTTCTTAATCTTATCAATTATGCCTATCTCAGATTCGCACTCTCGCCTGATTTCATCATTCGCAACCCTGTCATATATTGATTTTCCACACACTCGTCAGAAAACATAAAATCAACAAATAAAATTCTAATAATAGCCATTTGCGTTCGATAAAACAATTGAATTGTGCCAACATAGAAAGGAACAGTAAAACCTTGTTTTTACATTCCTCAATTTTATGTTTTCCTGCTTTTTACACCGAAATTTTCAGGACCCAATTTTCTTCATACATTATCATGCAAACATTCCCCCAATTAAAGTTTTTTACATTTTTCATTACCCCGGTTTTACGTTGCAAATTGTTCGGTTTTCATTTGATGTGTCAAAAAGCCAAAATTATGTCGTAGTAATGATGCCACGGCCCGCAAATTGAGAATAAAAACAGGAAAACAACTAATAAGGGTTAAATTATTGTCTTTACCTAAATTGAAAGCAGGTGCAGTGTAATTGACCTGTTTGTTTAAGTGTCTTCTTTTACGGTTAGTCTTAGTTTTCATTTGAACAAAAACATAATATTGACTTGTACAAATCATGATACAAATACAAATGTCATGGTTGACAAATGTTAAGAAACAATAAAGTTTTAATATCATTAAATTGCAATGTTTAAAACATAACAATGAAAGTATTTAAAGTTTTAAAAAGTATGGTTTTAAAAGTTGTCATAAAAGTGGAAACAATTTTTCCGCGATCTATATGACTATATGTTATTTTTAGTGATGCCATATGAAAAAGGTGATACTGTATAAATACAATTTCCCAATAGTCAGGGGAAAAATTATCGCATGTTATTTTATGCAAATTCAAAATTCTATTTTGTTTTTTTTTGTTTTTTTAAAATAATTTTAACATGCTGTTTTTAAATCAAATAAAAAAAAAACAAATTACATAATATTGTTTGAAAAAATATTTTTAGTGAAATCATTGAAAATATGTAAAATAGTATTGTCAATTTCCACTTATCACAGTTTTTACAATTTTTCTAGAAGTATATGTAAACTATAGTGTAGCAAATCAATTTTATTTTTATGTAATTCCTATTTTTTCCATACATTCTTCATTTCCTCACTTTAGCGTTTTCCTCAGTTTTATACTTCTTTTTCTTGCTCCCTTGAAAAACGTAAAAAGGGGGTTTTACCGTATATGTAATTTTGTTTTAATTTTTTTTTAAAGACAAAAACTTTTTGGCAAAGCTCTATTAAGTCAATTTTATGTTTTTTTAGAATAAAACAAATCAATGGTAACCTCATTGCTATAAATGCCATTTTATATCGAAATAAAACTGTTTTTTGTCTTATTTTATTTGTATGGAATATGCCCTTCTACGTGGGCACAATACAATTGCCTAATTTTGCCGTGGTTCAAAAATCAGAACACTTAAAATTAGATGTTGGTTGTTGTAGTCAACCCCAATTTTCTGCAAAATTGTCACCTGGATTCAAACAAAATTCCAATAGTTGTCGACCAACATTGAAATACTCCCAATCAAATAAAAAATAAGCCAAAATAGTCGAGCGAAAAGTAAGATTGGATACATTATTTATTTACCCCTCTTACTAAACTCTTGACAATTACTTAAAATTAATATAGAAGAATCCTCGTAAAGAGAATCCACTAACTGAATGTTTTGTCCGTTAATTAAAAGCAACTTCGAAATAAACTAATTTTAATTCATTTGCGCGGCGGGATCTCATTCTGTCACTCGAAGAACATGACCTTTTATATTGTACTTTGAATTTGACATAATGTTGACCCACAACAGTTGAAAGCGCTGAAAACTGTGTACTTAGAAAATCTACACTGACAGTATTATCATATTTTGCATAAAATATTTTTTAAAAGCCCAAACAATAATATTTATATATTTTCATCTCAGTTACTTTTTTACGATATACTAAATATCACTGAACATTACATTGAAATTATCAAAAGCAAACTGAAAGGTTGAAAACTCTGAGCCTGATAATTGGCCGTGTGGGATTTTCGCATACACCGTTGGGGCTGATGATCAGCCCCGTGGGATCAAGAGGGTTAATAATAATGTAATGTGAATGAGCCGAAACAATGTCTAAAGTTGTACGAGAGTTTCCACCGTGGGTTCAGCAGCAGCGGGCTTCTTGTGTCGCCACTCGTTGTAGTCTGCCAGAATCTTCCTTCCGTACAGAGTGTGCAGCTCCCGGAAGGTGATCTTAGAGCGCGGCACATTCTCCGGAAGCCGCTCCGTTTTACCTGCATCATCGAGAAAAATAGCTACAAATTTTGCATATTTACTGATACCATCAATAGACAACTCTGTGTACAAAGTTGGAATATTTTGCATTTATATAACCTAAATGTTTTTTTTTTATGTAAGTATGTATGTAATGTATTATATAAATAAAAGACGAGTTAAACTTTAACCCACAAATTTGTAATGTTTAAAAAGAGTATTTATAAAATCTGATAAATATAAAAGTTTCAATAAATTTAAGCTAATCCTGAAAATATATACATATTTTTTTAATAATTAAAATGAACACATATAGGAGTTAAATAATGAGACTACATAAATATTTTATTTTTAAGAATGCTGATATATACATATTATATACCGTCTGCGCAAGTTCAATATCGCGTATTATATTATGAAAATGGCGCTATATAAGTTATCCATAATTATTATAAATCAAAAAAAGGTTTTTTGGCGTTTTCAGTTGAATGGGACAAGCCGCATTAATTGGTGTATTTAAATTTCAAAATCAATTACTCAACCAATAAATTGCTTGCATTTGATTGAATTCAATACTGTGACTGAATCGACCCCACTAAAGAATACCGCCAATACAACTGGCATACGCATACGATAGTAGAAATTGTCTTTCTAATATAAATCAACAACACAAAATAAACTGCGTTTATTTTTTATAATTTTTAAAACAAATTCCCATTTTTTTTCCTCAACATGACAGATGGTTCTTTTGGCGTATTGAACTCACATCGACGATAGTACGAGAGTTTTGTTTACGGTTTATTATGTTTAAGCATTATGATTTTACAAGAAGCGTATGAAGCAATTAATCTGATGTAGCGTGTAGTTAAGTAGTTATATTACACAATATTGATCTGTTCCAGTAATAACACTCTTATCGCTAATAGAGTCGCCCATATGGAGAAAAACCTTCTATGATTATTCGCCGCAAAGTGCTACAAAGCCACAAAGGCTGCAGATTACAGTAATACAATAGGCCGTAGGTACTCGGGTCGAGAACTGCAAGTACAAACCGAAACTGTCCATTACACGTTTGTTGTTAAACTAAAAATCAAACCAAAAATTTTGAACGCTTTTGTTTTATGCAATAGAGCTAAAGGGCTCTGAAATTTGTTCCTGCAAACTCGTAGTATTTTTTAAATGTTTACAAAACTAAGAAAATTATATTTTATCTTTAATGGTTTTCTTAATAATCAATTTTGTTCATTTGGTAGTTTTAATACAAAAAAAAGTTACGCAATTTAAATCAAACAAAAAATTATCATTTGGCATGCATCACTGTGTGAGCAATTTTAGATTAATAACAACTGCAGGTTGGAAGGGAACAATTACATCTTTTTTTTTTATTGAGAAAAAAGACAAACTTTCCCAATTAATTGTTTACCAAAATATGAAATATGAAAAACACGCATTTGAGGTTAAAAAAAACCATGATCACTTTTTATTATATAAATAAAAGACAAGTTTCCACAAATTTGGAAAATCCAGTGATCAGTTTCATCGCTTTCGCAACATCTTCATCGAAGATTAAAGTATCACTCGTCTTTTATTTATATAATAAATTACAATAAACTTCCTTCAAGAATTTTCACTTACAAACTTAAATGTTTTTATGATAACTTTTATTTTTATGAACGTTATTTACCTATTGACCACAAAACAGTGCACACGAAGCGAACCATTTTCACACTCGAAAAATGTAAAAAAAGTGTGTAAATAATATCTAAATATGTACATGTAATTTAGTATGTTTTGCTTACTTTGTGGATCACCGAATATTGAACCTCTTTTGTACTGACGACTGCCGATCGCCTGTTACAGTACAGTTGTACAGAGAGCGAGACGGACACTGTCTAAATCCTCGAGAAACATTATGTAAAGAGTATCTCATTTAGAATTATGACATATGGGAGGTTTTAAAGTGAAATATCTAAACTGATTATCTAAAGGTAATATAATGAGATTGTATTTATGTTGAATGAGGAACTTCAGCCCTACGGGAAATTGGATACAAAAAATGTTTTCTTACGTGGGGTAAAAATTAGAGCATTAAATTGTACGGCAAAGTTTCTTGAAAATGTACAGAAAAAATAGTAAAAAATATTTTGATAAAAACGCACTACTTTAAATGACGTCACTGGTTCATGTGAATCAACCTATGATCTGAGAGCTATGGAAGATTTCCGGTCTGCTTGTCGTTTCTGGACCAATAGGAAAAACTGAATGAGAATAAGCGGAATAATAATAATAATACCTCTGACGTCACACGCGGAGTTATTTCAGAAATACAAAACTTGAAAAAATCGTAGCGCCGATAATACGATATGTAAAAATTAAAAAAATATTTTTTGACTTAGTTTAACAGTCTATTAACAAATAAAAAATTTGAAAAAAACCACTGAACTTCCTCATTGGTGAACTAATGCGGTGCCAAATGTTTTATTAACTTGGTTATCAGACCACTCGAGTCCGTGACCATAGAGAACCCGATTGTGGGTATTTCCGACGCACAACTAAACCCTATAACAAAGTACCTACTCCAAACTGTACACAAGGGTTTTTTATGATGTTTATCCAAAAGACCATGTAAATCTATGTAGGTATTTTATTTTAATAAAATTTAAAAAATATTTATTGATGTTTAGTGTTATAATTTTTTTCTATCTTGTAGCGGTCAAAAGTTTAATAAATATGTAACTCGGAGCGGAGGAAACTTTACTTCGTACTCATTACTCACGGGAAAACCAGAGCCACGCATGCAACATTCCCCGCTCACCTGTAGTGGGTTTGCTATACTAGTTGGAGGTAATGGCACTAACCGCTCTTGGCCGCTTGGTTTGGCGCTTGCTGGAGTCGGTTGAAGGGGTTGTAACGCTGGCCGCGTACGGGCGCCTGGGGGGCGCTCGGTTCCTCGCTGCGAGTCCCCATCTCTGCAGACCAGAGCCACACATGCAACACTTCTTACTCACTCACACACCGGACCACCGCTGACATCACACCGTTACAGGCAACAATCAGAGGTGGTCAGCTTGCCATATCATCGCCTAAATTTGAATACAACGTAAGTCACTAAATGGTAACTTTACAGGAAGCAATAAAAACTTTATAAATCAGTAATTTTAAATGAAACTTAAGAGGTTTTATTTTTTCAACAAAAATTTTGTTTTCATGGTATACACGATTTTTAAGCGTTTTATCCAATCAAATGTAAACTACTGTACCACGGACCATCTACTGACTTATGCTATATTCCAAGGAATATACATCTTTGATGCGTTATTTCACTGTTGTATTTTTTTAAACTTATGTTGTTTATACAGGTGTCCCATAATCCAAGGTATTCCTTATCAGGCCAGCTCATGACTCACCAAAAAATGCAAATATGACCTTAGTAAAGGTGCCTCAGTTTTCGAGATATTTATTTTATTTTATTTGAAAATTTGTTTATTAAATTTACATTCATTTTACAAAATAATATAAACATTTTTTATTCATACTCTGTTGTTCAAAATAATATTTTGTGCATCTTTAAAAAAAAAAAAATTGTGTCTCGATTGTCCTTGTCTTGTTTTAGAAAGTAGTATATGATATTTTTCTGATATGATCATATTGCGTCCATGTTGACGACAATTTTTTACAAGTTTTAGTTCGTCTACAATTACATTAGTGGCTAATTTATGAATAAATTTTAATGATTGTAGTTGAAAAAGTTCAGTTATATTTAATTGCTTAGTTTGTTTAAAAAGTTCTCTAGTTGCTGTTAGATAGGGAAGGTCATATACTAACTTTAATATTTTATTTTGTTGTCTTTGTAGTCTGTTTATGTCATTTTGATATCCTGTTCCCCATAGTAGTTGCATATAACATATTTAAGTTTTTACATAGGCTTCATACATTATAATTTTTTCCGCTTTTGGAACAAAATTTTTGATTTTTAAAAAAAGACTCGATAATGTCGCCACTTTGCTAATTAAATTGTTGATATGAATTTTCCATGTCAATTGTCTATCTATTAGTCCTAAATATTTAACATGTTCAATCTCAGTTAGTCGTTCATCATTTATGTGAGCATCTATTTTATATCATTTTTTTCTAGATTAAAAATGGATAATATTGCTTTTTTTTCATTAACACATTGTCGTCGGGACACGGCATTTGCCGTTTTTCGCGGACTGTCGGTCAACCGCGGGACACGGCAAATGCCGTTTTTGTCGACTGTCGGTTGTTGGCGGGAAACGGCATTAAACGGGTTTGTTATCAGCGTGAAATAAAACGCCTTGAAGGGTGATTTGCTACCTGGGGTGCTAGGCGACAGTCTGTCAACGTTATTTGAGATGCCTTGTCCGGATTGGCTAGTGTGCCACTTGTAAAGGCGTCGCCAGAAATCTAGAGTTTTATGCGATCTCAATCTCCAGTTTAGTTTGAGTCATTTCACGTATTGGACTATTTTTCATACCGCTCGCACTGTTTTGTTTACTGTTTGGTATTTTCTTATTTGAATATATTAGCATTGTATAGGACGTTACCTCTACAAAAATGTCTTTACAAGCCAATGATAGTGACGATGAAGTGTATGCCGACAATTTATCTAATTGTTCATGGAATAATGACATTGAAGAGTTGTCAGACAAAGAACCGAGTGATGATGAACAAATACCAAGACCTAGAACGTTTCACCGTCGCACTATTGAAAGTGATTCTGATTCGGAGACGAGCTCAGATGAGGATGTGGACGAGTGGTCATCGTTTGATAATCCTCCAGTTCTGGAATCGTTTTTAGGCCGCCGCGGTTTGAATTCAAATGTCCATTGTCCTCAAACTGTAAGTGATGCGATAGAGTTATTTATCGGTGATGATTTGTTTGAATATTTTATAAACGAATCTAATAGATATTACCACCAAAACTCACATAATTACAAATTATATAAAAAATCGGGAAAGTGGAAAAATATTACTTTGAAAGAAATGAAAAAGTTTTTGGGGCTGATTATTTTGATGGGACAAGTTCGAAAGGATATAAGGGACGAGTACTGGTCTACTGAACCAACAACCGAAACTCCTTATTTTGCTAAAACGATGTCCAGAGACCGGTTTCGGCAGATATGGAAAGCGTGGCATTTTTCTAACAATGAAGAAATCATAGATAGTTCCGACCGACTATGCAAAGTAAAACCAATTATTGACCACTTTTTACCTAAATTTATTTATTTTTAATGATCAAATGTCAAATATGATTTCTTTGAAAATTTCGATCGAAAATATTATTTGGTTTAGAAATTGTGTCAATTTTAAGAAAGCGATATATTTTTGCGCTAATCGCGAAAAACACCCGCTATAGGCTAGAGTCTATTGTTCGAAGCGCCCGACTACAATGTGTTAAGTGTAAGTAAGTTTGGCTTCATCCACTTTTATTATGAATTTCCCGAACATCTACGCCTTATATCAGTTTATTCAAGCGATGCTAATTTATTCCATTTTAAACACTAGCTTTCAGATTATTTTTGCGTTTTATTTAGTTTAAAATGAATACTTTTCACTTTAATCAACCAGAGCAATTGTTCACATCATTCCTAATAAATTAAAACATTATACAATCAGCTCATTTTGCATTAAAAAAGCTTTTTTTTTTTTTCTAAAGTAAAACATAGTAAATATTATACTATTTTAAGAACTACATAAACTGAACATTTTTTTAAATAACTTGCCGGGTTAGCATAATATATTTTTTTTTTAGGGTAAAGAGTCAAAGTTACCTGAAGATTTATTTTAAATTCATTGACCGGGCATTCATATTTTTTTTCCAAACCAGTATTTGTAATATTTTGGACGTGATCAACAGAAGAGTTATTCAGAATTGTGAAACATAAATTAAAATCCTGAAAGATGAAAATTTGAAAAAGTAGCACTCGAGAAACTTACCAAAGGCGTAGATGTTCGGGAAATTTATAAAAGTGGAAATATCTCGAAAACTAAGGCATTTTTGTGAAGGTCATATTTGCATTTTTGTTTGAACACTGTTCTCTCTTTTATTGATTTATATTGTATTTTATAAATTTTATGTTGTTTATATACTCATGTTTTATATAACTTCCTCCATGCATGTAAAAGCCTTATGGGCGTAAAAAAATATTTAAAAAAATAAAAAAATGTGTTTTATATCTTTTCTGTCAACAATTTAAATTTAAATTCAAATGACAGAGATAGATGCTATTTTAAATAGTGAAAAATAATCTCAAATACAGAAAAATATTACTTGCGTTGTATTCAAATTAAGGCAACGATATATTGTCATTTGTGCATAAAGATTAGAAAGCTAAACAATATTGAAATGAGCGAATATTTTTTTCTCACATTATTTCAAGTAATTCTTAATCATAAAATAAAATAATGAGATAGTGGCATTAATATATATGTGATAGCGTTATTAAATAAAATAATAAGCAAATATTATAATAATATATTTGCAATAAATATTATTGTTCGGTAGCAATAAATA
Source organism: Micrasema longulum (assembly GCF_059751315.1). Taxonomy (NCBI): domain Eukaryota; kingdom Metazoa; phylum Arthropoda; class Insecta; order Trichoptera; family Brachycentridae; genus Micrasema; species Micrasema longulum. Next base: position 231,115 of record NW_028277901.1, read on the forward strand.
CAGCACAAAAATCTTATTAAATGAGTAAAATAATTATATCACTCACCCAACATTGCTGTTGGTATGATTTAGGCACAATAATTAATTCAAATTGATATAATTACTACCCTCTTGACACTTCATAATCTTTTATCAAGTACAGATATCTAATAATTGTAAAAGCATTCAGTTTGCTTGTCACTAATGTCTCAATGAAAATTCCAGCGGTGCTATTCTGAACTGCTCTCGTGGCCGTAGAAACCACTTTTATCTTTTGTATTTACATGCAAAATTTTAAATATTTTTATTTTAAAACCGAAGCTATCTGCATTAATTATGAAATATATATATTTTTTAATCTCTTTGATAATTTTACAGAATGTATATAAGTACTGTAAAATCCATGAAAGTAACAATGTTTTTACATAGATAATAAAATTTGAGTATAAAATTTTAATTGACTACAGTCAATATATCGACAAGCATCGACAAATCTCTTACAGTCTCTAGTAAATGAGGTGTTGGAATATAGCGATTATTAGCGGAGCAATATTTACTCTAAAATGGTATTATTTACAATTGATGACTAATTTACTAAAAGTCCATTAAAACAACAATGGCCACCGTGTACGAAGCATTCTCGTGTTTGGTAATAGTAAAATGACCAAACCTTCTAACTCATCGAGCTGCCGTTGTAACTCGGCCACCATCAACTTCATGTAGTCGTAGCTGGCGCAGGCGAGCGCCTTCATCCACTGCTCCATCGAGTCCTGACTCTCGGCCCCGAGGATGTAGGCGCGTCCCTGCGCTCCATGAAACACTATCTTGAAACTGAACTGCTCGTCATCTTCAGTAAGTTCTGAAGCGGGAACACAACCGTGAATATTCCATATAAACAGTGATGTGACACTTATAATTAAGCCATTATTACGGATGCCTCTCGAGAGCCTTAACCACACTCGCCTACTTTGCAAGGCATCGGAGGACACAGATAGAGGTTTTTTGGATGCCATATGTTCCACCTAGGGAGCGGACATGGATAAAACAGTAATTAAGCTATAAAAAAACTGGGTTCTACGAAGAACGGTGATGACCTGAAATGTGTTAAACTTATATATTATTATGCTTTTTACTTAAATCTTATTGAAAAGTTAATCAGAACAGAATTTTCATTACCAATCATATTCGGTCATATATCAATATGTCATTAACCTATAAGGTCATGGTAAATTTAATGACATCCTAATCAATCTTCTAAACACTTCCTGTGGTCTTGTCCCTTTCCCCCTCTATGATTACCGAATGGAGCTTCTCGCTACTATGCGTGGCCCTGTTATAGGTCCTGTCGGATATACAGATCTGGTGGCTTCCAAAAGAATTTAAAGGCTTTTAAAACGTTTTGTAATCATTTTGGCGAATTGATCATGTCCAATCAATTTAATCGGAGTCAGTTGAGAATTGACTTCCCTCTTTCCTCAATCCAATGAAGTGCATATTATGTACTTCCGGTTTAAAACTAAGGTAACATAATAACAACTAAAAAGATTTATGCAGAAAATGAGAAAGACTAAGGAAATACGGTATGACCGAATCCAACAAATAGGTACTTGCAGATGGAGATGTCAAATGTAGGAAAATTCGGCGCAAGTGCATGAGAAGATGTATTAATGATGATGAGTGGGCAAAGGTGTAATGGTTTGTTTTGTAAATAAAGAATAAAAAAGATAATTTCAACCAACCTATTGTGCAGCCTTCTAAAATGATAACACCGATGGGTTCTTTGTCACCCCTTTTATCAAAGTAAAAGAGTAAATTCCCCTTCAGAACAAACCATCGCTTCTGATAAGATTTGTTAACTTCTCCTCGCTTGTTTAACCAGCCCTCACGGTCGACGGGGGTGGCTGAAGTAGCGAATGAGCAGAGATTCTTTTCATTTATCTTCATTTCTAGCAATCCGGTGACTTTTTGTTTACACGGAAATTAAGACATTAATGATCTTACCGAACAAAATTTTACCGTTACAAAATAAATAAGCAACAAAAATAATAGTTTGAAACTAAAATACTATTTAAAACAAACAAAAATAACTTGATCTCGAAGAAATTTGTAGAATTTTCTAATTTCTACCATTTTTATGGCACTACAACCATAGAAAATTTTGACACTGACAGCGACAGCAGGAATTTTGACAGTTTTTTTTACATAGATGTCAATAAAAGATGAGTAGTGTTAAGTTTTATTTTTATTTTTAGGTGAGACTTAGTACCTAACTGTGATTTGGTTCTGTTTTTTGTAAAATCTGAAAAAGACAAATAAATTAATCCCTAATAATTAAATAAAATTTATCCGTTTCAAAACGTATTCATCATCTATAGTCTACCAGTTTCTGGATAATCAACCGGCCTTTACAACATTTCATAATCATCATTTCTCTATCCGCACCCAGAGGTGCATATGACACTGCATTGATAAACTATATGATTATCTGTTGCATAAAGGTAGGGCCATCAGTTTTACGCTTCAGGTGCAAGTTCAGGGATAAATAAACTTTTTAATGGATAACCGCCTTTTAAACCAATTGTTCGACCCAACCATGCCGAAAATCAAATTTGAGATCTTATACACTGAAGGCGAACACGCCAACCACTAAAATACGACGTAGACTTATATACACCCGATTTCCTTTTTCTGGATTTTAGTAGCTATCGAGTCAGAAACATTTGTACAGGATTCTGGTTATTACACACACAAAACCGTCTTCCGCTCGAATATTAATTTTTACTTAGTTTGGACATTATTCGTAACCATAAAAAATATTCATATTGACGTGTTAATAGGATAAGGATATTTTTTAGCTCTTAAAAGACTGTCGTATATTATTTCTTTGCGCGCGGTGATGTAACATCGTGTTACACAAGAAAAAGACGGAATATTATAAAGTTAATGTATTTGAAAAATAAGACATGGAAACATACATAATAATTCATCAAGTTTTTTTTCATATTCATGATTTGTTTTTTTAATATTTTATCTGATGTAGTGGACGTATGTTGTGTAGATACATGATTACTTTGAATGCCTACGTAATAAGGATCGATGATTATTTTTTTTATTTTTATGACTGAAAATTTATAATTTAGGTAAGTTAAACTTTTTAGTAAATGAATTTATTTTGCCATCACATACTGCGGATTTATTCAAACGATTTAGAGATTTTTAAGTTTTTCCGAAACATCACTTCACTCTCGCAGTTTCGCACTTCTGCTGGGAAAGTATTCCATGCCACAGGGCTGCGACCGCAAACGCGCGTTCGCGAATTTATTGCGCTGGTTGCGTATATGTATAATATATTTTCCTATCGCCGTTGATGTAGCCGATCTAAGCGTAAGACGTCGGTCGGCTAGTTCATCCGCAGTACTATTCTGTACCGTTCTCGCGGCCGTAGAAAACACTTTTATCTCGTATATTTACATAAGAAATACGCGAGATGAGTGTTTTCTACGGCCGCGAGAACATTTGGAATAATTATTTTAGATATTCCAGAGCGGAGTTTTGCAGTGACTTGTACATAAGCTGAGAGAGTTTGTATTCCACCCTCCGCATTAATAGGCGGAGTGATATTGTAACTGAACTTAGAGATTCCAAAAATAAGTCTCGTTGTACGGTTTAATACAAAGTAAGCAACTTATTTCATTCATTGCTGGACCTGCGCGGATACTATCATTATTTTATTTTTTATTTTATTAAACATAAAAATCGACATTTTACACTTTTGACATTTCTCAGTAATACGCAAATAAACGAAGACGGTACTGATCAATCGGGTCGTCAGAGAAATTAGTGTTTCTATTATTTCATCTACTAAGGAGTCGACCCTGCCGGAAATCAAACCGAGGACTTCGAGCGTGATAGGCGAGAAGTCCACCAACCATTACACTACGAGGCTGACGTATCCGTTCTTGCTTTTTTTTCAGGATTTTACCTGAGAGCAACCATCACAACCATTTATTTCACACCCAGAACTGTAGTTTTCATCCGCCATAAATAAATATTTTTGTGGAAATTCAACCATTATCAATATTCCATTTTTTCCCATTTAACGGTCCAAAGGGCACATATTGGTAATTGGAACACCAGGCGAAACGTACCTCGAATATATTTTGTTACATTAATGTAATATGATGAGGAAGTTCAGTGTTATTTTTCAATTGTTGATATACTATTAAACTAAGTCAAAAATTAAAAAAATAAAATGTTTAATGTATCTGATAATAAGATGTGAATGAATTTTAAAATTGATGTTCTTTTCCGCTTCTTCTCAGTCAGTTCCGCCGATTGGTACGTTGACGTAAGTAAACCGGAAATCTTCCACAACTCTCGTATCAATGGTTGATTCATAAATACTAGTGACGTCGTTCAAAGTAGTTCGTTTTTATTAAAATATTTTAAAATATTTTTTTGTAGATTTTCATGAAACTTTGCCGAATAATTTAATGCTCTAATTTTTATCGCGCGTAGGAAAACATTTTTTGTATCAATTTCCCGTAGGGCTGAAGTTCCTTATTAGTCTCCAGTTAAGGAATTGTCAAATACTGTGGTATTGAAAAACCTTTTCACAATAAATATTTTCTGTCAACCATGTCAGGAATTGAACCCCAGACCTCTTTCTTACATGGCAGCGAAACGCGCTAACCAATAGACCACGGCGGACAATTAATTTCAATAGCTTCGATGAAGTTCTGTGAAATGTTTAATTCTAATTCATATTTTTTCAATTAAAGAACCCACTGAATTAAACTGATTTTTTTCGTTATTAAAAAAAAACAGAAAGCAAAAATAAAATATTGTCATGCTAAAATGGTGCAGTGAAATAGTTCAGTTGTGTTTTATACATTTTTATTTGGTTGGTGGACCAATGCAGTGCCTTATGCACCATTATGTGCAGAAGGGGAATGAGGATTATGAAAAATGTATTTTACCTACTTCAATACTAAAATGTATCTCTGCATAGGAGTCCTATGCGAAGTATTTTTAAAAATTTACCAAATAATAAAATATTCACTAAATGTTATTAAATATTTGTATTTAACCACTTCGTCGTCGTATGTTGGCCTCGTGGTGTAGTGGTCAGCGCGTTTACCTACCGTGCAAGAGGTCCCGGATTCGATTACCGACGTGGTTGACATAAAATATATTTTTTAAATGTGTTATTACACTAAAATATTTTATAGTCCCTGGTCTGGTACCTGAAGCGTAAGACTGATCATCTTACCTTCATGTAACAAAAATGATCAATATACGCTACGATTGGTGTAGGTACCAAGAATGATGATGATGAAATCATAAATTAAATTAACGTTAAATAACCACTTACTGACTTTTCTGTGTCTACCGGTTTCGAGACGTATTCGTCTCTTCGTCAGGACAGCAATTAAACTAACATTCAAAACCTACTGTATACATTCACCATAGTTGTTGCACAAAAATATAAAACCAACACGCCGATTTGAAACCACAGGCTTTACGTAGGTAACCTTTAAATGCACTGATTATAATTTTTAATTTATGAAAATATTTTATGTTGTGGGAGAAAAAGTTGATAAAAGAGGGAGGGGATGAAGGGAGGGGCGTGAGTTTTTAAACATATTTTTCAAAAATTATTTCATTTTGTAGGCCATTTTCAACGAGTTGTATACGCACTATTGGAAAATGGAAATCAACTTGGGGTAGAGTAGGATTCGATCCACGGACCTTTTTTTTTTACATTTTTACATTATTTTTTTTAACATTTTTTTTTTGCACCACAACAGGCCAGGAGGCCTAATTGCAGTGGTGAATTACATCACAGAGCATCCAGGCTTGAGAAAAATCACATTTTTTGTGTTCTCACCGGGAATCGAACCCGGAACCTTCCGTGCGTGAGTCAAGCGTTACACCACGGAGGCCGCCTTTGATCCGTAAGTCCGAGACACTAGCCACAAGACAACTATCCGATTCAATGGGTAATGGGTATAGGGTTACCATTGCAATGGAACCTCGTATAATGGGCTGTATTGAAAGGTTGTTTGATTATTAATTGTTTAAAGGGTTTCCAAAGCCTTCCTAAACTGTCATTGGTGTCTGACGATGAGACGAGTACGTCTTGAAATCGGTAGGCATATTAAAGTCGGTATGTAAAATGTTTGACCACAAAGTTAATGCTTTCAATAATAATAATAAAATATTTCCTCAATAACTCGTTAAAAACACAAGTTAATCTGTATTTTCAAGAGTTGCGTTAGTCGCCTAGCATTAAATTAATTTCACCCACGTTAATTAAAATTTCATACAGCACGTTAACATTACAAAATTCAACAGCCCTCTCTCCCATGAGAGTAGAGGAAAAGTGAATCTTCAAGTCTATGTTAAGAATTCGAAATAGAAAATAATATTTTACAATACCATGATATTTGTGTATTAAATTATTATTTTTTAAAATATATATCAAAACCAACTTAACACGATCATAATACCAGAGAAAATGTAAAAATCAGACTCCCATTCAGAAAAAAAGAGGAGTAACAAAATTTAAATTTATGTAAGGCAGAAAAAAATAATTTGGATATGAGAAAAAAATATTAAGATTTTTAAAATTCAAAGGCATACGTGTGTATAAAACTATTGATAAATCAAATAAATGTACAAAGTTATTATTAGAGCACACATAAGAATATTTGTGTGCCCCCAACTTCAAGATTTAAAATAAAATGAATTGATGAAATAAGAGGGAATGCTGAATATTAGTATGTAAACTGATCATTTAAATTAGCCAATTTTGTCGATGGAGTCTGGGATTTCAACCGTCCATGCTCTCTGTAGCTGCATGACGTGTTGTAATCTAGGTCCTGTTTTTGAAAACGATAAAAAAACACTTCATATTTAAAAATACTGTATACTAGATTTGGTTTTGATTTTTTTTATTTGTCAATTGGCTTTCAAACTACGCTACTTAAAATATATATTTTTGTGTATCGTATTATCAGCGGTATGACTTTTTAAGGTTTTGCCCTTTTTAAATTACTCCGCGGGGGACGTTTCAAGGTCTCTTCCCTTCTTCTCGATGAGTTCTGCTGATTGGTCAGTTGATTTACCGTAAACCGGAAATCTATCATAACTTTCTTATCATTGGTTGATTCGGAAGAACCAATGACGTCATTCATATTAGTTCGTTTTCATGAAAATCGTTTTTTGTTTTCAGGAAACTTCGGAGTACAATTTAATGCTCTATTTTTACCGCGTGCAAGAATACTTTTTATATCCAATTTCCCGTAGAGCTGAACTTCTTTATTTTAAACCACAATATTTCAACCATCCATGCGTTATGTATCTGCAAGACGTGTTGTGGTAATTATTATACAGCGCCCTTGAGGTGGTTTTCAAATGCGCTATATAAACTATCCATTTATATATGACCCAATGGTGGAAAGTTCAATGACATTTTAAAGGTGAGGTTAATTAATTGCTTATAATTAAATTAATTTCTAATCAACAAATCTTTTTTTCTCGGTTCTTTATCTTCAAAACATTCACGTTCATTAAAAATATCAAAACAGTTTATTTAAAAAAAATCGTCATAAAGATCACAAAATTAAAATATTTGACTTTGTCCAAATGTTTGCAGACAAAAGACTTTTGTCTGCAAACATTTGGACAAACTCAAATATTGTAATAAAACCAACTGGTCCAAGAAGAAGTTTGAAAATTGGAAAATTGTTTTCAGGCGTTGCCTAGTACGTGAAATAATTCATTCAAATGAATCTCTTCACAACAATAAGGGTTTCAGATCTTTAACTTAACTAAAATCAACAAATGGAAGAATTGAAGAAATATGGATGTTGAAACATAGGCAAAATGGTGAATGTTACACAGTGTGTAAAGTGGCCACTCAAACCAGCCATTGACAGGCCATAAGCCTTGTAAATGCCTAGACTTCCTTATTCCCTTCTTTAAGGTATTCTCCATCCCTGTTGTAATTTGTAAACAAAATTAAAAGTTGGACCGATTAGTAAGTTGGTTCACGTCTCCTGTCTCCTGTATGGGCTCATATACAGTAGAACTCCAACTATCCGAATCAATAAGGACCGAACCCCATTCGGATAATAAATAAATCATATAATTGGATTGATGTTTCAGAAATGACTTAAAACCCACTTGTTCTCTAAATCATTTGAATGAATCCTTAGCGTGTGGTGACAAAGTACATTGTTTTTCTTAAATTACAAATTAAAAAAGTTGAAATTAAATTTATTTCTTTATATAATTACTTTGTAAAGCGCCCTTGCGGTTATATATTACGAAAATGGCGCTATATAAGTTTTCCATAAAAATAATAATAATTGGAGTTCTACTGTATATAATTACCGGTCATAACCCGTGTAACTGCCTTGATTTCCATATGCCCTATCTATTGCAATAAATGTAATATGCTTAGTCGGATACGGATACGATACATGGCGCACGCCACATTCGACATAATACTGCGACAGACAGATACAAGACACAAGACACAAGACAGTGAGTTCTCAGTTTCAGAGTTCAGAGTTTCAGTGTCTCGATTCTCGCTTCTCGCTGTTCTCACGTCTCACGTTCTCAGTTCTCAGCTCTCAGTCAGTTCTCAGTCAAGTTCCTGCCGGCTCCGTCCGCACACGCGTCGCGCCGCTCGCCCGAACACACTACTCGACCGACGTTCGCGCGAAAACTATTCTAATCCGAAACGAAAATTCAAACCTAATCCGCGAGACTGAAATAACATCGAGTGCAATTATTGTGTTTATGCGACATTCAAAAACCAAATAAAATTAACAAATCGAGCTGTGCAAATTGAGTTTGTTTTCCAATTAACAAGTGCCGAGTTTAAATTGTAGTTATAAATAAATATTATCAAACAGTGCTAAAAATAGAGTGGACATATTAATATAATAGTCGACGATTTTCTGCTCGCTGTGGTAATTTTAGGATCCGAGTAAATGTTAGTCTGAGCGGGAAATGGCGGGCCTGTTGGTGTTGGGGGCGCTGCTGGGGGCGCTGCTGGGGGGCGCGGGCGCCTTCAACCTGGACACGGAGCACTACACGCGCCACGGAGCTCCCGGGCTGCGCCCCTCCATGTTCGGCTTCGCCGTGGCGTCGCACCGGGAAAGGGGACAACCATGGTAAGACTGAAACATAATTACAACTGATTTTACTCGATTTGATCGCTGAGATTTACTCGCTCGACATTATTATTAAAGTAGGAAATGTAAAAAGTATATGTCAAGACGTACGACATGTCTTTGTGATAAAATATCCAATATCTTTGTCAAGATAACGATTTCTTTCCTAATCGAATCCCTCGAGGGTTTCACTTACTATTTTACGAGTGTCGGATTACAATAGAAGTAAGATATTCGAGATCTTAACGGACATATTTATTATGGAAAATAAAATTAGTCCCAGATAAATCTTTAAGATGATTCCCAGATTCCATATTGTTATAAAATTGCATAGTAAAGTGCATATCGACGCTAGAAAATAAAACAGTTACCGAGCGATATACTTATAGCAACCTTACAGAAGACCGTCGTATTTTAATTTTTTATTAAAATTATGTCGGAATTACGCTGAGGTTTTTTAGTAATGATAATAAAAAACTTTAATTGGCTCTTCTCTAAAGTTGGTACATAACTAATAACTTAATAACTTTTGCCTTTCCAGCGTCGAAGTGTTTAAAACTTGAGTAACTTTAGAAACTAAGTACAAGCCCTTATCGCTCAAATGTTGCCTATAGGCCAGGCGTTGGGATTAAAATATTGCTGAATAATAATTTTACAACAAGGATGCATAACGTAGGTACCTATATTGAAAATTTCATATGCGTATTTTGAACAAAAAGCCTCGAAATTGTTAATAGAAAAATTACAAGCATTTTTGGGATAAAAAAAACATAATAATTAAATAATATTCTTCATCAACACAGTAGACATACCTATGTATCTAACATTTGGCAGTTTTAGTAAGGTAATTAATTATTTTTTGTAAAAATAATGAGTTTTCATATGTAATAAACGGAAAATGTACAAGGTACAAAGTTTTATGAAAACTCTCGTAGATAACATAAAATTTGTAATGATTCATGTCGGTAAATTATAAAAACTAAAAAATATTAATTCTATTGCGTATATTATTGTAAGAGAGGATAATAGATAGTTAGTCAACTTAAAAATGTTCAAATTAAAATTTCAACATTTTTGTGATATTTCGTTGAAAGCAGAACCAACAAAAAAATGCAATTAATTCGGATAGTTGTAAAAAAAAAATAACCGCTAGTAATCCGTTAACTCGTACGTATTATCTACAATAATAATTTCAAATAAATTGTTATTAATTTAGACTCTTTCTGATGACACTGAGCTATGCTTGTTTTCATCGAAAACCTTCGCCATTCCATGGAACGATGCGACGGACCCAACATCCCTAATCTATTTTTAAAACTCAGTCCTTTAGCGTATAAATGGTTCGAAGAACCTATATAACATATTGTAAAATACTAAAAATGCTCCATTTATTGCGATTCACGACATAAATCATAAATACGAGTAGTTCATTATTTCACAATTACTGGAGAAATTTAGGTTATTCGATGTAAATCTATTTGATAATTTTGATTGGTAACTAATTGAACATAATTTGGCATCCACATCGGGTAATTCACGCGTCATTATAAACATATGTGATCGGAGTCACCACACACCTACAGGCATACGTATAGAGAGTGCTCGGAATGTGTACAAACATTGGAAGAATGGAATATTTGGACAAAACAGCGCAGTGCCAAATTTTCACCTTGAATATTTCGCAATACACGTAATATGCATATTTATACATTCTGACACATGTACGTACAAACACTAGGCAATACATACACCGATAAACTAATTACATACTAATTATATTAGAAGCCTACGGATAAATAAACGTATCTACTAAATATTTATAAACGCGTGAGTCATCGTTCTGAAAAATATGTTTTTAATAAAAAAGGAAACGATTGGGAGAATAGTTCTGGAATTGGCTGGATTGCTCATTTTCAAATAATCTCATTGTTATCTGTAAAAAACATAATAATAATTTAACATGTCAAAACCGTAACTCGAATGGGACTTTTAAACGTCTCTTTACTATCGATCTTTGTGTCATAAAAAGTAAAGTGATGTATATTCGTTTTTGCAAAAATAATTTTGCGTTAAATGATGGGTCGCCCCAATTTACACCAAATAATCTCCCTTTTTATCCTTTTGTGTTAGCAGGAGGATAATCTCTTGTAAAGAGGTACTTAGCCTAACTTTTGCCAACTCGAATAATATTGTGGAGGATCTGGTACAAAGTGTGCAGTATTGTACTCACACTCTCTTAATCCGCAACATAACCAAACATTAATGACGATCATTTAACCGTACTTAGTAAAAAGTTAGGAACACCCTTTCGTATTACAACCCCTAATGCTCATCGGCCATGTCCGTCCAATTCCAGACTTTCTTTCGATAAAAACTAAAATGCGCTTTATGACCCGAAGCTTTTAACAATTCAAAAATGTTTATCTTAAATAGCGTGACGTTTAAAAAACTTTATCATGATTTAATATATATGTTGCAAGCTGAACCCGGCAATGCTTTGCAATTACTTGATTTGAGTACACACTCGTAAATGGATTAAATGAACACAATCGAAAGTTTTATATCAATTATTGTGTTTAGTTCAAATTAGATTTGCATTATTATTTTTGTGTTTCGGATTACATAAATTGTGAGGACACGCGATGACAGGAAATTTCGATAGATAGGTATTTGAACACTGTTTTTTTGCCCCAAAAAAACTAAAAATATATTTTTTAAATACGGTGCATACGAACAGTGCCTTTTATATATGTACACAAGATGAATATAACAATTATCGTATTTTGATATCTGTAGTTTTATTGTATGATAATCAATTAAATTTGGTCAGAGTAAATCTTACTAGAGATAAATAATATATTTTATCTGACCTTTTAAAAATATTGACGTTAGAAAATGAGTGTATTATTAAAGTCATTATACCATTATTGAAGTGCAATACAATAAAAATTAAACTATATGATTTTAACAATACCCATATTTTAACAAACAATTAACAAAACAAACTTCTTTAAATAACGTCGAAAGTTCATCTAAACAAACCAATGATAAGAGTGTTGTGACAGATTTCAGATTAGCCGACCTACCGATCAGGAAAACTCACCAAAGAGAAATAGTGACGTCACGCGCAGTGTAATTTAAAAAATAAAAAACTTTTAAAAATCACAGCGTTTTATCATACCTACATAAAAGTAATTTAAAAATGATAGTCTGTTAGCAAATAAAAAAAACCACTGAACTTCATCATTTGATAGTCTGTTAGCAAATAAAAAAAACCACTGAACTTCATCATTTGAGCCCTTACAACTAATGTTTTATTTATTTATATAATATTCAAAACGTCTTAATCCACACGACAAGTTAAAATTAGGATGGGTTGATTTATATTTTTTTGATCTTAGAAGCTACTTTCAGGTGAAAATTCAGCAAAATTATATCTAGTGAAGATTATATTACTATTTTTAAAGATGAGTTTTTTTTATATTTTAATATCATTCAAATACTTTACTTCATTGTCAAATTAAAACAAAATATTAATTGGGTCTAGATTACTCACCGTCCATGCTCTCTGTAGCTGCAAGACGTGCTGCAACCTAGCTCCCATATGTTAAAATAGATTTTTTAAAATATTTTTATTAATAACAAATAAAAATACAATATTACAACTAAATTCAATTTTTTACATTAATCAAATACACATATTTACATTAACGTTTCCCATTACGTAAAAGAAATAAACAATTATTGTGTACATAATGGGGAGTGACGTATTACAATAGATTATTTTACTTTAATCAATAATATTTTTAGAATAACATAAATAAATTACAAAAAAGATATAAACGATGTTTTCAATCAGTGTTACATAAAGAAGAATTATAAATGTATTTTTTTACTTCTTTCTTAAATATATTATAATTGGAAAGGTGGAACTAGAATCCCAATCGTCCATGCGCTCTGTAGCTGCAAGACGTGCAGGGATACTTATTTATTGTGCAGCGCCCTTAAGGTGATTTTCACAAAAACGGCGCTATATAAATTATCCAACTATGTATATTTATTAGTTTGGCTTTCTAAAGTTCTGTAAAAAAATAATGAAAAAAATTTATAGAACAATCAAACTGAATTCCCGTATATTCCCATATGTATACTTTATCGTGTCTTGTGGATTTATACGATCGTATGAAATGAACTAATGTCTTATGTCTAATGTTTTAATTTATTAGTACCTAGAGACTGTTTACCGAACTAACAAAATAAAGTTTTATCTATGTTGCATTGTGTTTAATCTAATCTGCTACAAGATTTGGCTACTTTATGGAAGGTACACGAAAATATCTAATTTGGTACTTTCTAGTTATATTGTAAGGAAATGTGTTGGGGATTATGGTGTCCAAAGTCGGCCCTTCGGACATTGAGTTCCGGTCGCTGGTCGGGGGATTCCCCGCTCCATCAGCCAGCCCTGTACACCGTGTACGCGTGCGCAGGATGCACTCTTCCAATCGTTTCAATAAATGCACTATCCCTTCTTCATTACTTCTAATCTCCAGTAGGTAGGCTCTAATTTCAGTATATAGCGAACAAACAAATAAACCGTCGCGCCGTTTTTCCGTGGGGGTAGGCAGAGGTAATAGAACGCCACTTAAATTTGTTTCTTTGCCCTTACATTCTTTAATATTTTTCATTTATTTTTTACATACAATATTACATTTTTATTATTTTTTAAAACATTTTTTGAATATTTTCTTTTACAGGACTCACCAAGCCAATTTATATGGCTTGTCGGTAAAGATCCTTTACGATTTGCACTGGTTAAAATGCCCAGAGAGAATAAAATACAAGCTGTGCTGGACAGTATTCAAATCCTTTCATGAAATGGCTCCAAAATACCTATCGGACCTTTGTATTTGGGAAAATACATGTCAAAGAAAATCTACTCTTAGGTGAGCATTTGATTCAGGAAGAGGAAAACTTGTTGAAATCCGGCGCTCCCCAAACACTAGATTTGGAGATCGTGCTTTTGCCGCCGCCGGCTCCTCTGCCTGGAACCAATTGCCTTCAAACTTACGAATCATCGACAGTCCCAGTCAGTTCAGATCCCAACTAAAAACCCACTTCTTGAAACTATCATACCCTCAATTTTAAATCTGGAAATATAATATATCACTTAAGTTTAGTTAGAATGTAAGTTTAGATATATAATTGTAAAGCGCCCTTGAGGTGATTTTTTACAAAAATGGCGCTATATAAATCAGCCAAATATTATTATTATTATTATTATTAAAATATACAATAACACTACATAGTTGTATTATAATAATTACTGCAAACTTAAATATAAGGTGCGAAAAAAAAGTACATAAAATTTATGTTTTCAAATAATATTTAGAAAAATGTAAAAAAAAAGCAAAAAATAAGTAAATGATATTTATTTGTTTTAAAGAAACAAACAGTCGTCAATGATATAATAATATTTTAAAAAAAATACAGTTTAAAGACAGACCAGCAAAGTTTCTAAATAAAAATTATATATATTATTGAATTGTGTTACAACAAAAGGATGTGTTTATGTGTATTAGTGTGGGAGTAAGTGCTCAGGTGTGTGCATCATTAAATAGTAAGTGGGATCGTATCGCAGCCAGAAATAATAACTCTTAATTTATTTTTGAATAAATTAAGACACTGGATTAAAAGTACTTCATTTTAAAAATAAAATAATAAAATTAGACGACTTAGATATCTTAGAAATTAAAAAAGCGATTCATAGTAAGAAAAAAATAATTAATAACCAAACAAATAATATTTCTTTTAGTCCTCTCCTGTCTAGCTTCGAAAATATTGATATCAAATTACCACCCTTGTCAGAAAAAAAAGACTTGGTTTATTGGGTCCACGTGTAGTATTTTGTAAACATGATAAAAATAAAATAGGAATTAATTCATTAGTTACGTAAACCTTGACGAAGAAGCTTGTTTGCTTTAAAACCGGTCGGTGGAAAAAAAAGTTAGTGGTTAATAACAAAGTTGTTTTATTTGTTTTATCAAAAAATGCTTGCTTGAAGATGGTTTTTATGTGACTTTTGACAATTACCAAGACGGTATGTTTAACGATCATCTGTATTTATCTACCGAGCGATTAAAAAGCCGGCTCTTTTAACGTCTCCTTTAACGTCTCGAAATTCAATTCGACTTCAAAATGGACTTATTTCTGAATATGAAAAAAACGGGTAGATGCATTATTTATCACTTGTCATAGTAAAAATCATTTCACCTGTTGTATACATTTGTTTATTCACTTTTTTCACAAATGTGCTATTGCGTCAATTTCACTTTTTTATGGCTGGCTGCGTTCTACATAACTACGTTTAATTTTTCATCTGAAAATGTACGAAATACTGGCTACTACTGCTAAATGGTATAAATAAATAAACACTTTATTCTCAAACTATGTGCTGTTTCACTATTTAACTTAGTTTTGACTTGTCACTAAAAGTAGTGGCTTAAAATAAACCACCAAAGTGCTTCTACCCTCTCAACAATTTAGACTACAAAACATAGAAGATTGTTCTACTTCTACAGTAATTCGACATTTACCGTTTATTAAAGCTTAAATTATTTTTAAATCATGTTTACAAAAACTATCAACAAAATCTTGAAATAAAATGTAAATGTGACAATAAATAATTAAGGAATAAATACATGAGTCTGAATTAAAAAATAAAAATATTTGCGTTTTAATAATTTATCCGTGTTAGAAAATGAGAAAAAAGTCATTGGTTGATCGGGGTTTGAACCTCGGACCTCCTGATCCGAAGTCCGCACACTACCTGTCTAAATTGTGCACACATTGAATATAGTTTTACCAAACATTCATCCTCCATTATTAATGTCCCATGTCTCTCGATGTCATCTTTCGATAAGACGCTTCTATGTTGACAGACAAAAAATGCACATTTCAAATCGTACACCCACTGTGACCCCTATATGTCCCCCCTAGCACTGGAATCTCTTACTAGTGCACTTACGAGTTATATCCACTCGATTTCCCTTTTAAAGATTTATACTTGAGAGTAGCCATCGAGTCAAAAACAATCGTCCGGGGTTTTATTTCACACGAGTAATAGTATTATTTATTCCCCGGGCACGGATAATTATTGCATGAGTAATATTCAAAAGAATAACTTAATAAAGACAAAGTGAATTGAAACTTAAAATATGTACATGTTACATAATAGCTTCACACCGCGGGAAGCGGGAGTTGGCCTGTTGGTGTAATTAAAACATTTGTTTAATAGATTGAAATCTCGGGAGGATTTAATTAATGTTTTCTATTAGACAGTTAGCAACGTGGACACATGCGTTTGTATTTATTTATTTATTCTGGATAACGTCTATAGCCCCATTTTCATGAAAACCATCCCAACACGTCTTGCAGTTACATAGCGCACGGACAGACGGTTAGAAATCTAGCCCTATTTTAATTTTACTACTCGATGGTTTTTCAAATATTTGATACTACTAATAATAATATTTATCTGATTTATATAGCGCCAATGTAGATTATTTCTTTTTTTTTCATGTACCTAACGAATTTTTTTATTGCATGCTACTTTTATGTGTTGATATGCCGTGTATTTTTTAATAATGTTTTTGTTCTGTACAATATACTCGTACATGATGATACGAGTATTGTTTGTTAAAGTTTTATTCATCCCAACTCAACACGGGACTTTGGTTCCATGGAGTTGGGATTTGTGTCTCAATTAAATGTAACACAAGTAAACTGTTAATAAAAAAATATATATATCGGGAGAAAATTATAAAACAATTATGGACAGACTAAATCATGATCCTAATAGTGTATCACTGTGGCTAAAAATTAATAAATTAAAATTAAATGTTAACAAAACTAACTATATGAATATAGGAAACAAAAGAATAGAAATTACACAATCAATTGTAATAGAAAATGAAAAACTTAATGAAGTCACTGAAATTAAATATTTAGGTGTAATGTTGGATTCAAAACTTACATTTCACCAAAACGCTAAGATGGTAATAAATAAGATTGCAAAAAAAATATCAATTTTGGGAAGGATCAGAAGATTTATTGATAAGGACTCTTGCAAAACTATTTACAAAGCAATTATTGAACCACACGTTAACTACTGTAGTAGCATTTTATTTTTATCAAACAAAGAAAACATAGATAAACTAACTGTATTACAAAATAAAGCCTTTAGAATCATTTTGCAAAAAAACAGATACACGAGGGTAAAGTCGATGGTAAATGAAATTAAATTATTAACACATAAACAAATAATATTTTACAATACAATGATATTTGTTCATAAAATTATAAACTCTAATAAAAAAATAGAATTTTGGAAAAAAATTGATCGGAACCAGCATGAACACGATCACAATACTAGAGAAAAGAACAAAATTAGACTTCCATTTAGGAAAAAGGCAAAGTCACAAAATTCCATTTTATTTAAAGCAATTAAAAAGTATTACGAAATGGAAAAAAATATTTATGAAGAAAAAAACATATCAAAATTTAAAATAATGGTCAAGACATATGTGATAAACAATTTATAAATTAAATATATTTGCAATGTTATTATTAGAACACACATAACAATATGTATGATATGTGTGCCCTACTTTAAGATTTAAATAAAAAAAATATATAAAAAAATTAAAAAATATTTTACAAATAACGTGACTGGTTTATTTATCTTTTTCTTATATTACGACTTTTTGTGTAGCTACAAAGCGCATGGACAGTTAAAAATCTAGACCATATTTTCACAGTTGATATTTATGTAAGTGTTTACGTGAAGTTTATGATATTTATTCAGCAAATCTACGTAGTATCGAAGCTAATATCACCAAACGTCTTGCGGCTACAAAGCGTATGGACGTATACAATTCTAGCAAATACTACTTTACTTCCACAACCCATTTGTAATACAATTGAAAATGTATTTATTTTTATCGACGCTCTCGCCAACCAGTGAGAAGAAAATGTTGTTTTATATTAGTCGAGAAATAAAGAACAAATAAAGTGTAATGTAATGTACAAACATAGACAGAATGGTAAATGCTATACCATGTAAACTGAACACTTAAACCTGGCAATGACAGGTCATAGCCCCGAATCTGCTCTCCATCTCTGCTGTAATTTACTACCTGATTATCCCTTTTCAGAATGATGAAGTTCAGTGTCTTTTTTTATTTGTCAATAAACTATTAAACTAAGCCAAAAAGTTTTAAAAATTATTTTTTTATATCGTATTATCAGCACTATGATTTTTTAACGTTTTGTATTTCTGAAATAACTCCGCGTGTGACGTCAGAAGTTCTTCTATGTTAGTTCTTCCGATTGGTTCGTTTACGGTAAGCTCACCGAATATTCTTCACAGTTTCACAGCTCATATTTCATTGGTTATTTAATAATAATAATTTATTCATGTAAAGTTGGATAATTTATATGGCGTCATTTTGTTTATTAATTTGGTTAGCTTAGTTGGTTCATATGAACCAGTGACATCGTTCAAAGTAGTGCGGTTTCATTAATATATATATATATATATTTTTAGTACACTTTCAAGAAACTTTGCCGTACAATTTAATGCTCTAATTTTTCCACGCGCAAGAAAAAAAAAATTGTATCCAATTTCAAACTAACTTTTTGTATTTTTGTATCCAATAAGGCTGAAGTTCCTTATTCAGGGCTGCATTCTATTCGATTCGAAATAATTACGAATTTTGATTACGCATGCATATAAAAATAATATTTATACTATCTTTTACCTGGATTTCTTCTCCGAGTGGATTATTTGACAAAGTGCGTTATCTCATTTCTCTAAAATACGTAATCATTGATAAAGATATTCGTGAAACGAGTTATAATAGGTAGGCAAGTCTTGCTGACCTCAATATGGTAGCACTCTTCACTCCCACTGTGCACCTATATCTGTACTGTGGCTCTCTGTCTCCCTACACCCACGCAGATCAGTAAAGTTCCTCAATGGGATTCTTTAATACGTCATTACAACACAGTTGAACACAGTGTGGCGGTTGTGCTAACAATTTATACAAACGCTCATTAAACTATGACCATGTATCTATATAATATTATGGGACTATAACAGTTGGACTGAAGGCAATATTTTGCTTCAGCCTTTTAGACACTAAATAATTTATATCGTCGGTCGACGTGCATTTCCGCCAATCTACTAGATCTGTTGGCTGCCAATAGGTTCTTCTAGCGATGTACACGTGCTTAACTAAATGATAGACCGTCCAGAGTCCTACCAGTAGGATTTTGCGACCTTCCGATGCATATTTTTAGATAATTTTTATGTATCGAATTTTTCTCTTAGCGATTTTTCGAATCATGTTTCAACGATCAGTCTGGCGAAATGGCCGTGAGCAAAAAACGTGGCGTTCGCGTACGGGCAAAATCTACATTTTTTGATGAACAAAATTGTGAAAACACGTGGAGTCACACACGGGGCATAGGTACTGCCAGCGGGATGACACGGTGTTGGACGTTGGACGTACTGCCAATAGAGTTGCTATCATGTGTTAAAGTGGAGAAAATAAAATCACAACTTGATGGAATTTTTGTGTGTATACGCATACATACAAACATTTCATCTAGACATGTTTGTATAGTATTAAAACAGACGTCAAATTTATAAATTAAACAATAAAAAAAAGCGTTGGCAATTTACCATTTACATAATCTACTGCAGTACCGAGCGACGACCACGAGCGGCGTCGCCATCTCGCACACAGCCAATATGATTAGTTTTATGGTTTCTAAATTACGAATGGCCGAATCTACAAGTCGTTAATTACAGGGAACCCGTTTAGATTGGGATTCGGATATTTACACAAATAATGTGTTCAAGTTTCGATATACCCACAGCGAGCGCTAGTACGAGCGGACGCCATTTCGGTGATAAATAAATTCTCAAAAACGGGATTTTTTTATCAAGCGAGGTAGTGAAAACCTTACCTTCTTGTACACAAAGCTGCATACTTCTGTGAAACTTAGTATTTCCATACACATGGCCATTATACTGTCTAAATGGATTTGCTTAAGGCATATAAAAAAAATATACGAGTAAATTGTACACGTATTTTATTCATCGTAAATGTTTTTCACTTGTATACATTAAATAAAGCACCATTTAAATGCAGTTTGATATATTAGTCTAAAAAATTGCGAATTGGTACGCTAGTCTAATGGGTTTAATAAGTTCTGGTTTTGTGTTCGTTTGGGTTGAGTATGGAGTAAAAAGAATTGTTTTTTGCCTGAAATTCGTTAGAAATAGGTACCGTGAGAAAATGATTTATAGAATTCGTGAAAGGATCATGTAAATGAGGACTAGATTTCTTACTGACGTAGTGTAATCAAGCTCCCATTTATTATTAAAATCGATCACACTCGGAAAATCACTCGACTAATAAACGTGATCTTGAATTATTGAAAGCTTTTCACGAAAGTCTCGCTCGAATGCTAAAAATACGATAGAAAATAATTTTGATTAATTAATGAATTAATATGTACCTTTTTGGGTGATCCCGTGCAAGTTGGATTCGTTCCAACGTTTTGGCTACCAGGCTTCAGGGTAAACTGAGTGTTATGTAGAAAAAAAAAATTGTTTCTGTACTAGTAATTTGTACCGTGTCGCAGTCGGCAGCAAGCACATTCCGAGTCATTGTTGTAGTGTGTAGTGCCGGGAACCATGCTGAGTTTAATTTCAGCCCGTCGTCTTCGTTTACGTTATTTGGGTGTTTGTGTATTTCAATTGCCCCTTCCATTATTCGTGCACTGTAATTTATAGATTTATTCAAAATCTTTAGTTCAAAGGCGAAAAATGTCATGCGTCTATAAAGTGTTCCGCTATTGCAGATTTTTCCGGGTGCCCAAGTTTAGACGTTTTTTTATGTTCACCAGTTATTTTATTTGCTGCGCGCCCTGTTTTTCAAATGTACACTTTGTCACATCTCTGGCAGCTTAGTTTATAAACTGCTTCAGTTTCCAGGGGATTATTGTCGTTCGGATTTAGTAAATGGTCGTTTATTTTTCCCACAGCCCTAAATGAACGCGTGTTTTATAAATATATAAAACTTAAGCACCTATTAATTAATTAGTCAGAGAAATATGCCTTAAAAAAATTCAATTAGTTTGGTGATAGATTACGAATATAATCCATCGTTTATAAACTTGAAAGATTAAACTATTGAATTAGCAAGTTTGTTAAAACAATTTTTTTTCAAAATTAACTTTTTTGTATTACGTCCAAATAGTATAATTTAGTTATAATGAATAATTTTGTCAATCTAGTTAATATTGCAAAGATGTGTAGTGCGTTCAAGGAATTTATAAAAAAAGCGTCATATAAACCATCAATTAAAAAAATAAATAATGTAATCATTCCCTTTTGTAAAACAACACTAGGACAGCGGCATGCCATGTCCTTGCCCCTAAACTGTAAAACTCCTATAAAAATAAAAATGACAATGTTTTCTTTTCCAGGTAAACTTTTTATTTGCTTTCGTATTTATTGTTAATTAAATTATCTAACATGAATTTAATAATTTTTGCTCTACATCTATTTTTTATTTTTTCTATTTAATATTTTCCACTGATTCATATTAATAAAAAAAAAACAGAATCTACCATTCAATTTTTATTTCATGTACATATGTATTTATAAATGCATCTCCATCATAAATTTCATCTAGAGATTTGCACTGGTTAAAAAGCCCAGAGAGAATAAAATACAAGCTTTGCTGGACAGTATTCAAATCCCTTCATGAAATGGCTCCAAAATACCTATCGGACCTTTGTATTAGGGAAAATACATGTCAAAGATCTACTCTTAGGTCACCATTTGATTCAGGGAGGGGAAAACTTATCGAAGTTCGGCGCTTCCCAAACACTAGATTTGGAGATCGTGCTTTTGCCGCTGCCGGACTCTCTGCCTGGAACCAATTGCCTTCAAACTTACAGTCAGTTCAGATCCCAACTAAAATCCCACTTCTTTAGACCATCATACCCTTAATTTTAAATCTGGAAATATAATATATCACTTTAGTTTAGTTAGAATGTAAGTTTACGTATACAATTGTAAAGCGCCCTTGTAGTGATTTTTTACAAAAATGGCGCTTTATAAATCAGCCAAATATTATTATTGTTATTATTCTAGATTTAGTATATCCACGGACAGGCCATGCCTATGTGGGATTTATTTGTTTTTATAAATTAAGTAATATTATGTAATAAAAAATGTAACAAATGTAAACAAATAAATATTTGGGTTACTTAATTTTTTGCGAGGGTTTGTTAATTTTCGGAATGTCGTTTCTGAAACGGGGTAGTTTTGGCGTAGGGTGAGGTCACAAGTAGGATACTCGGTATAGTCTGTAATCCGTATACCAGCACATGGCCACATGTTGCGCTAGAGTATTCACTGTGGTCTGTCTGTCCACGTGTTGGTGCTGCGTTCTGTGTAGGAGTGTGAGTGAGTGTGACGTTGAAAATGAATACGCCACACAATATTATTCATCTCCCATTGATGGGTAGGTACCGATACGACCGATACGAGTCCTGGCTAGAGACACAACACGTGTCCACGTGTGCAGCACGCGGAATACAGACAAATAGACACATAAAGTGTGAACCGTAAAGTGTGCATTCATTTGTTATTTCGGCATAATGTACCTTAGAGTATTATTATGGATAACTTATACAGCGCTATTTTGATAATGTAATCAAGGGCGCTTTACAAAGTGATCATGTATTATAAATTTAGATCTAAATTTGTTGCAACAGAGAGGGAAAACATTTTTGAGAAAAGGAATAGAAGTCTAGGCATTTACACGGCTTAAGACCTGTCATTGGCTGGTTTAAGTGGCCACTTTACACACTGTGTAGCATTCACCATTCTGCCTGTGTTTAAACGTCCACATTTCCTCAACTCTTCCATCTGTTGACTTTTGCTAAATAAAGGGCCGAAACCTTTATCAAGCGGGTGAGATTCATCCGGCTGAACCAATTCACTTACGAGGCAAAGCCTGAAAACAATTTTCCAATTTTATACTTTGTATCTTATTTATCAATGTTTTGAGTATTTCCAAATGTTTGCAGACAGCCTGGATTTCTTCCCTGGGGATTCAGATCTAAATTTGTACATACTCAAAACATTGTTAAATAAATTTTAGTTTAACCTTTTGAATATGCAATTTAAGTAAAACAATTAAGCAAAACAAGTAACTCGGAAGAGTCTTAAATACATAAAATAAAGTAATATGCTAATTAAAAATACTTAACTTCAATATCAATACATAGATGGTGCTCCAACACGCTAGTGAATGGTTTCTCATTTAATAAGATATATACAAGAATCAAAATGGTACCTGTGTCGATATTCGCTAATAAGCGGAATGGGGAATGTTGTAAAACGTAAAGTGGCCACTCAACCCAGCCAATGACAGGTCATAAGCCCTGTAAACGCTCGAATATCGATAATCCTGAATTTGAAAAAATTCTACCTCATCTCTGTAGGAATATTGATAAAAAAATATAAAACAATTTAGTTTGTTGTCACATGCTACGGATTTATTCAAATAATTTAAACGAGTAATAACCTAATAAAGTCGTCCACGCGGAGAAAAACCATTCTACGATAGTTGACCACGAAGTTAGCTACAGATTACAGCAATACAACGGGCCGTAGGTACAAGGGTTGAGAATTGCAAGCGCAATCCAAACTAAAACCAAACTCCACATTTGGAACTCAATTATTTGCCTAAGTCCGTGGTCCTGATATTCCTAGGGTGCGATTCTGCACGCTCTCGCGAGGGTATAATATGCTTTGTTAGCGCGTAATTAGTGTGGAAATTACGTGCAAGCAATGCGTTCTCTACCTTCGCGAGAGCGTTCAGAATACCAGCCCTGATGGATAAAGATAATAAAATTGCCAATTATCCATTTAATAAATAAATAAATAAATTATTTATTTATTTATTTACGGACTTATTCAGTAACTAAAATCCCAACAACCTGTGTGCTCTGTAACTGCAAAACGTTTATTGTACATCGAGCGCCCTTAAAGTGATTTAAACGAACTAATTATAATTCCACTCATATTTTTTTTAATGTACTCGTAAATATTTGCATTTTTACGATTTAACAAAATAAAAATATTGCAAAGGTCAAAACGCACTACAGCATCGATGCCCTTCAACGGCGCTGCGCGACAAAACTTTGTTTGGAGTGTAGCGCAGCTGTAATTCTGCTTGTTTCATCTAAAACAGTGAAAATAATATTTCGTGTTGCCACGCAATACCGCTCAGGGATGATATTCTAAACGCTCTCGTGGTCTTAGAAAACTCTTTTATCTCGCCTATAATCTCGCAGATTAGCACCGCTGGTGACCTTAAGAACGCAAATACTTCTCCAAATTTTATTTTTGAAATATTTCCATTCTTCTTATGATTTGTCAAAAAAAATATGTCAGGGGCTACTTTAAACAAACGAATTTAAATAACGAACTATTAGAAAATGGGAATCAGGTGTGGTAGAGCGGGGTTCGAACCTCTTATTTCATGTTGACCTTCTCAGGAATCGAACCCGGAATCTTAGACGTGGTACGCAAACGGGCTAACCTCTACACTACGAAACAAACTTATCTCTATCCGATTTTCTTTTTTCGGATTTTAACCGTCATGTAGCCGTCTAAGCCCATAAATTCTCCGGAATTTTGGTTTAGTTTGACACAGGCAACTGTATTTTTCACACGCTCGGACACTAAATGATACATGAGTATCTACTGATAAAATAAATTTTAATCAAATTTTGTCTATCCAAATAATTTATTTTTTGAATGAAAGTACCTACATATTACCACAGTGCCCTCGCGCTTTGGGTCGTTTATGTAAAAAATGGCGCTTAAAATGAAAAAATAGTATCATCGATAGATTTGATGTTTTAACGGACACGTTACGTTTCCTATCTCAGGACCCAGGACCCAGGCTTGTCCTTGTCCCAACTTATAGCCCCCACAATGTGCATACCAGATGGGGATGGAATACATATTAAATATGCATTTTTTACAGTAGTCTGAGATGTTCAAGATGTCCGGTGTCCGCCCCTTTAGGCAGACCCACCACTAGCCATTCCATATGCCACATACCAAACTGTTACATTAATATGATATCTGAGAGAACATTAATATGCATAAAATATATCATAACTATTATGGATTTCTGTGTCCGGACAGATGGAGAACGCAGTTCTGTATAAAATCTCTCTAACTCATATAATATCCACGCGGCTCGACTGTGGGATCATCTCTTATTCCTTACAAAAAAATATTCTACTTTTATAATTATTATTACAGTTGGGTCATTTATATAGCGCCATTTTTGTGAAAATCACCCCAAGAGCGCTGTACAATAAATAAATATCCTACCACGTCTTGCAGCTACGAAGCGCATGGACTATTAGGATTCTAGTTCCTCGTTTCCAATTATGATCTATTTAAATTATAACAGATAGGAGCTAGATTACAGCACGTCTTGCAGCTACAGAGAGCATTGATGGTAAGTAATCTAGCCCTCATTTACATTATGTTTTAATTTGGCAATGAAGTTTAGAATATTAAAAATAAAACAAAATAGCAGTTAGTTAACAAGTATTACAGCTACTGAGCGCATGAACTATTTAAATTCTAAACCCCATTTACAAAATTGAAGTATTTTATGTTTGATAATATTTATATATTGAAGCATTACCAATCGTCTTGCAGCTACAAAGCGCATGGCTGAGTGGAATTCTAGCAATTCTTGGTTGCTAAACGTCCTTGCTCTATGTAGCTGCAAGACGTGTTGTGTTCTAGCTCTTATGTAGTTATTAAAATTTAATCATAATGGAAATGGGAACTAGAATCCCAACCGCCTATGCGCTTTGTAGCTGCAAGGCGTGTTATGATGCACAGCGTCCTTGAGATGATTCTCACAAAAATGGCGCCATATAAATAAATCAATTTTTCCATATTTTATTTTGTTATGTCGATGAAAAGTTTCTCGGTTAAGTGAACAAACACTGACATTTCAACCATACGAGTAATGTGCAGGTCGCTCCGTGTAGAACCATTTCGGGCGCCATATTGCGCAATCACGTGTAGGCATTGTGAAACCGGTCGCGGCCGACCGGAATTATTATTCACTCCGCTATTTCCAGCCGAGATCGCCGGTCGCTGCGAGACATCACTAACTCGCTAGCCGCTGACTCTTCTGTCGGAGACTTGGAAAGCTAGACCGACAACGGTAGAATTATAATGTAAATTCGCAACAACCGACGATTGCTCACGAGATTTCCACATAAGGATGCGGCACAATCTGCCAAAGACGCGTCTTTTGGAGTTTCGAATTTGGAACACCTGGCGAGGTGACGACATCCTGGAAAACTTACGAGGATATGCGGCGTTAGAGCGGTTTGATGCATAGGTATTTGAATATAGTTTTTCTGACACTCTCTCGCAAATTCCTCCCTGAATACTGTACGAAAAAGACAACAGCGCTTCGCGGCGGCTAATTTTTTGTTATTATTATCATTATTTAATTTTCAAATTCAGAACTTTAAAAAACATTTTTCGTACTGAAACATTTTTTTTACTGCTTTTTGCTTTATAACAAATAGTTAGAAATTTCTTGTAGAACCTTGTATTTAACTGATTTCGTGATTTTTGACAAAAAGTTGTCTTTTTGCTTATTTTGCCAACTTCAACCTGGGCCCCGATTACAATAAAAAGTTATCTTCAATTGTCTTTAACCGAAAATCGAATTTACTGTGTAAAACGTGTCTATATTTTTAATTGAAACGTGTTAAATTACACGTTGACGACAAAGATCCTTAAATTGTTTTAGCAAATATTTACGTTAAAAAAAAAATTTAATTTGCAGACAATTACTTCTAACTCTGAAACAAGAAAGACAAATGAATATAAATTAAAATGTATCGTATTAAATCTAAGAATGTGCAGTTTCCTGTCAGATTCTGAGTAAGTAGTGAGGATATACCTCCTCCCACCTGCTCTGCTCCGCTGACCTTATAAGATCACAAGGCTGGCGGCTGCCCGTGGGCGGCCGGCACTGTCCCCGCCCACGACACCTCGTCGAAACCCAGAGGCAGAGATAGGGCGGCTCCCAACACCATCTGATAACTGAACATCACACGCGCCTTCTTCCCTTGATAAATCAGCCAGAGTTACGATGGAAAATACACATTTGATTCGAATTCATACATGTTGTAACGAAATTAAATTTTTACAGCCGTGTAAAACAAACGAATAAACTACAATTTTCTGATGTCGTCGGAGCAACTGGTCTGGTGCTTCTCTGCGCTTTAGTTTCCGGTTCTCGGCCTCCGGTCCATCACTTTTTTGCCCATCTACCGTCCGAAATCCGAAAAACTTGTCCCGCCCAATTCCTTTTCAGCTCCGCAATACTTTTTTCCGCATCCGTAATTTTAGTACTCCTGATTCAATGATTCGTCTTGCGAACCCTGGGGGAGATGTTTAACATTCTTTTTTCCATCGCTCTTTGTGTCACCTAAAGCTTGTGTAGGATTCTTTCAGAATGGGTGATGTTTCGAACCCATGTGCTTTTTTTCAAATCTTTACCGGACACGGAGCCATGAGAAGTTACCCATGCATGTTTAAATTAAGGAATGATGACTACTGAGCATGCGATGATAATTCTTCACAGAGTATCGAACATCTGTTATTTCAGTGCCCATTTTTCAGTTTACAACGCCATAATCTTGAAGCAGAATACAGGAAAGATGAAATATCCTTAACAGATATTCAAATTGTTGTTAAAAGTAGTTATCACGCGCCATTGTTTTGGACTTTGCAACAATTGTGATTGGACTCATAAAGGTAATAAACCAAAACCAGTGATCAACATTCCATTTTCAATATAAACAATAACGAATTTTCCGAGTACCTTAGCCTCGTACATGATATATAAGGCTACAAAATACAGGGATACAAACATGAATAAAAAAAAATTAAACAGACAATTTTTTTTTCGGGTGTATTCGGATACTCCTAGATTTCAGAATATTTTATTCGCTTCCAAACTGTGTCTTCCTAGTTTCATGCGCGCACGCTAATTATCGTGACATTTGACATCTTCATATTCAAGTAATTGTTGGATTTGGTCATGCCAAGTCTATCTCGGTAATCGCCGTTTTCTCCATCCACCAATATTCGCATCGTCAATATTTTTAGCCCTTCTTTCGCCACCCATTTGCTTTACATGTCCAAACCTACGCAGTACTTATTTCATTCGATGCTTATTTTTCATAATATATGCACTTATTATTCGTAATAGGCGAACTAAGCACATTAATTTCTAATTTGTTTAAATTTAATGTTGTGCACACAGTGCTATGTTAATATAAATCTAGACAATATTACGAACAAAAAATAAACCTAACACAGCACCAATTACGTACACAACACAATATATGAAACAACTATCTAACAGTACAACAAGATGTAAGAAGAATTTGTGCTTTGTGTGAATTTACTAGTGATTGTGTTTTTATTGTTGTGAGTATGAAATGTAGTGCGTGGAGTGAGGTGTATGGAGTGATGTGTATAAGATGTGGTGTTTATGTAGTGTGTATTCTGGTAGTACCTAGTTTAGTATTAATTGTTTCTGTTTATTTTCAAAGAGGCTAAATGATACTAATATTACAGTAACTTTCAACTTTGAAGTAGGGCACACATAAGCAAATTCCCCTATGTGCTCCAATAATAACAATAATAACATTAGTAATACTAAACATTAAAATCTATAAGACTCAGCTTCCGTTTGTAGCAGAGAGCTGAGTCGTTAAAGATGTCTAAATCGTACATCTTCTCAATTTTAGAAAAGTTACTAACTGCTCTTCCTAAGAGCGAATTTTGAGCTGCTCTGGTGTTGCATTTGTTGTAGCTCAGTAAAAAAGTATGTCGAGTGCGACGAATAGGAGTATTAAAGTTTATTTCAGACAGCAAATCGGCACAATCAATCCGATTATTTAGCAAATTATAAATAATATAAATAAATAAAATAAATAATAAAAATATGTCAATCAAAGCTAAACTGGCAATGCACAACGGAGTTTTAGTCCCAACACTTAGGTACGGAAGTGAAACCTGGAACTGGCAGAGGAAGGATGAAAGCCGAATGAACGCGGTTGAAATGCGACCTCTTAGACAAATGTGAGGGAAATCAATGTTACGAATGATGAAATGATGAAATCAGGCGACAGTGTAAATCGGAGTCAGGTATAGTTGATAAGATTAAGAAAAGGTCTCTGAGATGGTTTCGTCCTGTAGAACGAATGGACGACGAAAAATTGTAAAACAAGTATATATGGCAAAAATCAACAGTTACGTGAGACGAGGACGACCAAGGAAACATGGCATGATCAGATAAACCAAAATCTTAAGTCTGGTCATGTCAAAAACAGACTGAACCGAAGGGCATGTATGACAAGATGTATGAATATGGAATACATGCCAGGATAGACGTGTGTGGCGGTCCATTCTCTCTGCCTACCCCTACGGGGAAATGGGGTATGGCAGTAGTAGTAGTAGTATGAAATATAATTACATAAAATGATACGTGTTTTTTTTTTCTATTACAGTCTACTTTTATTTATTTAGTTAATCTTATATAACTTACTGTAACTTTCCAAAAAAGAAAATAGCTCTTGAGAGTGACTTACTCCGTTATCGTTATTTCATAATTTGAAGTTATATAATTTCGAATATACCTACATTTAAAAAAATAACCATATGAAATATATAATATATTAATGGATATGTTCTCATCATCACTATGGCAGCATCATCCGCATGGCATGTAATGTTAATGACCTTATCTCCCTTAGTAGATTTACTACTTTTTTGAAAATTCTTAAAGGCGTTTTTTTTATATATATATTTATTCTGCTTGTGTAAGAAAAGGTTTTTGGCGTATATATTGTTGTGCTATATTTAGTTATAAAGGTGCTAAACTGGCTTTGTTTCTTTGTTGTTCTCAATATGTGTTATTTTCTAAATGTTAATATTATTTATGTCCCGAATCGAGTTGTTGTAACTCCGGGAATGTAGTTCAACGTATTATACTTGTAAAATACTTTGTGTTATATAATTTATAAATAAAATAAAAAATAAAGAGAAAAACTAAAAATAATAACTCAGTAATACTAATTAAAATAGAATTCTGTTTTACTCGGGTATTTTTTATAGCCTTACGTAATGCACGGATCCCGACATTTGTGCACGCACCTACCGTAGTTTAACCATCCATTCGCCTGAGAGATCGCATTTCGACAATATTTCGCATTTTATTTATTAGGTAAATTGCAAAATAAACTTTCGTCCGTACGTGTGTGCATTGTATGACATGTACACTACAAGCGCCAGACACAAAATGTCATGACGTGACCTTTAAAAAAGTTGACATTTAAGGCAAATCGTAGTATTCAAATTCCCAACGATAATGCCTGGGAAAATTTCAGATTCAATTTTATTCTTTTAAATGTACTGTATAAATAATTAAATAAAACCCCTAACATACACAATAAGAAAATATAACATGCATTAAACATGATGGAACACTAAACTAAACAAATAATATTTTATCAAAATAAAAATCAGAGCATTAAATTCGGCAAAGTTTCTTGAAAATGTACGAAAAAAATATTCGAAAATATTTAAATAAAAACGATAATTTGAACGACGTCTCTAGTTCATATGAATCAACCAATGATAAGAGAGTTGTGGAAGATTTACGGTTAGTACCGTAAACGGGCCAATCGGCAGAACTGACCGAGAAGAAGCGGGAGAGAACTTGAGACGTCACATGCGGATTAATTTCAGAAATGTAAAACTTTAAAAAATCACAGCGCTGATAATACGATACGCATTAAAAAAAAATTGGCTTAGTTTAATAGTAAATTAACAAGTAAAGAATTGTTTAAAAAACCACTGAACTTCCTCATTTTGTCTCTGTCCAAGCGGATGACGAATACAATTCTGTGTGTGTAGTAGAACCAGAATCCTGGACGAGTGCCTTGATTCGATGGCTACTCACAGGTAAACATCTTGACAAAGAAAATTAAGTGGAGAAAAGTCCAACAAAGTAGTGTAGTGGTTGGCGCGTTCGCCTACCATACTTGAAGTCCATGAGAAATAAAACCAAAAAAATTAAACCAGCCAATGACAGGTCATAAGCCCTGTAGATTTCTAGACTTCCATATTCCATTTTCTAAGGTATTCTCCATCCCTGTTTTAATTTGTTATTCCACGAGAAATATTTATTTAAAAGCAATATTTCACTGTCCCTGTTCTGGTTCCCGAAGCGTAAGAGTGACTACCTTGCCGTCCTGTAATACATAATCTAGTTACTTCTGTTCGCGTTCAATCGAGGATAAGTTGCTCCCGGTATTTGCGCAATGGACGGTGAAGATGCTATGAATTATTAATGACTAATTTGTTGTTATTTATTTTTGTTTCGTCCTTTTGTTCTCTTTAAAATAAAAAACGGACACAACTTGTGTTTACAACTAATATTGTATTTTTCGAAAAATATTTCATAAATTAAATTGCAAATATTTTTTTGATTTTAGTTAGCGCTTCTAACAGTTGGTGTTAAACGGGTTATAATTTGAAATTTAGCATTGATTTATGGACAAATAATGTCAGAACTTAATTTTACTGGTGATGTCATATAACACACGTATGTCCGTTCTTACACATTACGTAGCTCAATCATAAATAACTATCGACGTGCTTAAAAACATGC
Organism: Micrasema longulum; assembly: GCF_059751315.1. NCBI lineage: Eukaryota > Metazoa > Arthropoda > Insecta > Trichoptera > Brachycentridae > Micrasema > Micrasema longulum. Next base: position 263,177 of record NW_028277901.1, read on the forward strand.
TAAGCATTTGAGCGATCACAATGAACAATAATAAAAAATGTTTTATAATAGTGAACATGCTTAAGTTACGCAGTCAGGTTTCAAACTTTTTACTAAGCTCTTTCTTGTACCATTTTTAATACAATTACAAGTTTAAAAAAAATATTTTTTCTTACTTACGCACCCACACACACGCACCCTCTCCCTCATTCATTCCCACACGCACAAGTATCCTCTCCCTCATTCATTCACGCATTCACATACACATGAATACAAATATACTTATATATTATGTGTCCTTATATTTACAGTGGATTTTTTTAATTGGCTTTAGCATTGTTAATATTTTTCTACTTATTTTGTTTATGTAATAGCTGTAAAAATTCCAAATAAAATAAAATAAAAATAAAATAAATAAGTCAACGCGTGTGTAATCTTTAAGTCAACGCTCGTGTCGGTTTGTATTTTGTTTTCCTCGTAAATAAATACAGTTCAATGACGAAAAATCAACGTTCACTATAAAAAATAAAACGATATTTATTTATTTATTTTACAGAAACAAACAGTCGACAATGATATAATAACATAAAAAAAGATACGAGTTAAGGACAGACCAGCGAAGTTTCGAAATAAAAATCATACATACTAAATTGTGGTACAACAAAAGGGTGTGTTTATGTGTATTTGTATGAGAGTAAGTATGTAGGTGTGTTTGTGCGTATGTGGAAGTAAGTGTTCAGGCGTATGTAAGTGTGAGCATCATTAAAAAGCAAGTGGGATCGTATCGCAGCTATAAAGAATCGGTCTTAATTTATTTTTAAATTAATTAACTGGCATGTTAAATATATCAATAGATGAAAAAAAGCATAAGAGTTAGAGCAAGAACGAAATAGGAAAAAGTGTTGTGCATAGTTTGTGCTACAGACTGGCAGATGGATATATTGCATTTGCAAAATAGTAAGGAGTATCTAAGGAGTATCTAATACAAAAAAGTGAAAATTAAATTTCAATTATTATGGCGACGGCTTTTCTTGATATTTGGCTTGCCAACTGCCGGCTAAATGCAATAAATAGCTTGATAAATAATCAATTAATAAATTAAAACAGCAGTTTTGGAATATTTTCCATATTTACACCGGTGAAATTCAAATCTGTAATTGCGCAGCAGGATTATACGTCGCGAAACGTAAATATTTTGACATTTAACATTAGGTGTTCACGGATGTTGCATTGTGATCGCGAATACGATAAACAACCATGGTGGGAAATTGTTATCACTTCGCTTATTAGCACGTCGATAGTTATTTGTGATAGAGCTACTGAACGTAGTTATGCAGAAAGCACCCAGCCGTAGGAAAGTGAAACTGGGATAATATCACTTTTGTAAAAATAGTGAATAATCTACAAAACAGTTAGAATGTTTTTTATTTGAAAAATGATAAATAATGCAAACATTAGTTTATTTTATAATACAATAAAGAATTTAATAATGTATTTAACCATTTCTAATGGTTTTTCGAGCCAGGCTGTCCACATAACTTAAGATGTACATTTTGCAGGAAACAGCCAGCCCTGGGCTCCGATTAAAATGAGAAGTTAACATTTATCTTCAATGTTATCTACAAAGTAAAATTAAGTTTACTGTATGAAAAGCAGAACACATTTTTTTCTTCTTGACGTGTTCTGTTATAAGTTACCGACGATAATACTTTAAATGTTCATGCAAATATACTCATTTTTGTACACAAATATCGGTTTTTCTTTGTAGATAATCGAAGATAACTCTGTTAACTTCCCATTGTAATCGGGACCCTGGTAAAACTTTGATGTATGTTGTGTCATTATGTATTGAACATCTTATTTTATATTTATATTAGTGTACTTAGTTATAAGATATTACCTAATTAATTTCTTATATTTATCAAAAAATTCAAATGATTGACATAAGCCAAAATAAATTCTTTAGTGCCATAAAACAGGAAGAAAATTCAAGAATACGTTTGTATTATAATACGTTTACGAATACGTTTGTATTAAGAAAAGTCTGATTGTGTTTCCTCGGACTGCGTTAAGCGTGCCAAAAAAATATTGTTGTAAATAAAAAAAAAAAATTAAAAAAAAACTCACCGTTTTTGGCTGTGGTAGATTAATATATATATATATAAATATTTTGTTCATTGAAATCTAGTCATATATACATACAATAATACGGTTATAATATAATAGATACTTCATAATAGACTAAAAATAATTTTAAACTTATAATTAACAATATACATAATGTGTCATAAATAAAATATTTTGATTTATGAAAACATTAATAAGCACTGTTAATTGTTAGAATATAATTTTCAAGGCGAATTATTTTTTATTTCTCAAAACTTCTGTAGTAACTACCGGTTTAATAAATCATATGTCGTGTCTGATTTTATCATCATTTTGTTTTCGTCTGGTCAAAAATCATTTGTATAAAATATTAAAATATTTTTTCTGGGGTGTTTTTTATTGCAAGAAGAAAAAATTCTAAAACATAATCTTGACGCACGGGCAAAACCGTTGCAAAAATCTAACAGATGACCACAGAATTCGCAGGCGTGTGTAAGCTTTCTGCCTATCTAGCAGGGGCGAATGCTCGATTATTTTTTATGTACATAAATTAAGTTTTCATATATATATTGACATGTGACTGTCAATATATTGATTTTTTCAAACATATATTTAGATATTGAAATATTCCAGTGTAAAAACACCTTTTTAAATAAATATTTCATGTCAACCACGTCGGGAATTTAACCCGAGACCTCGTACATGGTAGATAAACGTGCTGAACACTGCACCACGAGGCCGTCAATTATTCAGGTGATTTTTACGAAAATAACTACTTACCTAATCCATGTCCATGACATTAAAAAAAATCCTTTAGTCTTGCATAAGAACCGTGGACGTCCAGGACTCCGAGAACCTGATGCCTTGTAAAGTAGGCGAGGGTTGTTAAGGCTCTCGGGGGGCATCTGCAGTAAACGATCAGTCAGCCGTAGCGCCTCCGTTTGACTTGATTACCGGAGTTTGCGGCGTCCGTTGTGTCTTATTTCAACATTTGATCAAAATCGTTCTAAAAATATTGAAAAAAATCGTAAATAAACCATGTTTTACGAAAGGAGTTGAGATTATAAGTGGTTTTCCTTGGCACTGTACCTGGCGGTTGGTTTTACACCTCCAATAGACGACTCGCTATCTCGGAAGATCAGTTACACAATACTAGATACACAGAATAATAACAATAGCTATTGATTATAAAATACGGTACATGTTAACTTTCTACAAATGTATCGGGTTCACGGTCAGTAAACGGACTGGCATTTCTAGTTGTCAAACTGCTCGTAATGAAAATCGTTATATTATGTTTATTGTTGATGTTTTTAATAGATATTTCCTGATGAAATCTCGTTGTCAATCGTTTGGGTAGTATCTATCAATCAAACTCCATCAAAATCTAATGATTGTTTAAGATACCACCAGTTAGACAAGAGCGTTAAATGGTACAAAGTAAAACTAATGTTGCATGTGTACAAATGTAACTTTATTTGTAAGACAGGCGCCGTGGCGCAGTTGGTTAGACGGCCAACTGGCGTCCCAGGTTCTATTCCCGCTAGTTGCAAGAAAAAAATCCAAGAAAGTTTTTTTTTCTTAATTGGTCTGGGTGTTGTGGCGTATTTTTCGTTACCTCCTTCCATATCCCCTCTATCCCACCTGCTGACAAGCCTCAAAATATAGGATTAGCGGGTTATTCCATTAAAAATAAAAATAATAATTGTTAGGACGTTATCAAAAATACATAAAATATATTTCATATTACAACAGACATGAATAACATTTTACAGAAGGGATTATATAAGTCCAGACATCTACAGGGCTTATGACCTGCCATTGGCTGGTTTATGTGGCCACTTTACACACTGTAACATTTACCATTCTGTCTATATTTGGACATTTATATTCCTTCGACTCTTCCATCTGTTGATGTTTGTGAAGTTAAAGAGCTGAAAAATTAATTGTTACGGGGGAGATTCATCTCATCAGATCGATTTGTGTCGAAGGTAATTGTTGACATCGTGCCAATTGAAAAATAATATTAACAAATAATGGTTTATCTAAACACAACCCTTGTGCGAGCTTCGGAAACAGAGACATGACTGATATAAAGTTCCCCAAATAATTCAAACAGGTGAAGAATGGAAAACACTAATAATTTTAGGAATGCAGTGCACCTGAATTAAAAAACTTATAGTAATTGAAATTGTTTGAGTACATATTGATTATAATGTAATGTAAACCAATGTATGACAGAGTTACGAATGATAAACTCAGGCGAGGGGCAAATCTGATTCAGGTATAATTGATAAGAACGAATGGATGACGAAAGAATCGTAAAACAGGTATATATGGCGAGAATGAACGGTAACGTGAGACGAGGACTACCGAAGAAGACGTAGCATGATCAGATAAACCAAAATCTTAAGTCTGGTCATGTCAAAAGCGAGCAGAACCGAAGGGCATGTATGACAATATGTATGAATGTGGAAAAAACTAGGAATGTATACCAGGATAGACGTGTATGGCGGTCCATCCTCTCTGCATGTAGTAGTAACTAGTTTATTAATTATATAAATTTGTACAACTATCTAAAAAAATGTACTTAGGAAAAAGGAATTCTATAACCAGCACACGAGGGACAGATTTTTTCGAAAAATATTATTCGGAAGAAATTAAATATGAAATAGTGGTCGTTATAGGTATTAGGATGAACAAGTTCTTTAGAGTTTTGTTCGCAAACATCTTCAGTATTTTGTAGAGGTACTCGAGACATTTGCGATATGATATACCAGAAATAAATAAATTTATGAGGAATTAGAAACAGTACTTATTACTTATTCCAGGTTTCATAACCGCGGGTGCTTTTTATACTCTACGTATTATCATGATTCTTGCTACCTTACCAACTTGTACATATTGGATAAATATAATATCAGAGTATCACAGATATTTATCACCTCACCCGTCAGCAGACTGTGGATGCCTGCAAGCGCCTGACGAGAATTGCAATAATTGTCTTTAGAAATAGAAATAAATATATTTACTCGGTGATGTAATGTTATCGATTATTATTATGGATAACTTAAATAGCGCCATTTTCGTAATATAGTAACCCTAAGGGCGCTTTACAAAAAATGATAATATTGGTTTAAATTTGGCTTAAAATTTATAAATGAAGTAGAACTATACGTGATTTTTCAGGGCCACACCGCGAAACATCTGAAGAATATTCCTCATGGTAAGCTTTAAAAAAACCCTATTAAATTTTTTTTAAGTAATTTAAAAATAAATATGATGATGAACTCAAAATGGAGTAAATCTTTAATTTCTCGGACTAGCATCCCCTCCGTAAACCTCTACCCCTCCCCAACAAAAAAAAAACGGTAAAAACGTATTTGACCAACGAAGCGATACGCACCAGACGTGGATAAGGGAAGCGGCTGGGTAGGAGAGGGGTAGAGGTTTGTGGAGGGACTGCTTGTCCGAGAAATTGAGGAATTACTACATTTTGAGATTACAATTTTTTAATTTTTTTAAATGACTTTTTGCATTTTTTTATTAGGATTTTTTAAAAGCTTTCCATGAGGAATGTTCCTCTGAAGTTTCGCGGTCTGGCCCAGAAAAACCGTGTATATTTTGTCCTTACAGTTTCACATTTCTGCTGGGAGAGCATTTCATGGCATGGAGCCTGCAACCACAACTTAATATGTTGAAGAATATATTAAAATGAAACGCATGTACGAAATTACAATAAAAAAATAAAAAAATGAAGGCAAAAAATAAAAATAACTTTATTTTATTGGCTATGCATATTATATTTAATCAATTCAATATTATGATCAAATTAATTTATTTTCTATGCTGATTTTTTCAAATATTCTGTTACATTTTTTCTTTGATGAACATAGCAATTAAATGTTTCACAATGTTAACACGGATTGTTATTATAAATACCCGTTTTTAGGAATTCTTAACTAGCCAAATCCAGTTCTTAACATTTTGTTGTCGATAGAAAATTAACTCCAAGGTCGCCCATTAAACCTGGCAAAATCTCACTATACTAGCTTAAGTCAAGTTTTTTGTACGGTGCATAAGTAAATTTAACAACTACTACAACGAATTATCAACTAACACCGATATCATAACATAAATTTCGTGTTTGCATAATGCCTTTTGTTTTACGTAAATGTTTTTCAAATCCAATATTTGCAATATTCCGACATTTGTGAATATATTAGATATACTAACACGAAAAGCTAATCTAAACATCATACGAGATTTAGAATTAGCACCGGAAACGAAGAGTTAATGATGTGTGATTAAGAAGCAAACTATAAAAATAATTTAGCAAACCACAGCTGAAAACTGAAAATAGCTTTTTAAAACGGTCCCGTGAAAAGTCAACAGTCAACACACCTTGTAAACCGGTGGAAAAGCCAATATTAATTTCTAAATTATGGTTTTAATTATTTTTAAGATAAATTTATTACAATGCATTGGGCATATAATTTTAATGAAATTTAATCTCAGGTACAAATGTCATCATATGAATATCATAAGCTCGACAGTTCGGGGGGGCCTTGACTCTATCCAGGAACATCCCCGTATCCACGCTACTGCAATCCGTCCATCACATTTTAGGCCTTCTTGGTCTTCGTCGTCCTTGCGACATGGAGAGAATTAAGAGTTTTATGGGGATTTCGCTGTCCATTCTAATTATATGGCTAACCCACCTCAAGCGCTCTACAAGAACTGATCGAATCGGGCTCTCCGTAGATGTCATTTAGCTCCTATTGTAGCGACGACAACATCGGTTGTTTTCTCTCACTGGACTAACGGCGTAAAGACAACTCCTTCGCTCGAATGCTGCAATGGTTCTCTCGATATTCTTTGTCATAACCCAGATCATCCCCGAGATCGACAGCTACCCATATGATGATGAAACTCCTCAAGGTGCTCCTCACCTGTTGATGCACTGCCCCTTTTTCAGCTTTCAGAGACTGGAGGCGCGATGCAGAAGTTTAGGCGAGGACCTATGCGACACCGGAACGGTGATGCTCAATAAAGAACTCATCAGTGGTAGTATCTTAGATGGTCAAGTTAATGCGGGACATTGGTAAAATAAACCAAAGTAGGACGCAAAATGCTGAACACTCTTCAAGTGGAACGGAAGGCCTATTGATGTTGATGATTGTCAACAGGCCGGCTTCTTCTGAAGAGTTCGAAGTAGTTTCCTCTTCAAAGCAAATGCTGAGAAGTTTCTGATTGGCTCACTAAAGAATATCCCTCCTGATCCCAACACTGAATTAGAAAATATAGCCTTTAAAAAGCAGAAGAGTTCCACTTTTAGAAATATAAACCTTATACATAATAAGCGAGGTAAATAATAAATGCGGCCTCTGTGGTGTAGTGGTTAAGACGCTTGACTCACGCACGGTAGGTTCCGGGTTCGATTCCCGGTGAGAACAAAAAAAAAAAAAAAAAAGTGATTTTTCTCAAGCCTGGTTGTTCTGTAATGTAATTCACCACTGTAATTGGGCCTCCCGGCCTGTTGTGGTGCAAAAAAAAATGAAATGAAAAATGCAACTCCCATCTACAAAACAGGTGTCAGAGGCATAATATGTCCGGATTGATCGATTGATTGGTACTTGACAGTGTTTTGAACAGTATCTGTACTGTACTTTCACTGAAAAGAACAGTAACTGGCATCATATAAAGTACATCAGGCTTAGAAAAGAGACTGTCGTCGTAATCGGCAAACTGCGGCTTTGTAGAACGTCGTCTTTGTCATACATACATGCACACAGATACCGAACTCCTGGGACAGAAACGACGCTCTACAAAGTCGGCAGTCTCATTCTTAAGCCCGATTTATTTTATTTACTGCCGGGTACTGTACATCTGGCTTAAGACAGGGACTGCCGAGTTTGTAGAACGTCGTCTCTGTCGCACGAGTCCGGTATATGTATGAATGACAAAGACAAAGCCGATTAGGGCCGGCAGCCTCTTTCTTAAGCCCGATGTCCTTTTTTAATTGCCGGCTACTGTACAGTACTATTTTTATGTTTCTTCCTGTTAGTTTCGTACAAATGTAGATTTACGATAGTTTGTTTATTTTGGTGTGTGTAACGGAATATTTTTTAACATGAATATAAATTAAATTTAGTGTTAAACAGTAATAATAATTAACACTATCGTGAAATTGGGTTATTATTAGTAAAAATTTGCAAAATAAATTGCGGTAATTTTTTGATGTTTATCTCTGTCTTCTCAACTATTTCATTATCGTTTCCATTTTACCAAACGTTGATGACAACGATATCTTTAAACTAGCACATAGAGTCATCAAATAAACATATGAAAGAGCTAATTTTATTTTCAAATGAATACTAAGTCAAGGCTGATGACCAAGTACGGACATGCCTGATGTCGCAATGCTCATTACTCACTAGTCTCCACTGACTACATGCCTCAATCCGCTTGGAACTAACCTTACTTACTGATCTACGAGAGAGTTCGAATAACCAGTAAGAAATGGGGAGAATCGATTGTATAAATTTTCTAAAATTACATTTGAAGCACTGTTTTTTTTATTATCCATTTTATAATTAAAATTAAAATTTAACCACTTGAGCCGATCGGTTTTGAAGCTAAACCCTTATCAAAATACAATTTAGTAATTAATATTATATCCTATTATATAATTTTAAATGTCTACCAAATGAGGATATTAGACGCAAACTTAGAAATCTCCACCAAAAACGGAAAATTAGTTATCGATGCCAAAATAAACTGTACATAAAAACCTACCTACCTACCTAAATAATCATCATCATTCATAGGGCACTGCATTGGTTACATGAAGGTAAGAAGATCAGTCTTACGCTTCAGTTACCAGTCCAGAGACTATAAAATATTCTAATGAAAAAACACATTTTTAAATAAATATTTTATGTCAACCACGTCGGGAATTGAACCTGAGACCTTTTGCACGTCAGGCAAACGCGCTGACTACTAAAGCACGAGGCCGACACCTAAATAATAGCGTAATTCAAAACCGTCTCTAAATCTTGCAAAAACAGATTTTAATTATACCACTAAACATAAGTTGTCTCCGTAACTTTTCATTGGTATGTAGGTACCTAGGTATAATAATCCTAAATTTGAAAAAAAAAAAAAAAAAAAAAAAAAAAAAAAATTCTACCTCATCTCTGTAGGAATATTGATAAAAAAAAATATATATACCTACTCCCCCTCGGGAGAAATCCAGATTTGTGTATGTACAAAAATACACATACCAAAAAATAATGTTGTGTAATAAGATCTGGTCAAAATATAAGTATAAATAAATTGCAGAATTATCTGCAGGCGATTACTAGTACTTAATTTAACTCGGAAGAGTCTTAAATACATAAAAATAAAGTAATATGCTAATTAAAAATACTTAACTTCAATATCAATACATAGATGGTGCTCCAACACGCTAGCGAATGGTTTCTCATTTAATAAGATATATACAAGAATCAAAATGGTACCTGTGTCGATATTCGCTAATAAGCGGAATGGGGAATGTTGTAAAAACGTAAAGTGGCCACTCAACCCAACCAATGACAGGTCATAAGCCCTGTAAACGCTCGAATATCGATAATCCTGAATTTGAAAAAAAAAAAAAAAAAAAATTCTACCTCATCTCTATAGGAATATTGATAAAAAAATATATACCTAGGTACTTGTTTATGATTGAATTCCAGAGCTTAAAATAATTCATTTACAAATATTTTATTTAAATAGGTACCCGGGTACTTGTTTATGGTTGAATTTCAAAACTTTAAATAATTAATTTTCAAATATAGAATTATTTTTTATAAATGTCAAACTCTTCTCTTCTCGTCAACGGGGGTGCACTGTATTTCGGAATACGATTTTCACAAATGTATCGAATGTCAAGTTGATATTACCAAATATCCAGTAAAATGTAATAAATGGGCAGAAATTATAAGGAATTTATGGAAATAATCTGATTGGGAGCCATAAAAAACGAATGTTGTTTGTAAATATTCAAAAACCAACTCTTTCTATACACTAAAAATAACATCTTCCCAATTTTTTGTTATATGCATTCTCGGCGAATGCAATGCTCCTATCTTTTTCCTACTTCATCATCATCATCATCATTCCCTTTCCGAACCTAATGGTGCATAGGACACTGCATTGGTAATCCAATTGCAGCGTATCTTAATCATTTTTGTTACATGAAGGTAAAATGATCAGCCTTACACTTCAGGTATCAGTCCAGGGACTATGAAATATTCTAGTGTGAAAACACCCATTTAAATAAATATTTCATATCACCCATGAAACGAACCCGAAACTTCTCGCATGGTAGGCAAACGCGCTGACCATTACGCCATGACGCTGATTTTTTTCTACTTAATAAATTGAAAATTTCAATAGTTGTAAATATGCTCGTGGCAAAGATCCACATTTCGCTGAAAACCGCACGTAAATCGATCCGGTAGTTGTTCAGCCCATCGAGGACACATACGAACATTGCCTTTTATGACGGTATAAAGTTATAACGCATTGTTTTGAGGTTGAGCTTGACACAAATTTTAATTTGATTATTGCCAATTGGTAATTTGATGGTATCATTATTCTCCGGTTGCCCTGGCGGCGTGGAAGTCAGTTGGAAGTTCCAAGATACTGGATGCCAATAGCAGCCATCGTTCCTACGTGTAATATGTAGTATGTAGTTAACCCAAGGCGGGCCGGGCCGTGCGCCATATCCGCTCCCAAGAAACGGATGGAATAAAAATCATCGCATTATTATAATGTTCCCATACACATGTAATATGTACAGATCGATTAACGTGTGCTGGCACGTTCGCAAAACTCACACAAATGCATTTAAAATCTATACATATTAAATTTTAACCTAATGTGCTCTCACTTTTTAAAATCTCTGTTGGATTGTGTATATGAAAAAAAAAACAAAGGGTTAAGGAAATATTAAAAATGCATTCATTTATCAACAATGTTTTGGGTATGTCCAAACGCTTGCAGCTAAAAGTTTCTTTATTATTTTGTTTAGTTAGAAAAACAACAGCTATACAAAAAAATATACACGACATTATAAAAAAAAACATTAAATAAAGCCAAATCAGTTTTCCACATAAATACAATTATAAAAATCCAGTTCAGTTGGACATTAATTCATAGAAGTGCATGTGTGCGAGTTTTTTGTGTGAGGATGCGTGTGTAAAAAAGTGGAGTGTGGTTTTGGTAGGTATGTGAATATGTGTGTGAGTGTATATGGGTGTGAGGGTAGGTTTATGGACAGGGTGAGTGTGTGTTTCATATGAGTGAATAGAAACAACTTAAATTTAAAATGTAAAAATACTTTTTTTTATAAAGAAACATATTTTTTTTAAAGAAAGAGATAGATTCGTGTGACGTTTCAGCTCTTTTACTTCACAAAAAGTCAGCAGATGGAAGAGTTGAGGAAATGTGTATATGACTGAACTTAGAGATTCCGAAAATAAATCTAGCAGCAGCATTTAGTAAAGACTGTATGCCGTGCGATGTCATACCATTCGCTTATTTACAAAATACTACACAAGCGCAATGTGTAAATGTATTGTTCTCTTGTTGAAAGAGCTCTCTGTAATCCAGTAGCTTTAGCATCTTTGTGCTGAAACAAAGTAATCCAGAAGTACATAATATGCACTTCATTGAATTGAGAAAAGAGGGAAGTGAATTTTTCACTGACTGGGATTAAATTGATTGGATATGATCGATTCGCCGACTACTACTACTACTACTACTACTTCTTCTACTACCATCACGCCATTTCTCCGTAGGGTAGGCAGAGAGATTGGACCGCCACGCACATCTATCCTGGCATACATTCCTAGCTTCTACCACATTCATACATCTTGTCATACATGCCCTGTTAATTTAAGAGTAGGAAAATGTGATATTTTAAGAAATACCAAAGTATGAGGGTGTATTATGTTTGAAAAAATTACCATCTACTTTTTAAATTGAGAAACTGATTAAACCCAATTGTAAAATAAAAATCTACTGCTTAAATGAATGTTTTTAAACTTAGTCATTTTAATGTATGTCGTCCAAATGTATTGGCTCCCCATATACAGTAACAATGTTTATATCAATAAAATATAATCCTTTGAGGCCTTTTTTGTAAAACGATTTATCTCTGGCCTTAAAATAGGCTTCAGTTTCGGCAATCGATTCGCCGGAATGACTACAAAACTTTTTAAAGGCCTTATAATTCTTTTTGGAAGCCACCAGATCTGTATATCCAGCCACGGATAGTAACAAGATGTATCAATTAAATCTCAACACAAATGTACGGAATCATAACTGAAAGCTCGATCGTCCCCAATTCCACCTCAATCTCGAGAAAAACGTCCTTTCCAGCACGGTGGTTTCAGACTGGAATAAATTGCCAAGCCAGTTGTCCATTCCGTTTCAGTTAACCAATTAAAAGCCGTTTGGATTTTTTTTTTAATGCTTCTGTTAAAAAGCAGTACACGATATTTAACGAATAATAATATTTCAAAATGTAAAAGTAACTATGTACCATTCAGAATTCTGCCTATATTCGAACGCGCCTTTATAACTCTCCGGTGCCAGTGAGTTGTTTTAGCACCAGTATCCAATAATTTATTCGAGAAATTCAACTCATCCATTAAAATTAAAAATGGTTTTAATTAAATTTAACTGTCTGTATAAAAACATCACACGAAGTGAGAACATTATTTATGTTGACGGGTCAATACAAAAATCACAAATCTGCAAAAATCTTCTTCTAAAGAGGATGTTTAATTTATAATTTCTTTATTCGCATCGAATCATTTAGTCAACCCTTTTTCATCCGAATTGATTTTTTTAGACGTAAAAAATAATTAACATTTGATTATATTTATGTACTGACATTATTTGCTGACACGCTATAATCTAGCTACTATCTGTTATATGTTTTGAAATTTAATTATAATTGGAAACGAAGAACAAGAATCCCAGCCGTCCATGCAAAAAATACTCATATTTTATAATATTTAGCAAGCAGTTTTATTTGAATTGCTGATTTGGGATCAGACATTAACTTAAAAAGTGCAACATTCCAGTCCTAGTCCAATGTCAGCTACCAACCTGTTTCAGAAAGCTAAAGATCATTTCATCATTTCTATGTTTTAAGTGCCAAATCAATGAATAGTTCGTTTGAAGTTTGTTTTAAATTTTAATTAGATTTAAACGCGACAATTAATAATTATTAGCCATCGCGCATGTTATACGTGCAACATTCGCATTTTCAATAAAATGATTTCATCGTTTGTTTTACCATTTGTTAAAACAACTCCGTAAGTAGAACACTCAACAACATAACATGTTCATACAGTAATTATGCTATGCATATTGCATGCAGGTACAAAGTACGTATGATATTAAAATTTTAATAATTTTATCCTTTTCATATTCGTACACATTCATTGTTATATGCATGTGACTCTAAAGAAGTGTGAGACCCATTATGACTTACACTGTGGAAGCGCAAATTGACATGGTTCGTAACAAAAGGCTACTCAAAACTGCTGAAATGGAGGTCTTAAGGTCCATTACTGGAAAAACGCTTTGAGACCGAATCGCTTAATACCATAATTAGAGATATTATGAATGAAATAGAGGATATCGTGCGATGGAGCGGATCCAGACAAAGATACTGGAGGGACAATGTGGACAGAATGAGCAGCGACATACTTGTGTACACTGCAGCCAATGAAATCCCACCTGGACAACGTCAGCCTGGAAGACCAACAACGAGATGGAGGAACAGTTGGACCTCATCATCTCAGAGAACAACTGGTTTTCTGCAACACAGATCTAAGGACCTCTTAAAAGGTGAAGAAAGAAGAAGATTCTAAAGAAGCTGTTACTTTAATGCCTTTCAAATTAGTGGTCGCAAATAATCGACCTAAGTATGAAATCTTCTGGATGAACGTATAAATTACTATCAAAACTTTTGATATTTTACAAGTCTTCAAAAAATTTGGAGACTTCGTCTCTCGCTGTCTTACTTCATCAATGTCCGCTCACTGGGTGGACTATATAGAGTCCTCAAAATCTCTCTAGGCTTCTCTGTCTTTGGCCAGATCCCATGTGTCCCAAGTCAGGTCCGCGTTCCGCAGTTCGCTCCTAAACTGTCAGAGAACTATCCGCCATATATGACGGATCCCACCCGAGAGCCTTAACCGCGTTTGCCTACATCAGGCATCAGATTCTCACGGTCCTGGACGTCTACTCATCGTCAATTAGTTTTTTTTTTTCATTTCTTATTTTTCATTCAATTTTCTGTTACAGTGTTTTTACCCGAGAGTAGTCATTGTTCTAATTAATGAAACAATAAACTAAATCACATATAAAAATAAATTTAACTGAATTCGTGATTTTTTTAGATATCTTTTCTTGTCGAGGGCTTGTTTATAACAACACGAGAGATGGTGGAAGAAACAAAAATATTTACATAGTAAACCGAACCTGCACTCGAGATAAACATGCCTACCCTGGGAACTGGGAACTGGGGACTGCGTCAGTTGTTTAGTTAGTGTTTAGTATATTGTGGGTGGGGAGCGGAGTGCAGACAAGATGTTTCGCTACTTGAAGAGAGTCTCAGCATGCACTTAACTTAATGGTTAATTGGATAAGCAGCTTGTTAGTAGAGACACTTAAAACATTACGGAGAAATGGTTATGACAAAACGGCACTAGTTCTATCTGCATGGAGACAAATATCATATGAAATTATTTACACGTTAGGTCAGTGATTTCCAAAATAAGGGATAGTCTGCCAAGAGTATGACAATTTAAACTGTAGTAAATTGCACAATTCACAGAAAGGAATTTATGACAAATTTATTTGTATTTTTTTTATTTATTTATTTATTTTTTATTTAAATTTTATTGATAAACCCTTACGGGTTACATACATTTAACAAAATGTTTTCACTTTTAAAATTCACATTCTACTGTTAATAATAATATTTTTAACATCTTTTGTAAAGGTTGCCTGAGTCTTTTGTTTAGTTTTGTCTGGTAGTTTATTGTATAATTTCAGTCCATGGTTTATAAGTCTTGATTGTCCTTTTCTCGTTTTAAAAGATTGTATATGATATTTTTCTGATATTCTCGTATTGTGTTCATGTTTACTACAATTTTTTTTAAGTTTTAATTCTTCGTCTACAATTACATCAGTGGCTAATTTATGAATAAATTTTAAAGATTCTAGTTTAAAGAGTTCAGTTACGTTTAATTGTTTAGTTTGTTCAAAAAGTTCTTTAGTTGCTGTTTGATAGGGAAGGTCATATACTAACTTTAATATTTTATTTTGCTGTCTTTGTAGTCTGTTTATGTCATTTTGATATCCTGTTCCCCATAGTAGTTGCATATAACATATTTTAGTTTTTACATATGCTTCATACATGAATTTTTTTTCCTTTATTGGAACAAAGTTTTTGATTTTAAAAAATAGTTAAATATATTATAGTTAAAAAATAATTAAATTTTTTATATGAATTGTCCATGTCAATTGTCTGTCTATTGTTAGTCCTAAGTATTTAACATGTTCAATTTCAGTTAGTCGTTCATTATTTATGTAAGCATCTACTTTGTGACATTTTTTTCTAGATTCAAAATGGATAATATTGCATTTTTTTTCATTAAGTGTAAGTAAGTTTGTGTTTGTCCATTTAGTCAATATAGTAAGGTCTTCGTTTATGTCATTGTTTGTTGATACGTCTGTTTGATTTTTATAAAAAAGTCCAATGTCGTCGGCATACATAATAATTTTCCCTTTAAAATTATACAGTGATAAGTCATTAATATATAATATATAAAATATATAATAGTGGACCCAAAATAGATCCTTGTGGGACTCCAAAATTTACTGTTTGTATAATATACTGTATATGTTAATTTATTATTATTGATAATAATAATACTCTAGCCGCTATTAAGCTGATGCGTGTATATCAAGTGTACATGGTTATTAAACAATATAAATTGATGTGTGCATCTGGGCGGTTTTTGAACACATTAACTGAACTAGCACCGATCACTTTCTCGGGAAGGCAATTCCATTTCTCCACAACTCGGTTTGTCAGGAAGTTGTTCCTGGGGTTGGATGTGGAGGAGGTAGTGTTGAGTTTCAATGAATGAGCTCTGAGATGGCGGTTTTCATTCATAGTGAACATTGATTTCAACTTGGGTACATCGGATGGACGGAAAGAAATCTAGTCCCAATTTAAATTCTTTTTTAATTTGACAAAAAAAACGCGTTCATAAAAACAGCAGTTTGATTACAACAAGTCTTGCAGCTACTGAGCGCATGGACGGTTGGAATTTTAAACCCCATTTACTAAATTTAGGTATTTGAACGTGGACAACATTTACACATCAAAGCTAGATTACCAAGCGTCTTACAGCTACAAAGGGCATGGACGAGTGGAATTCTAGCAACTTAAAATTATTTCAATCAATTTACAAAAAAGGCAGTTAAACGTGATTTTCTGAATGGTTTTTAATGGACATCATTATTTTTAAAATATTTAACCGGTTGTGGATTCATCAAACTAAATGCATTTATGTGTCAACCTGTCGTTTACAAAAGAAAAATATTACAATGAACTTTTATAAAAAAAGTTTACTTACTAATTTGAAAGTAATGAATGCCGCACGTAAGTATATATATTTTTTATTTTTATAAATTTATTGCAAAAAATTAGTACACATACTTAATAACAGGCAATCTATTAAAAAACTTATTAATGTAAAATGAAAACGGAGTATTCTCTGTTTATGATAGTCTCCATTTTACATGGCTCAGCCTGTTCTAAGATGGAGATTATTATTACACTCACTTTGTGATTGTAAAAAAAAGGTTCCATGTGTGGCACGTCCATAGGATCAGAGTTTTTTTTTTTTTTTTTAAAGGAATAACCCGCTAAGCCTCTATTTTGAGGCTTGTCAGCAGGTGGGATAGAGGGGATATGGAAGAAGGTAATGAAAAATACACCACAACACCCAGACCAATCGAGAAAAAAAATCTTTCTTGGATTTTCTTCTTGCAACTGGCGGGAATCGAACCCGCGACGCCAGTTTCACAGATAGCCGTCTAACCAACTGCGCCACGGCGCCTGTTGTATTTCGTAATATTTTAATAAAAATATGAAATACCCACGGTTTCAGGATATTTACTGTTATTTGGATTCTACATCTTAATGAAATAATCTTAATATCTAAATTTGTTTAAGTGAATTCGTTCAGCAGGGAATAATTTATAGATTTGGAGTGTAAAAAATACAGGCCAAGCTACGACTAGTCAATGAATTAGGTCAGAGTCAAATATCTCGAGAGTCGATACAATATAACAATGATTGATGAGCATTAGACAGTTTTTCCAAAACAGGTCGGTGTAGACCATTTCCGTACCGAACCTAGATAAAACCGTAATGTTTTTAAAATCATTTCAATCGATATTTAGACTTTGTAAACAAGTTTTAATACCTGTCCGTGTGCAATATAGGCTTATATGGGCATAGTCCATAATGTCCACATTGTCCGGTATCCATCGCTAGCGGCCAGCCTCGCCTCGAGGGACCGTATTACCAAAATGCGATGTCTCACAGTTATCTTGACACTTGAGTTATTTTCTCCGGTGAAAAACTGACATAAATAATTTTGGCACTTTAAATGTGAGCTCCGACCCATAATATTCTCGCTGTATATTTGGTAAAAGTGTCATTCTGAAAGTAATTTAAAAATTAAAATCGAAGTAAAAAACACATTTTAAAAGTTTTTAGTGAGTATTTACGTAATTGGAAATAATATTAAAATTTTTTAAAAAAATCGTAAAAGTAATTCAAAGGCAAGAATTTAAATAAATAAGAATAAAAAAAACATTCAAAATGCAAAAAAAAAAGCATTTCCAAAAATGGAAAAAATCATATTTATATAGATACATACATATTTTAAAGAATTAAAAAAAGAAACGATAAAAATAAATAAAAAACAATAAATTCAAGTTAATTTTTAAAATACCTTTAAAAAATGACCGTTATAAAACGAAATAACACAGACTAAAATGAATACAAAGGCATTGGAACAATAGGCATATTTCCCCCCTCGGCAACTACACATGGGCCTACACATAATCTACGAAATGTGCTTTATCTGTCCATACGCTCAGTAGCTGCAAGACTTGTAATCTGATTTCCATTTTTATAAATTTGTTTTTTATTTCATTTTTTCAAATATCACTAAAACTCTTAACTTCATTATCAAATAAAAAAAATCAATAGGGGCTGGGTTTCTTACTGTCCATGCGCTCTGTAGCTGCAAGACGTGCTGTAATCTAGCTCCTATATATCATAATTGTAACATACCATAATTGGAGACGAGGAACTAGAATCCCAACCGTCCATGCGCTCTGTCGCTGCAAGACGTGCTGAGATATTTATATATCGTACAGCGCCCTTGAGGTGATTTTCACAAAAATTGCGCTGTATAAATTATCCAAATATGTATTTAGTAAAATGTTTGACCGCAATGTTGATGCTTTAAATATCAATAATACATATTGTAGTTATTTTATTTACAATAAAACAAACACGTTCCCGTTACCGCGCTCAGTAATTTAATAACGGAATCGAGCACTCAGACATACCCAATATCCAATGCCCAGCCCTTTCCTTCCCCGATACCATCTACCATCTAGTCTGTCTCGTACATAAACAGCTTTCCTTCTTAGTTAAATAACTTCGCGTCAGTAAAACGACGTAGTTTATCGTTTAGAATTAACAAATAGACAAATGAAGTGAAAGAACTCGAATATCACAAGTCACAAGTCTCCAGTAATCCTTACCGCTAGAGCTGACCCTTCCTCGTGCCTTCGCCCCGCCATTAATCTTGCACCGAGAATCTATTTAGATTCACATTAAGAATTAGTTCCAGATTGTTCTACATTCCGCCTCCAAATTGCTCCCGCCTAAATGGAACCCGTTTCTTTCAAATGCACAAAACCCCACACCCATTTATACATATACGTATACAATTATACACACTGGCCCATTTTTTTTTCAATGGCTTTTAAATAAATGAAAATTTTATATTAAATTGATTGATTATACAGTTTTTAACAATTACTTTGAAATTTTATATCAGTCAAAGAAATTAAATTATGGTAATTTAATTATGGATTTGAACCTCGGACCTTTGATCCGTGAGTCCGCAACACTGTCGCGCGACTAACCCTGTTTAGAAACCTCACACTCTTGAATAAAAGTACACGAAGTCCTGGGTTCGATTCATGGCGGGTCGACATTAAATCAGCACTGCAATACTTTACTGTCTCTGAACTAGCACCTGAAACGTAAGTCTGATTACCTTACTTTTGTGAAACATATTTTAACGATACGTAATGTAACGGAAATTCGACGAGTTATTGACGAAAAGATATGATCGAAAATTTCGTGAAATGGGTGAACGTTTGCCAACATAGCCAAGGCAGGCATTTGTCGGACGTTATGTTCCGCACATGACCTCTTTATATATATATATTTGGATAATTTATACAGCGCCATTTTTGTGAAAATCACCTCAAGGGCGCTGTATAATAAATAAATATCCCAGCACGTCTTGCAGCTACAGAGCGCATGGTCGGTTGGGATTTTAGTTCCTCGTCTCCAATTATGATATATTACCATTCTGATTTATAGAAGCTAGATTACAGCACGTCTTGCAGCTACAGAGCGTATGGACATTGTCTCATCTAGACACCATTTGCTTTTTTTATTTTTATTTTATGTGACAACGAAGTTAAGAGTTTAGCGATATTTAAAAAAACGATATAAAAAACAAAATTATTAAAATAGAAGTTAGATTACAACAAGTCTTGCAGCTACTTAGCGCATGGACGGTTGGAATTCTAGACCCCATTTACTAAATTTAGATATTTAGTAGTTGATAACATTTACCTATTGAAGCAGCTACTATTATTGTGGATAATGTATAAAGCGCCATTTTTGTGAAAATCACATCAAGGGCGCTTTACAATATCCCAACACGTCTGCAGCTACATATTGCATTGACGGTTGGGATTCAAGTTCCTCTTTTCAATTTAATTTAATTCAGTAACAGATAACAGATAGGAGCTAGATTACATAATGTCTTGCTGCTACAGAGCGCATAGACGGTATGAAGGCTAGCCCCCATTTACATTATTTAAAAATTAAATTTTGTTTTTTTAAATTTTTTTTTTAATCGTTTACAAAAAAGATCCGGATTACAACATATCCTGCAGCTACAGAGCGCATAGACAGTTGGAATTTTAAACACTTTTTATGAAATGTAAGTTTGAAATTATTTAATAGCTTCTGACAATGATTCCATATTTTACATTGAAATGAAAAACACCCTCAAAATTCAACTGCAGTATGTATTTTAAAAAAGAATTGAAATTCAAGTAGATTTTGAGACAACCTTTATTTTCAGATGCATGAATTACACCAAGTCAATTTGAACAAGTGGTAATGTCTTTGAGGGCGAGTAGAGAAATAAAAACATAATATTTTGCAAACATCTACTCGATTCAAATTGGCTGTTAACAATTTTGTGCAATTTAACAACATTTAATATGTTTCAAGATGTCGTTAAATAAAGTAATTGCATCGTCACCGACGATGCTAAAGGCTCATACAAAACCTCTCTGATAACGATATCTCTTATCACCTCAAATATTTTATTTTGAACTGTTACGCATTACACATTTTGGTTCAGTTCTTGCACCTTTCGAGTTGGAATTTACCGTTGTCAAATTGTCAAGAGACAAGATTTTTTCTAGGGCAGAGCGGGTACTCGACAAGTACTGATTTCGTTAGACAAAGACAAGCAGCCGTCAAACAGACGGCGTTATGTTAGTGTGAAGTATGAACTTCTCAACGACCGATGTGAAATATGAAATTTTAAACATTAGAGTCGAGAGCACGCGCACAGGTGTTCCGCAGGGTGTATTTTTAGTTCCCCGTCTTTAACTTGCATACCTATAGTAACCACATTTAAAGTTGGCGATTCACACCGCCATCGCCAGTCTAGGGCTGCATGAAAAACAAATAATTCTGATGATAACATATTGCAACAGGAATGGGAAATATTTAGGAAAAGGAAATATGAAAGTTGAGGAATTTACGGGGCTTATTTATTTTATACTTTACAAGGCATCAGGTTCTCGACGTCCCGGACGTCCGCTGCTAATTAAGTGGGCAGTTCATGTCGGACTTACGGGACGCGAACCTGACTTGGGAGGATGCACACGAGCTGGCACCCGACAGCGATGCCCGGGGGATCTTCGTGGACACCATATGCTCCAACTAGGGAGCGGACATGGAATGATGATATGACTTAAATGTAACATTTACCATTCTGCTTAAGTTTAAACAAACGTCTTTTTTCAATTATTTTAATATGGAAAGTGGCCACTTAAACCAGCCAATGACAGGTCATAACCCCTTTAAATGCCTAGACTTCCATATTATCTTCTCAATAATGTTTTCTCTCTCGGTTGCAACAAATTTAAAAATGTTCATTGTGATCGCTCAAATGCTTAGCATGATTTTAAGCACGTCGATGGTTATTTGTGATTGAGCTACTGGTACAACGAGTGATGCTTATAACTTTCCCGTAATAACCGAGTTCGACTGTAATATTAAGTCTTATTAGTTTTTTTTTAAAGGAACCTCACATTTTCAAATTTCATATTTTAAATATTGTTTCCATCGGAATCTTCCAGATTCGTGTTGGAAAAAGTGATTAACTATTTCAGTTTCAACCCTGAGGTGTTCCTGGATCGACCATCACCCGCGATGGAAATAGAGCTCGTTATTTTGAATCGGCGGTCCTTACTTCCGCTGAGCGAATGGTTAACAATGTAAAGACTGAACCGAAACGTCCAACGCCAGAGCCGAGACTATTTTGGTGCCGCGTCAAAGGTGTGGCCATTTTGTAGAGTTACCTACTTCTTGACTGCGCTCGCACTTGCCGATGGAGACTTCCCTTTTCTGACTCCCACTTCCCCCCTGACTTCCCTATTCCAGGTCTCCGCCATATATTATGGCATGACGACACGCGTCTCCGGACACGTGGGATGATCTCCGGATCTTAAAATAATAACACTCGTATATTAAGCAAATTAATGAAAGCAAACAACGCAAGGCCGGTAACGAAAATTTTCTTACGAAGTCAATTTTTTTTTAGATTAGTACCCTTGTCTTGTCCTGAATAAGCACGAATTGCATAATGTTTATTTAATTTTGAAATATGGTGTTATTTTTTATGTAACTCTACAAATGTATCGGTTTTTATAATTAAAAAAATATGCGTTAGGAAAATGATAAATGCTGATTTCCTGGCAACATGCAGGCCAATTTTTATTAGACTAAATTTATTAACATTGATGGATATTTATATCGTGAAACTTTTTCTTATTGCAAAATCAAGACCAGAATATTTTTACAAGCAGGAAAATAGTCACGAACTCAACAAATAAAAATTGAATAAAATTCCACTAGCGAAAAAATCGTTCATGCAAAGAGGGCTTATGTGCAAAGTCGTAAAAATATTTAATTAACTTTTTTAAAAAATAAAGGAAATCAATTGTATCAAAAAAAATTCAAAAGAGTTAAAAGTGTTCTTAATAGATTTTACTATCAATATATTCAAAATACGTTTTCATTTTTTAATATCGGGTTTAAAAATGAGCACAACACAAAACGGCTCGCAGTTGGCGTCACGTTATTTTGACGTCACGCGTTTTGCCCGCCGACTTCGCTTCTAACCAATATTGCGCACAGATATGGCGCGAAAACGTCATACGTACCGTTTGTCGCATGGACGCAAAACGTCTTGTTTTTGGGTCATTTAAAAAAATATATTTTAAACCTTCGTCGAAAATTTATCCGACGCCGCACGAAAAACATAATTGTACCGTCAGCATCGTAATTTTTTGCTTATTTAAAAAAGACAATAAAAATGTGAAAATACACTATTGGATTAAAATTTTAAGCTACTATTTTATAGCTGAAATATTTTCAAATGTTACCGAATGTAATCAGTTTAATTCTCAAAACATTTTGTACAATGACGACGCCGACGCGCGACGCCTGTAGTCCTTAAAATATAGCTTGATTAGAATGACAGTTGTCAGCAGAAGTGAGGACATAACTTTGTAGTGACATCTAAGGAGTGATTTATATTGGCACACGAAAAATCATTCGTATCTGGCATGTTAATTTATTTTTTTAATACAGTGCTTGATATATAAATCAACATAATTGGGGAGGAAGTCCAGCCAGTCTGCAAGCATTTGGAAATACTAAACATTGTTGAAATAGAATCAGCTTTAAAACTAAAAAAACTAAAATAAATCTAATTATTAACGACGTTCTTACAAGGTTACGTCATTTTGCAAAAATGTTAGAGATGAGATAAATTGATCAACGTAAATCGATCAAATAAAAAATAATTCACTTGTTGTTATTCATGAAAAAATGTATTTAATGTCTTATTTTTTAACAATATTTTAAGTCTGTCCAAATTTTTGTAGACAAGGACTGGATTCAACTCCCTGGGAAGCTGTTTTTATTAACATATTATAACAGAGATGAAGAACATTTAAAATAAGGTAATGTAGAAGTCTAGGTATCTACAAATAAATAAAGGTTTCAGTTTTTTAACTTTACAAACATCAACAGATGAAAGAATTGAAGGAATATAGATGTTCGAATGGGCAGAATGGTAAATGTTACACAGTGTGTAAAGTGGCCACTTAAACCAGCCATTGACAGGTCATAAGCCGTGTAGATGCCTAGACTTCTATATTACCTTCTCTTAAATGTTCTTTATCTCTGTTGTAATATGTCTTATTTTTTAGTAAATAATAATCTTAAACACACTATAATAGGCTTGTTTTTGCGTTTTAATATCAATTTTCAGAAACAAAGTCTCACGTTTGCATGAAAAAATTTATAAAATTGATTTTATCAGTACATGATCAGTAATCAATAATTTCACATCACTAGTGACATTAGTTTGACAGCTGTCATTTTAATCGAGCTATATTTTAAAGATTATAGTTGTTTTGTAAAACTACCTTTTAAATACAATACAATGCGACCATATTGTAAACATAAATGTTAAAAACAAAAATAATGTCATCACCGTTAATTATACATATATAAGCATAATAAATAATGATTCATAGTTCACCTCCACAAGTAAGACATCATTGTATACTTGACGTCATTCACAATAATATTGGATGATGTCTACATTTTTGTTATTCACATGTGTATTATTGACTGGCTTTAGAAAGCCGTCTTTAATATCAGCATGAGGTACGTATCAGCATACGATACACCCATTCTCTTCAACGGAATTCCAGAATTCCAGGTGAATTCGTTCCCGATGATCTTCACCTGCCCACGGTTGGACACCCGCCTATTCGCACATCCCACACTTGATATTTACTCTTTTGACATTTACAAACATCTAGTGACAAAGCTCGTGATAATCATATATTTGTACTTCATATTAAATGATTTGAAACGTGTTAATAGATAGTGTTAAAAGCGCACGTAGGAATCAAATGCATTTATTATTCATTTCTCTTGACGTGGAATTTTTATGTGAAATAATAACCTTGCTAGAATCAACTTTTTTAAAACTTCTTGATGTAACACGACACATTAAATGTGAATATGATGCTTTACACCACGTGTTGCTGCTAATATACAGCAATTAGTAAATTGTTATTTTCCATATTGAATGACAATCATTTCTGAAAAATTTAGTCTAGCTATCTGAAGTCATTTTGGAAAAATGTGCAGTTGTGCAAATGCCTTGCGCGTGTTATGGGTCGGGTCCTGGACATTGTTTGGAGACCATATCTCTTCTTTACGATTGTCGAATGATCACCATGCGCTTCGGTAGCTAGGATTGAAAAGGTCTAAAGTCGGGATGTACTGGGAAGTTATAGCTGCCTCGTTCTTTCGTACGCTTATACGTAGATGTATCCTTTTACGTAAGCAGACAACACCTACGGTCTCAGATGTGATCTTTGGCAGGAATTGGGTTAAACGTGATTGTATAAAGCAGACCAATCACAAAACAGCATTCCTATTTCGGGCACAGTGTACTGTTTTGAAAGGATTTTTTGTTGCCGATACGAAGAAAAATGACATATTATTCCATAAATCACTAATAGACTAATTTGACCCAATATATTTTTACATAACAATGTCTTCCCTGAATGTTTTTGAGTATTTGTAATTATGTTCTGATGTAACACCGCGAAAGACGCCGCTTCCTCAGTGGACCATTGGTTCACCTGAGGATGTGAGATGTCACTATGTAAAGCGCCCTTGTGGTATTATATTACGAAAATGGCGCCATATAAGTTATCCACCATAATAATAATGTGAGATCACTCGCCACTTACCTGATAGCCAGTTACTTCAATGACTTTACAACAAAGCAATACAAAACATGAACCCCAGAGAGTCTCTTAGAGATAAGTTCAAAGATATTGACATGTTGACGGTCACGTGTCAATATATTTTCGAAAATCTAATGTACGTTCATATTACTCGATTTAATAAACTCTTCTATATAAATGTATCTACAACTAACTACAGTGCACACTCGCCTATGAGGAGAATTCATGTGTTTGCAAACGAATACGCAAATGATATAGATATATTTAATACAACACTTTTGAATTTTTAAAGGCAGTGTGTCAATTTATTATCTCCAAATTTAAATTTTTAAATAATACTGTGTTGTTTTATATTGTATACCTTTTGTTAACTTATATCTGTATTCTTAATTATTATTTTTCTACATTCTTCTAATTTTAAGATTCTTTTAATATAACCAATAGGAAAAAATGAACTCCTGTTCTCTCTACTGGAATATATGTATGTATGTACTATATGTAAGATTAGTTTTATAAATTTTTAATTTCTTTTTCTTATTACTTCATTTTCAATTTTTTGCTACTTTTGTGTAAAATATGTCTGTCTTTATTTATAAATATTTGTAAAACATGTAAAAGCCTACAAGGCGTTTAAATAAATAAATAAAAATAAACATATGGATGAATTTAAGTGGAACAGAGATTCCATAGGTTCAACACAGGAAATAAAGATAAACTAGCTGTGCCCACTACTAGACTGAATAAAATTAATAATTAATTTGCTTCAAACTGCATACGATTCTACAACAACCTACCTCTTGAAATTCAGGCTTTGCCAATAAAGAATTTTAAAGATTTTGTCAGCACACGCTGTTTGGAAAGAGCTACTAGACGAGTAGTCGATGAACATTTGCAAGACAATACATACATTATAATGATTGCTTGTTGTTTTTAGTTTTTTATTTTTATTTTGTTGTTGATTTGAATTTATTAGTTCGTTGAGTTTAATTTATTGATTGTTAACACAACAACAACAACAAACCATCACGCCGTTTCCCCGTAGGGGTAGGCAGAGAGGATAGAATGTCATAACACTCTATCTTGGCATACAGACCTCGCTTCCTCTACATTCATACATCTTCTCATGCACGCACGCCGATTATTCCTACTTTTGACATGTCCATCTTCAAGTATTTGATGGATTTGATCGTGCCACGTCTTTCTCGGTCGTCCTCGTTTTCTGCATCCATCAACATTTGCATCGTAGATCCTTTTATTAATTGTTAAATAGGGAAATATCACCTTTTTTACTATTTTAAATTAATACGGGTCTGTAAAATATTGTCGAGTAAAAAAAATAATTTTTTTGTTCTTATTAGTATCAAAAAAATATTTTTTAATTTATGATTTGAAATTCCCGCGAAAACGATTCATTGCGTTGGCCACGCCCCTAATACGTCACGATTCGATTAAATGTTAAACTTTGTTTGTGACCGCATAAATTTAAATAGAACATGTCACAATTGTCAAGGCCAAACATGCCGCGTTTTTGTAAAAATATATTTTTTTGCAATTTAATTTTAAAATATTTAACCACAGTATCCATATTGATTTTGAAAATACAATAAATTTATATAAATCCATTTCATATGTATTTATCGATATTCGTATTATGTGATATTTCCCTATTGGAATTTATTGATGTTTATAAGTGATTCCTATGTAAAGAATATATTAAAATAAATTGGGCTTGGAGGAGTAGATTTGGCGATATCAGAACACTCGTCCTCCACTCAGCAGCCAGGCTCTTTAAAGACCTCGGCTTGGAAGGCGAAAACTAAGTCACGGGGACCCGTCACAGTAGATCTCCTCAAATTGCAGTGACGTCAGAATCTCATTTAACACTGACCCCTATCTACAAGAATAAGATTAACTTTCTTTCTATGCGCGTTTTCATAGAACACCAACATAATGTCACGCTAGATAAACTTTTGACCCACAAACGTAACAGTACAAAGATATTTACATACATACATAATTATGGATTCTATCTCTACTGACAGCTGACAGCACTGACATAATATCGCGAGTAATAGACAATATGAAACGTGTAACGTGTAATCAACAGAGCCACTACCCAATACAGGCCAGCTGACAGCTGACTGTTGCATACTACACAATCACAAGCAATAGTAAAATCAAAATGCATCAAATGTTGTAAAAGACGCCCGCTTATGCAAAATGTAATGCTCAATGGTTAATCTATATACAGAGTGTTCTTTAAACCCTGTCACATCCGAAACCACAATGATCAGTATGACCAAGAAGACATATTGGCTATAAATTTTTAGAACGAATAAAATTTACAAAAATAAAATATTGAAAAAAACAAATGGTTGCTTACTTCTGCAAGGGAGAAGAGAAGAAAGGGGAAGGGGGAGTCTGATACACCGTCAACCACATGGCTATGCCCCTCTCGCTTCTCCCCTGCAGAAGTAAGCAACCATTTGTTTGTTTTTTTTTTTTTTTTAATCTGCGTCCTAAATATTGTTTTAAATATGCTAATATGTCTTCTTCCTCATACTGATCATCGTGGTTTCGGATGTGGCAGGGTTCAATGAACACCCTGTATAAATGAATGTTTCAAAGTTTGCCCTTTATAGACTCGATAACTACTGGACCAATTTACATAAAATAATCTCATTTACGTGAGTTAGGTTTGTAAATAATAATATATTCAATACGTTTATCAGAAAAAAAGTTAGGAGCGAATATCTGTTTTTTATCGAACTTCCAGGGTTGCATTCGACTAAAATGCATATTCCGAAAAATTAAGAGAACGAAAGAAAATTATTTTAACTTTTACAAACATCAATTATTTTTAATGGATACTGAATTGATTAATTTCCGTAGAATTTCTCATTTTCTACATAGTAACTAATTTTTAATCGATTTCTAGTAATTTTTAAACAATTTTAATTGACATTTGATACATTTTTGAAAAACGGATTCTTACACAAAATGCACCACTGTTGGTAAGTAGCACAAAGTTTGACAGTTGCAAAAATTACATAAAAATGAATTATTGTATGTTTTGGAATTCAACCATAAACGAGTACCTCGGTAGGTATCTAATTATATTCAATATTTGAATATTAAATTTTTTTAGTTTTGGAATGCAATCATAAACAAGTACCTAGGTACCTTCATATCAATGAAAAGTATTTTATTCGGAGAATTTCTGCATGCTTTCACGACACAGTCATTTTTCTTTTATTATAATTTATTAATTGACGGACTTATACAGTCCATTCTAACAATGGTTACCACATTTTCTTGTACTAAATACAGGTACAAATTAAATAAAATATAACCAAATAAAATTAATGCTAGGACGAAAAAAAATTACTACCTCAAGACAAGATCTCGTCTATCTTAGTTCTTTCTTTTCATACACGAAATAACAGGGAAATAAGATAAAGCGTTGCCCACAAATTGTACGTACGTAAAAAAACAATTAAATATTATATGAAATAGGGGCTATAAGCTCCTGACGTCACTGCCACCTGCGCAAATCTATTGTGACGACTATCAACAAATGTAAATACATAAAAAATTAAGTCGAAACATATATGAATTAGCTATCTTTTTTTTAAGTGCGAGGGCAACGCAGAATTAGCTTAAATTGAGATAAATTTATTGACGAACTAACGTGTCTTTGTTATACGTTAATGGAATCGCGATGAAAAAATTCTAGTCAGCCTTGCGCAAAATAGTAAAAACTTAAATCTCGGTTCAATAAGTTTACGGGTTTTCACCGGAACATTAACTAAATACAAGTTGCTTCTCGATTGCTCTTTGCACTTACAGTTAGACTCGGAATTAACATATTCAAATCTACAAACATATTATTCTGTGTCAACAAATGCACGAGCGGGGTTAAGTACGGCAAGTTTGCGTCGTGTATGTACGAGTATGAAGACAATCTATTTGATGTAATGTGGGCTCCTTTTTGACTGTTACTGTAGTTATATCATTATTAATAATTAACATGCAACCTTGAGTATGATCCAGCGACTACCTACCTACTACCTCCGAACCTAGCTTTAATAAGCAGATGCGGCCAGTTGCGGCCAGTTGCGGCACCTTGTAAAACAGTTTTTAATATTTTTTTATAATTTTCTCTCTTCGTTTTAAAAGAGCCAATGTTATAGATCGCAACTGCACAGTAGCTCAATCACAAATAACTATCGACGTGCAAATAAGCGACGTGATACCAATTTCTCACCATGGTTGTTTGTCGTATTCGCGATGACAATGAAACATCCGTAAACACCTAATATTAAATGTTAAAATATTTACGTTTCGCGACATATAATCCTGCTGCGCAATCACAATTTTGAATTTCACCGGTGTAAATATGGAAAATATTCCAAAACTGCTATTTTTATGCACATATTTATTAATTCTTTACCACGCTATTGCATTTAGCCGGCGCGGCGGTTGGCAAGCCAAATGTCAAGAAAAGCAGTCGCCATAGTAATTGTAATTTAATTTTTACTTTTTTGTATTATATACTCCTTACTATTTTGCAAATGCATTATTTTTTATAGTAAACGCTGATTTTTCGGCAGTGAACTGTATTTATTTACGAGGAAAACAAAAAACAAACCGACACGAGCGTTGACTTATGACCGCGATAACTTAAGCGTGTTCATTATTGTTCATTGTGATCGCTCAAATGCTTCGTATGTTTTTAAGCACGTCGATAGTTATTGGTGATTGAGCTACTGGACGGCTACTACTACTACTACTACCATCACGCCATTTCCCCGTAGGGGTAGGCAGAGAGAATGGACCGCCACACACGTCTATCCTGGCATACAATCCTAGCCTCTTCCACATTCATACATCTTGTCATACATGCCCTTCGGTTCTGTCTGCTTTTGACATGACCAGACTTAAGATTTTGGTTTATCTGATCATGCCACGTCTTCCTTGGTCGTCCTCGTCTAACGTTGCCGTTCATTTTCGCCATATATACTTGTTTTACCATTCTTTCGTCGTCCATTCGTTCTACGTGACCAAACCATCTCAGAGACCCTTTCTTAATCTTATCAATTATACTTGTCTCAGATTTACACTCTCGCCTGATTTCATCATTCGTAACCCTGTCATACATTGATTTCCCACACATTCGTCTAAGAGATTGCATTTCAACCGCGTTCACTCAGCCTTGCTGCTTGCTAACAGAACTGCATCGTCAGCATACAACAAGCAGCTTACTGAAAAATTATCCATTTTTGCTCTAATACCCATACATTCTATCTCTTTCATACAGTTGTCCATGTATAGATTAAACAACCATGGTGACATTACACATCCCTGTTTCACGCCTTTTGAGATCGCAAACCAAGATGTAAATCCCCCATTAACTCTTATACACGCTGAACTCTCCTCATAGAGAGACGATAA
Organism: Micrasema longulum; assembly: GCF_059751315.1. Lineage (NCBI taxonomy): Eukaryota > Metazoa > Arthropoda > Insecta > Trichoptera > Brachycentridae > Micrasema > Micrasema longulum. The sequence goes on from NW_028277901.1 coordinate 294,269, forward strand.
TGCACGTATAAGTTTATTGTTTACTCAATACTTTTCCAACACGCCCCACAATTTCATTCTATCTACTTTATCATACGCTTTTTGCAAATCGACAAATGCGCAGAATAGTTTTTGGCAATGTAACATTATCGACAAAATCAAGAAAAGAGTTCTGCGTTGCTTTGGGACATGCAGAGTGAATGGACGGCGAAAGAATGGCTTAAAAATAACGATAAGAATGTTAATGAATGCTGAAAATGAAGAAGAGCGAGAACGAAATGGCAAGAACAAATCCAACAAATACATGAAGATGGGTATTCCAAAATCAGAAAAAATGTAAAGAAAGAAATGTATTTATGTATTAAAAAAATATATGTAAAATTTCACAAAAATTCCATTGTTTTTATAAATAAGTAGGTCAGATACAATAAAAGTAATGGAATAGAAATGTAAACTTTGTAAGGAAGAACCGAGGTGAGACTTTACTGGCATAGCAAAGCGGTGGAGATCAGGCCTTATGTCAAGTGGTGTAATATTTATGGTTTTCGGTTTATTGAATGGATATTGCTGTAATCTTAATGGTCGCTAGCAAGCTACTTCACTGGATTAATGCGTAATATGTGGGGTGTTGGGTGTGTAGGTTGATACGAGTATTAAAGTAATATACCATGTAATATTTTACTTTCCATAAACATTTTCGTGGTCCAGTTCCGAGATACGACGAATTGCAAAATGGCCTGTGTAGAATCGAGATACATAATTATGCGTAGGTATGTTAAATTTAGCAGAGACGGGAAATTATCTTGCTTACTAAAAATATATGGATACGGCTTAACTATTATTAATCAATAAAACATTTGGGGTAGTAAATTGTACATTGTTTTTAAAAGTATTTTAGGTAAACCTTAAATTAATAAAAAAATAAAAATAAAAGAATTACAAGTTAAAATTAAGATTTTTTGCTTCTTTTTTTATTTTAACAATTGATGAACCCTCTCCTGTTCAATGTATCAAAAAACTTTCATATATTTTTTTCGTTATTTAGGTTTGGTTAAGAGTTGAAAAAGACGAAATGTATTTTAAAATATTTTTTTATTTTTTTTATTTTTTTTTTAACGATGGGACTTTAGGATCCCTTCGGGGAGTAACTGAGTAGGTACTTATTAAAAAATAGTATTTTAGCAATATTATGATATTCAATCACACGATTATTTTTATCATTGCAATGTGAGTATTATGAGTAAAGGCGTGTTTTAAGTTTTTTCCGAAACATCACTTCACTTTCACAGCCTCGCACCTCTGCTGGGAGAGCATTACATGCCATAGGGCCTGCGACCGCAAATAGGCGTTCACTAAATTTAGTGCGCTGTTTGCGTAGAGGTATAATAAATTTTCCTCTCGCCGTAGACGTAGATGATCTAAGCGTGAGACGCCTGTCAGCTAGTTCATCTGGAATGCATAGTTCCCTTAGATATTCCGGAGCAGAGTTGTGCAGTGACTTATACATAAGCCAACAGAGTTTGTATTCGACCCTCTGTGGAAAACGTAGCCTTCTCACCATTATCTGTGCTACATTTGGGCTGTATTGTGAATGCATATATATATTATATTTCCAGTTAAAAATATATATATTTAGCAGTCCTGAACAGTAAGATTTTGCATCTTCTTTTGACTGTATTTTAAATCTAAATTTGATAAAGTATCTTAAGCCTAAGATAATTGTTTATTTGATTTTCTCAAAAAACCAAATTGTAACATAGATCACCAATGGTTGGAAGGTTATACAATGATTGTATACGAGAACTTACATTCTAACTAAGCTAAAGTGACATTATATTTGCTGATTAAACATTGAGGGTATGTTAAACTAAAGAAGTGAGTTTTAGTTGGGATCTTAACTGCCTGGGACTGTCGATGATTCGTAAGTTTGAAGGCAACACGATCTTCGAATCCAGTGTTTGGGGAGCGCCGGATTTCGCCAGGTTTTCCCCTGCCTGAATCAAATGCTGACCTAAGAGTAGATTTCTGTGACATGTATTTTCCCTAATACAAAGGTCCGATAGGTATTTCGGAGCCATTTCATGAAGGGATTTGAATACTGTCTAGCAAAGCTTGTATTTTATTATCTCTTGGCTTTGTGTCTGGACCAATGCAAATCTTGTAGATGTAAGATTTGAGAATATTTTTTTACATAAAAATACAAATATACATTTTACTGATAAACATTACAATAAATGCATGATAAACAGCAATTAAAAGTAACTTTGAAGCACTTACAAAAAAGTATTATTGTTGAACACAAAAAACAAATGTTTCGAAATGTCACCGGTCACCGGTATTATTATGAATGTCGCCATTTTTTTTTATTTTTGCAATAAACTGTTATTAACTTTGCCGTTTGGTGTGTAAGTGAACCTAGAAGTCCCATCAGGAAAATTATAATAAATTACTACAAGCATTTATAGATATAGGTTAATAAACTTAGCATGACTTACATGTCCCGTCAGACTGGAAAGGATTAAAAAGATGTCGCATAATTCACAATTTTGCCTATCCGTGAATAGGGACCTATTTTTTAAATTTCCTATTTATTAGTGTTTAAAAAGAAAGAGTAAACAGCTCAATATTTTCGATACTTGTATTCATTTCGTTCATTTATCGATGTGAATTTTTTTAGTTCAGAATTCGTGCACCTCCTTTTGATAAATCTCTACCAACTGCTTGTTTGAAACAACATACATAACGCTTCCGCAAACAGCTCTGGGGATTAGCTCGAAGGAAATAGTGCATTTTTGGAATTGCGAAAGAAGGCTCGCACTAGTAGATCTGTTCACACGAGAGATAATGACGCGAGTCTAATGGCACTAATCCCCGGGGGAGGCCAAACTCTAAACTCCACAAAACAAACTACAGAATAGAGAGTGACTAACATTCTACTCTCGGCACGTGTCACTAATATTAACTTCTCACTACTCTCGGTATAAATACAAAGATTCTCAAATCCAAACAAATTAAGACACGCAAATTTAAATTAGTTGTAAATGCTAATGGCACTACGCGTCCCATGCAATACATACCTATATTCATACCGATTTCATCTTGCCAATCGATGCTAAGCATCGTGGTCTCCAGACTAGGTGTCAGATTCCCCTCTATTATCCACAGTCCTAGACCACGTTGAAGGTAGTGTTCAAAATGGACCCCGCTAATACCTTTAATTAGTCGGTCTATCTTCCATTTTATAAGAGTTTTTTTCTGCACCACAACCGGCCAATTACAGTGCTGAATTACAGTATAGAATACACAGGCTTAAGAAAAACCGCATTTAATTTCTGTATTCTTACCAAGAACCGAACCAGGAACCTTTCGTATGTGAGTCAAGCGTCTTAACCACCACACCACGGAGGCCGCCGAGAGATTGTTATTTTGCTCGATAATTATACTTAACTGTCCATGTTACTAATATTTTTTTAGAGACTCTCGTTCTTTCTTTTAATATTTAGTCCGAAATACCATGATCATTTTTCTGCATGTCGCGGAGAGCCTCAATAACGATAGTTAACGGAGATTAGAGACGTTTGTAATTTATGTATTGTAGATACTACAAAGTACACAGTATTTTGCAAATTATTTTAATAGGGGAGTTACAGTATTATTGACTATTTTTATGGCGCACAAGTACATATTATAATATATATATTTGTATATATCACTAGAGATTTTTTTCCCTAGGTTTCTGATCTTAGTAGTGTTGGGAAAAGGAGTATAATTGATTGCTGAATACGGCTTTTGCGGATAATATGGATCTATTTTTCTGTACATATCGACAGATAAATATTACAGCTATCTGCTTTCAATTCATCAATGTCTAACTTATGTTTACAGTCTGCACTACGTGATGGGTTAAACAGCCCGTAAACTAATGCTGACCACAATTCAAAGTCAAAGTTAAATAAATAAATAATCGAATAAATTGTGAAAATATACGTTTTAATAAATTCTTAGAAGGGCAAAGAAGTAATATAAGAGGTAATACTGAATCAAGGCATTTTAAAAGGGAGAATGTGAATGTTAAACAATGTATAACTTGACTACTGCAAGCAATAGACAAATCATGAACCCTTTTAAATATTTCCTGCACTTTTACACCACCACAACAGTCCATGAGGCCCAATTATAGAACAGAAAACCTGGGCTCAACAATAATTACTTGTGTGTTCTCATCGGGAATCAAACCCGGAACCTTTCGTGCGTGACTCAAGTGTCTTAACCACTACACCCCGGAGGCCGCCTTACCGTTCTCTGCGTACTTCTTTGTCTATTTTAAGATATAAATTAAATAACAACAAGTAAAAAATTCATCGTTTTTGAAAATACGAAATATTGTTTTTTGTTTATAATTTATCTGCTTTTGTAACATTTTTTCACATTTTGAAACTAGGCATACAATATACATACATCCCATTTTCTGTTCGTTGACTAATAAAAGATTGAGAAATCTAGATTTATGGGGTCATTCGGTCCCTATATATCGTTAACGAAGATGGATGGCTCGTTCTTCCCACAAGTCTAGCGCAATATTCCAACTCCTCCATCGTCAGCTCCAGCGCCTGCAGATGTACTGATCCTACTGCTTTCCTGGCGTTGGATGTCCCCGGCACCGAAGCTGGTCTATTTGCATCCTTTCCCCGCGTCCTCGGGTCGACCTGCCCATTGATCCCCCCGTATCGGAGAATTGATTCATAGTCACAACATTGCCAACTGAAAAATTAACTTCAATCAAAAACACTCGTCAATTTTAATTATCGTCGGAGGATTCTATTCGAGGTCCACAGCGAGTATCTCTGAAGATATCAACTGATTGAACAAAACATATATTTATTGCATTCGTAGTGTAATATTATTAAAACAGTATTTTTTATTTGTTCTAAAATTGGCATACGATTTACGCATTTAGTTATTTTTGTGAATAATAAAATGATATCCTCAAATTGTTTTGTGATGTGGATTTTTATTTTTTTTTGATAAATAAAGTCGAATATATATTTACAACATAATAAAATCGTGGACGTGTAGAACGAATGGACAGCGAAAGAACAGCTAAGAATATTTAAGCAAATGTTGATGGACGCAGAAATAGAGGAAGACCAAGAAAATCCAACAAATACTTGAAGATGGACATGTCAAAAGTCGGAATAACCGGCGCGCGTGCATGAGAAGATGTATGAATGTAGAGGAAGCGAGATCTGTATGCAAGATAGAGTGGTGTGGCGTTCTATCCTCTCTGCCTACCCTTACGGGGAAACGGCGTGATGGTTTGTTTTGTTACTTATCTAACATTATTTATTACTAATGTGCTTACTATCCTAATTTATAAAATTCATAGATTGAGTTATTCTGCTGACGTTTGTTGGTGGAACTGCATTTTTACTAAAATAATAAAAATTCGTAGATAGTTTTATTCCACTTTTAATTATAATTTTTTACCAGTGACCGGGTTTCATCGTGACCGACGTCATCAGACTGGTGGGAGACTACTTTGGAACTACCAACCTGCGGCCCGTGTTATAGTTTTAATAAAATTTAAATACATGCAATTCAAATACATTTTCATTATAAAACTTCATAAAATTATAAAATTTTCACCGGTTTTTATTATATACATTCAAACAAAACTAAAATTCATACAATTTTTAAGTAAAAAAAATTGTAAACTATTTTAATTTAAACTCTTTTATTTCTATAATTATATAAAATCATGGCTTACATACAACCCCTGCTTGCACTTGTATATAACATAGAAATTTAAATTTATTTCAACAGAGAGGGAAAACGTTTTTGAGAAGGGAATATGGACGTCTAGGCATTTACAGGGCTTATGACCTATAAATATTTTGTTAAATGTATGTAACACGTAAGGGTTTATCAATGAAAAATTAAAATAAAAAATAAAAAAAGGGGCATAAGTCCATAAGTGGAAACAATTCGTATTAAACCGATTGATTTGTTTGAAAAAATAATAAGCAAACGGTTCTACGCTAAAGAACTGCCAACGATCTCCATGTCTAGTTTCTGTAAGTTCGTAAGGCCTTACTCTATACCAGATTATGAGATCTTATAAAGTCATTATCTCGGGAGATCTCCTCGATCGTCGAAGGACTAAACGAAAGTAAGCTTCCGTTCGTGCAGACACTGATTGCTCACGAATTTGCAGTTAACTCTCCTGGGAAAGCTGAAATCAAGTCAATCGATTTACCAAGAACGTCTCAATTGCCTGAGGAGTGCTTTAAATTGCTATAAATCTTTATCTCGGATTGATCGAGAGGTTCTCACCATTATTGATCAGTAGAATGTGGTAAGTTAGTATAGAGGATACCTTTTTTTTATTATTTCAGGGGAGACATGATGCAAACTCTCGTCAAAAATCCATTAATGTAGAATGAAACGAAAAATTCAAATAATAACACTTAATTGTAAAAACTAATCATGCTTTGTTTTTATTAAAAAGTAGGATAGCATTTTAACCAACAATAATAAATAATAAAAAACAACTATCGTTACAACTACAAACATCGTAGGTTAAAAATGCTTTTTTTGTAGGACTTTTTCAGTGTACAATACAAAATTTACACAAACATCACTCTGTCAGATTTAAAATTTACACTAAAAATGCATTATGTAACTTAGTAGACATTATAATAATAAATATGTACATCTCCCTTCCCCTCCTTATCCTCTCTTCAAGCATTCTTGTCTTAGGGATTAGTCCCGCCCAATTTACAGTAACTTAATGTTCTTAAAATAAATATTAAAAAATTCTTTCATATTTGAAAAATATTTACGAGTACATGAAAATAATATTTTTATATGCATAAACTTATATGTATTTATTTGATATGCAATATATTTTCTTTACTAACTTTGTATACTTTGTGGAAATCTGTTATTAGTTCTGAGTTTATACACTATATCTGTTTGTTTACTATAAATATGTATGTAGAACTTTTGATTTCCCAAATAAAATAAATAAATAAACTTTTTTTAACCACTTAATTTTAATGGTTTCTACCTACCGGTTTCAAAGCTACATAAGCTTCTTTATCAAGGTATAATTAACTAATAAATTCTATCCAATTTTATTTTAACAGTGATTACTAAAATATTACACCAGACATGAAGAACAGTTTAGATAAGGTAAAATGGAAGTCTAGGAATCTACAGGGCTTATGACCTGTCATCGGGTGGTTTAAGTGGCCACTTTCACCATTCTGACCATATTTGAACAATATTCCTTCAATTCTTTCATCTGTTGATGTTTGTGAAGTTAAAAATCTAACACCTTTATTTATGCGGGTGAGATTCATCTTATTGAATTACTTTACCTACATAGGTACTAGGCAACAGTTAGTCAGATTGTCAAAGAAAACAAAATGGACATTTTCTTAGTGTTGCCAGGGTAGTCAAATTTTTTGTGCTACTTTGCTCATCTAATGAGAGAACTCGTGAAAATTGGACCTCTCGGATTTAACAACGCCGTGGTGGACATTTGATGGACATTATCTTTAAAACATCAAATATTTTATAACATGACGTAAAAATATTTTATTTATTTTATTTTATTAGGTAATTCAACAAAGATACATACTAGAAAACATACAATTTGAAAGCATTCGTCGATACAATTTTACATTCATATATATCTTCAATTATAGAATTACACAAAATAGATTTATATATTAAGTTATAATACATATTTTTAATATTTTTTTATACAGGATACAATGCAATAAAAAATAAGTTGTACGTGTGTACTTATTGAATAAGATTTATTCCTAAGAGATTATTCGCAAAATCTGAGAAAGTATCATGCAAAATGTCAATTTTATTGTTTCGGCAGTATATTAGATTCCCGACACATGCGGGCCATAGGTGTGTGGTATGTAGCATTATTTATATAAGTCGGGCTGTGGTCCCGTGTCTAGCGTTGTGGACTCACGGATTAGAGGTCCGAGGTTCGAGCTCCACTCTACCCCAACTTTATTTTCATTTTCTAATAGTAAGTTATTTACAACTCGTTTGAAAACGGCCACCAAAATTGAAATATTTGGGCAAATTATAAAAGCGCTAATGTTTTTTTTTTTTTTAAAATAAAAAAAATATCCTTTTTAAAATAATAAAATTTGTTTAACTTTCAGTTCAAAGTTCATAAATTAAATTACTTTTATTAAATGACCCATTACTTATCTTCTCTGTTGTGTTAATCAATGTTTCCGCCTGTAAAATAAAATTTTAGAGAAATTCACAAAAAGCCTTTTTTTTAAATATAATTATTTTACATTTGTCTTATGATTATATTTTTCGCAATCTGGCAACATTATGCGACGATTTCACGCATGCGCGCGGCGAAAGTGGGGCAAAGTAGGGACTTTTTTTGGACACAGTCTGATGTATTCAAATATGATTCTACGCTCCTTCTTGACTATTCTTAATTCTATGGTTAAAAATATATTTTTTAATTTGCGAATGTGTGCGACACCTATTTGTTAATTTATTTAGCGACATTTGAAACTTAGTGACCTCTTGTATAACGAAAGAATTTCCTAAAATCTTATCTACTGTAAAATACACATTCCTTCCAAGTACCTACCCAAGTATAATCCATTTTCTCGCCTGTGATGCCTTGTGAAAACATCAAATTACGAGTTACGAGTAATTAGTCCGAAGCGCGTGGCGGGTTAAGCACCTCCGCTGTTTGCGCACGTTTCCCTCACAGTGGTGATGCAGGTCTGCAGGTGTCTGCGGGCGGCGGGCGAGAGACGAGCTCTGTGGACACAGCAGTCCCAACTGTGACAACGCCGGGCAAACACGACCAGGCCCGAGGTGTTTATTGCCAACTAACAACACGGTAAAGTTCTCCCAGAGTCAACAATCCATACTCCATACCGAGTCTCGGTTGGAACACAGCACACAGCACGCGGCTCATCAACTATTCTGGGTCGTCTTTGTTTGTTCTCGAGCGAAATGTTAGGTCAGCGAAAAACACGCAAAATATTGGATAAGTTATATTATTAAGAAACCAAATACATCTATTCAAATATTTTTGTGCACATTTTAATTCAGAGATAATGTAAATTACTTTGGGCGGATTTAAATATATTGTTGCCCTCGATCGGTTTTTTGACGTCATTCGAAGTAGTGCGTTTTTATTAAAATATTTATTATTATTTTTAGCGTACATTTTTAAGAAATTTTACAATACAATTTAATGCTTTAACTTCGACCGCGCGGAAGAAAACATTTTTGTATCCAATTTGCCAAACAAACAAAAACACAAACAAACCATCACGCCGTTTCCCCGTAAGGGTAGGCAGAGAGGATAGAACGCCACAACACTCTATCTTTGCATACAGATTTCGCTTCCTCTACATTCATACATCTTCTCATGCACGCGCGCCGATTATTTTTGACATGTCCATCTTTGAGTATTTGTTGGATTTGGTCATGCCATGTCTTTCTCGGTCTTCCTCTATTTCTGCGTCCATCAACATTTGCTTAAATATTCTTAGCCGTTCTTTCGCTGTCCATTCGTTCTACTCGTCCAAACCAGCGCAGAGTTCCTTTCCTCTATTCCTGCATCCATCAACATTCGCATTGTAAATATTCTTAGCCGTTCTCTCACTGTTAATTCGTTCTACATGTCCAAACCAGCGCAGAGCTCCTTTCTTGATTTTGTCGATAATGCTTGTCTTAGCCTTACATAATGTACGGATCGTAGGGTTGAACTTCATCATTGCTTGTTTAGCGAAATTTTGTAATGAAAGAAGGATAATGAATCTGTCGGAATCTACCGATTTATTTTTCTGTATCTACCGATTTTCGTATGATGGAGGTTTGCAACCCTAATTCATTATCTGTTTGAATTCGCCCAGTAAACTCTCTGTACGATAAAGGAAATCGTATTTTCTCTAGTATGTCGTATTTCGTTTAAACAATGAGAGCACTCAGATTACGATACATACATTGCGTTATCTAAAGTTGCATTCCTCTCTCTTCGTGCAAACATTACTATCTTTCGTTGTGTCGTACGCTGCGATAATAGTGATATAAACTACCCGAATTATACTCCCAGATAAGTAGTAAAATTATATTAACAGGATTTGCTTTACGATTCGCTGATGAATTCCATCTGGTTGACTATATTATTAATAATCCAGGCTGGTTGCAAAGGATAGTAAATAGTTAGTATCCTCTGCTGATACGGAATAGTAAGTTTTCTGTTATCGCCTAATAAAAATACATTTTAATGCGAGTTATTTCAATTACTATATATTATATTCTCGTCTTAATACCCACCCACACGCCCACGTTTCCAATGAGTTCAAAATTAAATTTTACTTTTAATAGCTTTGTGTAGTTCAGTTTATTTATTCAGTGGGAAAGAATTAAGTATTATTTTCTTAATAATTTTCATAGATTAATAGATTTCCTCATTTAGGTTTCGCGTCTAGATTACCGTAATGGAATATACGCAAATCTCCCAAAATATCAAACTAATAAACTTCAATCTGTTTTCAATGCAGCAGCGAGGCTTATTACGGGAGTAAAAAAATATTCTCACATCTCACAACATCGTCGAGATTTGCACTGGTTAAAAAGCCCAGAGAGAATAAAATACAAGCCTTGCTGGACAGTATTCAAATCCCTTCATGAAGTGGCTCCAAAATACCTATCGGACCTTTGCATTAGGGAAAATACATGTCAAAGAAAATCTACTATTAGGTCAGCATTTGATTCAGGAAGAGGAAAACTTGTTGAAATCCGGCGCTCCCCATGCACTAGATTTGAAGATCGTGCTTTTGCCGCCGCCGGCCCCTCTGCCTGGAATCAATTGCCTTCAAACTTACGAATCATCGACAGTCCAAGTCAGTTCAGATCCCAACTTAAATCCCTCTTCTTTAGACTATCATACCCTCGATTTTAAATCTGGAAATATAATATATCACTTTAGTTTAGTAAGAATGTAAGTTTAGGTATACTATTGTAAAGCGCCCTTGAGGTAATTTTTCACAAAAATGGCGCCATATAAATTAGCCAAATATTATTATTATTATACAACACTCACACTCCTATACACATATAACACACGCCCTCTCATAATTTATGTATATATATATATATACTCACCCTCACTAACATCTACAATAATAACACTGATAAACTAACACAAGTACACAAGCACTTAGCATAAAGCTAGGGTTTCCTAGGACAGCGGTGCCCGTATTTTAACGGCCGTAGTGAACGGTGATGCGGTAGATAGCCGTCGTAACGGTGACTAGAGTGTGGTTTCCTAGGAAAACGGTGTTATCAACACCATTTAACACCGTTTCCCTTGGAAACCACTCTCAAGTCGACGTTACGACGGCTGTCCACCGCATCACCGTTCACTACGGCCGTTAAGATGCGGGCATCGCTGTCCTAGGAAACCCTAGCTTTAATGTTATTATGTTATAATAAAAGTTCTCCTCGTAATGTAATTGAGACACATTTTAAATATATATATATATTTCTACCTGCGTATCGAAATCATTGTATAAATTCGTTTTGATTTTATGAGAAAAATAAAATAAAATAAAAATAAAAATTACTTTTTATCATCTAAATGCCAAAAATACACGTCTAGGCATTTATAGGTCATAAGCCCTATAAATTTCATATTCCCTTCTCAAAAATGTTTTCCCTCTCTTTTGCAACAAATTTAAATATGAATAACTCCCTAGGGAGGAAATCCAGCCAGTCTGCAAGCATTTGGGCATACTCGAAATTCCAATAATTGTTGGATGGTTTATATTAATATATTGGTGGCCTCCGTGGTGCAGTGGCCAAGACGCTTGACTCACACACGGAAGTTTCCGGGTTCGATTCCCGGCGAGAACTCAAATTTAAAAATTTAAAAAAAGCTATTTGTCTCCAGCTTGGGTGTTCTGTGATGTAATTCACTACTGTAATTGCCTCCTGTTGTGGTTCAAAATTTTTTTATAAATTGATATCAATTAAGATTTCAATGTACGTAAAGTAAACAGAGTTAGGTAATTAGATATTAATTTCTGGTTTTAGATGTGTAATTATCAAATTACAGCCATTGTAATGTCTCTTAATGACAAATTAGAAATGTTGAGAGAATAACAATTAAAAGCCATTATGAAAGCTATAACCACAACGAATGAGCCTCCTTGTAATTGTCCAACATTTACGATGCAACACGATGATAAAACACAAGTTCATTGTATCAATTTAATCACATGGGGGTCATTTAAAGGAAGTTAGCTGTGCGGTGATCCTCGGACTCTCGTTAGAGGAGTGAACCTATTTGTTAGAAGCATTTCTATGCAAATTATTTCTAACGTATGATTAACAGATACCACGCAATCAGTCTCTATCAAACTCAACAACTTTATCGTGGTCTAATTGAGGGCGGGGCATTAGTTATCTGAATACACGAAAACCCCACATTAAACTATTACCTACCATTTTGTTTGTTACGTAATTCGTTAACGTAAGTATCATTTTGTAACTAGTCGAACCATTGTTCAACTAAATCAAGGATTTTTCACCTTTTTGCAGACTTGACTTCTTCAAAACTGGATTGTTAATGTTATACCCTATGGTGGTATATAAGATCAGTAATAAGAATTTGAATGGTTGACTGATGTTTATTATAAATACTGTTATTTCTATGTTTGGAGAGCGACTGTTTACTAGGACTAGGAGAGACAAACCTGGAATGACTTGCCAAGCTGTGTGTGTGGGTATGCATACCACTGTAGATATATGGTTGTTAACAACAATATACCTACATTCCTTACTAATAATGCGAACTACAGCAGACTTTTAATTGAAGATCCAAGATTCGATCTCTGTTTGAAAACTTCAATTCTATTTTATTTTTGGTAGAACATGTTCAAAAAGTTTAAGCTTTAAACAAAACAACAAACTCAAAGTAACCATCACGCCGTTTCCCTGTAGGAGTAGGCAGAGAGGATAGAACACCATATCACTCTGTCTTTGCTTACATCCGATTATTCACTATTATAATCTGATTTATCGTCTTTAGCACCTGGTGCTCATCCAATAATCTACATATCATTATGAGAGTTTTTCGTCTGGAAATCCAATCATATACGACTACTCAGTAAACGATGGAATATTATCATCTGGAGTCTAGTATACGAGGTTAAGGTATTATACTTGACACTAAACTTTCTTTTACAATTCATATTGAACATGTTATCAATAAACCCTTAAAACTCTCTTCTGTTCCCTACTTCGCCCGCACCTAGATTATTCCTCTGTTATCTGGTCTCCCTGTTATAATGTTAAGATAAAAAAATATTGAATCAGTTCAACATCGATTTTTAAGAAAGATAGGCTGGAGGTTGGGCTTATCCAGATACCAATATGCGTATAATGAGTTAGAAACTACCTTAAATATATCTTCTCTTTCAAGACCGTCGAAATAAATCTGACCTTCAAGTCCTATTTAAAATTCTCAACTAACTCTTTGATACGCCTGAACTACTGAGCTCAATAAAATTAAATATCTCAACTAGAAACCTCAGCTAAAACTTAGTCTTTCATACCGATAACCATAGAACTAACTATGGTTTTCATTCCCCTATGCCCAGAATTCTTAGTTCTGCCAACAAACATACCAGTCTTGATTTGATAACAAGTTGTCTTCTTTCATACGATCACTAAATCAAATTCAATAATAACCCCTCTCTCCCATCTCCACTCCCAAGTGTTCTAAATACCATTGTGACTTTTTACTTTCCTTTATAATAATTTTGCATGTATAAATATGTCCTTAAAAATGCCCATTGGGCGTATATATAAATAAACTGCCACAATACCCAGACCATTTGAGATTTTTTCGGCGGCAATCGAATTCGCGACATCAATTTCGCGGTTAACCGTCTAACCAACTTCGCCACGGCGCTTGTCATTATTAGTAATATGAAATAAAATAAATTAAACGCCCCAATGAGGTTTTTAAACGATGCATTTTCAATTGAATGGTACTAAGCTGAGCTGGGTGCTTTTTATTAGATAATTGCATTTGCAACTAGTTTGTGCGCAACATAACAATCAATCGTCAGAAATTTTGTAATGCAAAGGCCAAAGTTAAAAAGGACAAAAATTTGTATTTTAGAAGGCAGTGTTAAATTAACCAATTTCATGATACTCGGTAAATAAAAATGAAAAAATGATCTAGGTATAAAAAATCAACTACTTGGGCGATTTAATAATAGTCTTGCTTTATTTATCATTTTTTATCTTTTACATTTACTCTTGGCAACAACATTAATAATATGCTGGACATTGTAACCAATACGATTACCAAATCGGTACACCGTTCACAGCCTTTATGTACATGTATTTAAAATTTATAATATTTAAAAACTAAAGTTTTAAAATTTATGCACTTTGGGCGGCATTGTTAAAAGATATCTTCCAGCCAACCAAAAAAAATACTCGTCAACAAAAAAAAATGTTTTAATAATTAATTAAACAAACTTTTGTTATACACATTAATTCTAATATGTAATTATGATATGAATTGTGGGATCACTCATTTGGTGGTAGAAGGCAATATGATCTTAGCCTTACGTTTCAGGTGCCTGTTCCCCCGAACAACTAAACAGTCCCTTTATTTATTTTATTTTATTTAAATCATAAAGTAGGGCACACATATCATACATATTGTTATGTGTGTTCTAATAAGAACATTGCAAATATATTTAATTTATAAATTGTTTATCACATATGTCTTGACCATTATTTTAAATTTTGATATGTTTTTTTCTTCATAAATATTTTTTTCCATTTCGTAATACTTTTTGATTGCTTTAAATAAAATTGAATTTTGTGACTTTGCCTTTTTCCGAAATGGAAGTCTAATTTTGTTCTTTTCTCTAGTATTGTGATCGTGTTCATGCTGGTTCCGATCAATTTTTTTCCAAAATTCTGTTTTTTTATTAGAGTTTATAATTTTATGAACAAATATCATTGTTTTGTAAAATATTCTTTGTTTATATGTTAATAATTTCATTTCATTTACCATCGACTTTACCCTCGTGTATCTGTTTTTTTTCAAAATTATTCTAAAGGCTTTATTTTGTAATACAGTTAGTTTATCTATGTTTTCTTTGTTTGATAAAAATAAAATGCTACTACAGTAGTTAACGTGTGGTTCAATAATTTATTTGTAAAATATTTTATTAAATACGCTAAGCTTTTTTTAAATACGTTTTTACCCGTTGTTTTCGGGTTACTTTAAATATTGTTTTTTTATTACAATTACTTTAAGCGTGTTTTTAATGATTTGAATGTAGTCTTTAAACTACTTTCAGTTTGGTTTTTTTCACTTATTTATATCCTACTTAAAATTATAAAATAAATTTTATTGATAACCTAAGCATGTACGAGTATAATATGAAAACTTCACTGGTCTAATAGAATTCAGTCTTATTTTGTAATATCTTAAACCGTGATTATCGCAGGAGGCAAAACGAGCAGTTCACAGTAGAGTTCTGGTGTCAACTCTAATGTATAGGAGCGAAGTATGGAATTGGAAAAATGATGATGACAGTGGGTTAAAATCTGTCAAAATGCGATCCCCCAGGGAACGTGTGGTAAAACGATGTATGATAGGTGCACAAATGTCGAGATCCGTGAACTGTGTAATGCTGAGGCATGCATTGTCGACAGAATCAAGAAAGGGGTGCTGCGTTGGTTTGGTCATGTAGAGCGAATGGACAGCGAAAGAACGGCTTAAAGAATCTACGATGCGAATGTTGATGGATGCAGAAAACGAGGAAGACCGAGAAAGACATGGCACGATCAAGTCCATCAAATACTTTAAGATGGGCATGTCAAGAGTAGGAGTAATCGGCGTGCTTGCATGAGAAGATGTATGCATGTATAGGAAGCGAGGTCTGTGTGCAAAAACAGAGTGATATGGCGTTTTTTCCTCTCTGCCTACCCCTACGGTGAAACAGCGTGATGGTTTGTTTGTTTGTTAGTTTATACTGTAAATTTGTACGGTATTTTTCCTGAATAAATGAATTTAAAAAAAACATTTTTTTTAATAAGAATTTGCAGGTTACGAAAGCATTTAAATTATAAATATCAAATACAACAACAACAAACCATCACGCCGTTTCCCCGTAGGGGTAGGCAGAGATGATAGAACGCCATAACACTCTATCTTGGCATACAGACCTCGCTTCCTCTACATTCATACATCTTCAGATGCACGCACGCCGATTATTCCTACTTTTGACATGTCCATGTACAAATATGATCGTATAATATACATAAACATGTTTATAAATTATGATATTTAAAATCATTTATTTGTTTAATCAAAACAAATAATAATTATGTTGTATTACCGTTGCTCGGGCTGCTGGGGAGCCAATCTGTCATTATTGTTAGCACAGTGGAAACCAGGTAGACGATAGCGGTGCGGTGGAAAGGATACAATATATCGCACCTTTAGCACGAAAACGACCTAACTAAAAAAAGCATCATTATCCATCTTTCTGCATTTAAAAAACGCAACATTCGGATGGGAATAGGACAAAACCGTTACATCGGTCTCTTTATTACTCGGAGAATTTAGATTCCGTGTCAGTACGGAAGCGATGCAATTAGTGTTGTGTTCACATTGCCGTGTGAAGGACGCAACGCGGACAGACATATAGTGACCGAAAGCCGGTTGAGTCGATTTTATTCCGATACAAATGGCATGTTTACTTTATGTTTTTAAATATTAAAACGACTAATTTAGCTTTGTGATTGTTTTTTTCCGACTTACCGATAATCTTAGTGACTTATTTAAGTTAATGTCATTTTATTATTTAAATTATCGATAATCTTAGTGACTTATTTACGTTTATGTCATTTCGTGAATAAATAAAAACATGTGTTTGATGACCTTATCTTAAAATTATTTATTTAATCATTTTTGCTTATGTTTTGTGTTCTAACCGGGAATCGAAACCGGAACCTTTCGCGTGTGAGTCAAGCGTCTTGACCACTACACCACGGAGGCCGCCAATTATGTCATTATCTTATTTATCAAAGTGCTTTTGTTTGTTTTTTTTTTCAATCTAATGACTCGTTAAATGAATGTCTTGTTTAAAGAGCACAATAAAAATAAATTACTTTAAGTTTAAACTTAAAATAATTTAAATTTATTGCAACGGAGAGAGAAAAACATTATTGAGAAGGGATTGTGGAAGTCTAGGCATTTACAGAGCTGTCATTGGCTGGTTTAAGAGGTCACTTTTAAAGAGCGTAATAAAAATAATTTATTTTTATCACGCTTTTTTTTCATAGATTCATAGCTGAAAGCCTTCGGTATAATTTGGTGCTTACTTCAAAAAATACGAAACAATCTACGAAAGAAAACGAAGGTGTCACAATTTACATTATTCTTTTGCAATTTCCCAAAAAGCTGATTTTTAGAGTTGAGTCATTTTCGTGCTAAACGTGCGATATGAGGATGGTATGAAATCAACTGTGTTGATGGTCGGATATGGGAAGCCCTGTATTTGGTATCGATTAGCATCGCAAATCACAGCTCAGCATTTATTTTTGATTGAAAAATAAGAATTTATCATTATTTTTTGTTTGGCCACCAAAAAATAGATCCATTTTTAATTCATAATAATTTGGTTTTCGGATTCTGATTGCTGTTTTCTGGGTTATTATGCTGTTTTTTGTTAAGTTTATCTTAATAAAGGCACAACTCCCTGTTCCAGCTTCGTTATTTTTTCGTATATTTATTATTTTTGATTTCATAATTATTTTATGTGTGTATAATTTTTGCATCGTGTTTCTTTTATACTACTACTACTACTACTACTACCATCACGCCATTTCCCCGTAGGGGTAGGCAGAGAGAATGGACCGCCACACACGTCTATCCTGGCATACAATCCTAGCCTCTTCCACATTCATACATCTTGTCATACATGCCCTTCGGTTCTGTCTGCTTTTGACATGACCAGACTTAAGATTTTGGTTTATCTGATCATGCTACGTCTTCCTTGGTCGTCGTCGTCTAACGTTGCCGTTCATTTTTGCCGTTTCTTTTATAAATTTATGTATTTTCAATATTTTTGTACATATTTTATGGGTCGTCATTTTCAATTAGTTGAGACAGGTTCGAAAATTAAAGGGTTCGAGGTTTGAACCCCGCTATACCACAGCTTGGTTCCCATTTTCCAACACGGGTATTTAAGAAATATAAAAATAAGATGGCAGCATATTGAATTCTTTGCGTAAAATCGCAAGAAAGAAAAAATAATAAAACCTAATGCACGTATTGATATATGTATCTAGTTATATGACATGCATTTTTATCAATAATTTAAGTACATTCTCATCTTTAGACTGATACTGGATTTTAACCACATTCATCCCCGGTATGACTCAGTATTGCATATTTATTCATTGAACGTTATTATAAATATTGTGTAACAGATAATGAATATAATATCATCCATTTAATTTAGTAAACAAGCACTGTATTAAATTGAGTGTCTTCTCTACTTGTGGTGTTAATAACGTAATTTAAATAAATTTAGACGCCATTTTACGGAGTGCTAGTTTAAAAGCCGTCAGAAACAGGGTCCCTTTCTGGTTCCCGCCAATGCAATGCAATGTGGGTTGTTATTTCGTAATGATGGGCAGAGGCACAAATTGCGCGGAACAATTTAACAGGAGCCTCTATTGGGGCTCACTCTAAGGGTATCTTTAGGGTGTTAGGTCTATTTTTTTATATGTATTCATACAAATACATATATATTCATCATCATTCCATGACCGCTTCCTAGTTGGAGCATACGGTATCCACAAAGAACCTTCATGCATCTCTATCGGTTGCCAACTTCTTTGAGTCCTCCCAGGTCAGTTTCTCGTCCCAAAGTTCTGACATAAACTGCCGGCGAACTGTCAGCAGTGGACGTCCAGGACGTCGAGAACCTGATGCCTTGTAAAGTAGGCAAGCGTAGTTAAGGCTCTCAGGAGGCATCCGCAGTATATGGCCAAGCCAACCGTATCGCCTCTGCTTGACGATAGTTGTCACTGGAGTTTGCTGCGTCCGTTCTTTTATTACCACTGTAAAGTCAAATCACCGCAGACCCAAGATTCTTCTGAGACACCTATTCTCAAAAGTCAGAATCTTGCTATTTTGGGCCCTGTAATGTAATGTATTGATTTTAGATAGTTGTACAAATAAAATTTCAGTATCTAGTTATACCTTAACTAATAAACAATATATATAAATATAAAACATTGTTATAAAATCCAGACGCTTTCTGATAACACTTAATTTACCTATATGGATGTTTGTTTTTAACAAGAATCATCGCCATCCCACGAAACGATGCGATAGACCCAGCATACCTAATCTCTGCAGGCAACTCATTAAGTGAGCTACGATTCGCATCCGTAGAAGAGAATGGGTGTTATGCAGGCGTTATATAGGCGGCATTTGGTTATATTACAAAAAACATTTCCCTAACTCTATGAGGTCAAAGCCCTATGTTGAGTTTGGGATACAACATAATGGAAAACAGATGATACATGATAACTCCAAAATGAGGGAATTTCAGTGCTACGGAAAATTGGGTATAAAAATTGATGAGAAAGAGGAAGTTCAACTCTACGGGTAATTAGATGTCAAAATCCAATAAACGTATTTTATTTTGGATACATTTCCAAATTTAATTAAATGTAAAGAAAAAAAAAAAAAAAAAATTGAACTACTTTGCATGACGTCACTAGTTCTTCCGAATCAACCTATGATAAGATAGTTGTAGTAGATTTCCGGTTTACTGTAAGTCAACTGACGAATCGGCAGAACTCGCCTAGATGAAATGGAAGACAACTTGGGACGTCACACGCGGAGTAATATCAGAAATACAAAACTTTAAAAAATCATTGCGTTTGACAATACGTTATACGCAAATGAAAAAAAAAATTTTTTGGCCAAGTTTAATATTCAATTAAAAAGTGAAAAAATGCAATAACCACTGCACAACAGAAAATTTTGAAAAATGCATTATTGTTAACATGAATAAAAACAATGATTGTTTCAAGTTTTCCTAATAAATAACTCTTAACCGTTTTTTTAAATATTTAAATCGGGTTGTGGTCCCGTGGCTAGTGTTACGGACTCACGGATCAAATGTCCGAGGTTCGAACCCCACTCTACCCCAACTTGAATTCCATTTTATAATAGTGAGTTATTTACAACTCGTTAAAAATGGCCACCTAAATTGAAATATTTTGGTAAATTATAAGAACGCTAATTTTATTTTTAAAAATACAAAGTATAATATAAAATACTGTGCATATTTTCATGCATCGTGCATGTTTCAGCCTTTTTATGCTGTATATAATCCGGTCCCCGGTTATTCGTATGGCCACTGGACCGACTTCTGTGGATGGCCCCTAACCCTAACCTTGCTCTAATGGTGTATGACGTCACGCCAGAGGCGGGAGTGGCCGCTAATGACAGTAGCCATTGTTGTTACTTGATGACATCCAATTAATATTGTAAATTTTGCAAAAAAAGATATATTACTTGGACCCCACGCACGCCATTACGGAAAACCTTTAGGGCCGTGAAATCTTAGCAAAGATTTCGATGACTGATCGTCATTTTAATAACAGGTGATTAAATCATTCGAGTTTCCACATAAAAAATAAAATTGAAGAGCGCTGTACAATAAATAAATATCCCACCACGTCTTGCAGCTACAGAGCGCATAGACAATAAGAAATCTAGCCCCGAATTACATTTTTTATTTGACAACACACCCAGCCTCCGAGCGGGCTGGGTGTGAATATAGTTCCTCTCTGCAACTTTAGTTTAAAATACACAAATATGTGTTAAATTGTTATAAACATTGAGTTAAGTCGCTAAGGTGTGGATATGCTATAAACAAAGAGTGAGATAATTAATTTAAAGCATTGTTTTATAAACGTTATTATATTCAACGCTTTGTTCTAACCTAACCTAACCGAAATCGTACCTGCAAAAATAAAGAATGAGGCAAAAGACAACAATAAAATATTATTTGATTTTGTTAACGTTTTGCCAATTAACAAACAGTGTCAGTATAAGATAATGACAGATCATTTACTCGATTGCAATTTTAAATCCAAAATAAACCACCAGATCATGACCCGACAAGTATCGGCACATCAGCTGATGGTACCACGACAGAAAAACTACTATGGTGACAGAACAATGGGTAGTGTAGTACCAAAATTGTACAATTTAATACCAGCTGAAAATCGTGAAGAAAAAAACCTAATTTCATTAAAAAAAATAGTCAAAAAATTATTAAACAGCAAGTGAAATTTAAGTGTATAATATATTTTATTCTTTAATTATTATTAAACTATCTACTTACTTATAAATTAAAAATAAAAATGTTATGTAACCCGCAGACAAGCTTCGGCTTTGCGGGAACAAAAATACAATTATGTATGTTACTTATTTGTTAAAATGAATAAAACTTTCAAAAAAAAAAATAAAATAAAATATATTCAAACGCCACAAACTCTAGTGATTTTATAACTGTGCTTCTGCTAAAACTGTTTAAAAAAGTGTTTATTTGTGAAGATCGAGTGCCGAAATTTAACTATTTATTATAAAACAATTTCTGTATGATAAAGTGCTACCTATCTATGTTCATTTAAAAATACAAATGATACCTTATTGTCATACTTACTAGTTCTTTGCTCAATGTATTATTATTGCGTTTTTTTAAAATTATTTTTTATTATTAACTTTTTAAAATCATTCTTATGTTGTTGAAATTCCATTTGTCGATGCGTTTTAAAGCTGCAAGACTTTTTGTGATGTTAACTATCATATTATGTAAATGTTATCAACTATCAAATATCTAAATTTAGTAAATGGGGTCTAGAATTTCAACCGTCCATGCGCTCAGTAGCTGCAAGACTTGTTGTTATCTAACTTCCAACTTTATAAATTAGATTTTTATTTTGTTTTTAAAATATCACTTAAACTCTTAACTTCATTGTCAAATAATTTTTTTTTAAATAAAAATGTAAATAGGGGCGAGATTTCTTATTGTCCGTGTGCTCTATAGCTGCAAGACGTTCTGTTATCTAGCTCATATATATCATAATTGGAGACGAGGAACTAGAATCCCAACCGTCCATGCGCTCTGTAGCTGCAAGACGTGTTGGGATATTTATTTATTGTACAGCGCCCTTGAGGTGATTTTCACAAAAATGGCGATATATAAATTATCTATACATTATTATTATTATTAACAAAGTTTAGAGATTTAGTGATATTTAAAAAAATAAAATAAAAGATTCATAAAAATAGAATTTAGATAACAACAAGTCTTGCAGCTACTGAGCGCATGGACGGTTGGAATTCTAGACCTCATTTACTAAATTTGGAAATTTGATAGTTGATAAAATTTACCTGTTGAAGCTAGATTACTAATCGTCTTGCAGCTACAAAGTGCATAACACTAAATTTGTTAAGTGTTCGTGATAAAAAGTAAACAATAAAAAAAATAACAGATAAAAATATCCGAAGGGTAGCTTTCGTAGATTTTGGGTAGTCACTAGTCTCTGTCGCAGTGTCGCACAAGTGCAAAAACATGTTGTTTGCTAAATTCCTAGAAGATGGTCCGGTCCACGTGTAGTTGCCGGAGGGGGAAAGAAGGCTATTGTTCCAACGACTTTGTATCCATTTTAGTCTGTATTATTTTGTTTTATAATGAGTATGAAATTCCCGATCAATTTTATTTATTTTTTACAAGTGAATGTTTCAAAATGACACTGTAGGGAAATGACCCTGTGACTTTTTTCATGGTAGCCAATGTTCTAACTACTACATTACGAGCTGACAAATCGAATTACATGCACTGTTTTGGCATAGAATGATCCAAGTAGTTTCTGTAAAACCAGCCGTGTTAAAGGCGTACTGTAGAAGTGGGAGCATTCTTGGGTCAATAGAGCGTATAACCTTTATTGGCCTATTTTGCTGGAGAGACTTTGTCCCGAGTTCCGAGACATGTGTGGCGACAGCCGGCGCACTACTACAAACAAACTATCATCACCATCACTATCACCTAACCCGCACATAATGCTTTCGGTGATGAAAACAGTTGTGTGTGTGAAATAGAACCTAAACCCGCTCTCAGGTAAAAAAAATGTAATCCTTACGAATGACTCGTCAAGTACCTCCGTTTAGTTGCAACAATTCGCGAACCGTATAATGCTATTCTGATCGACTCCATGTACTCGGCAATTCCAACTTTGCTGGTATTTTCACTTAAAGTATAGCTTATGTAAATCACTCTATTTAATCATTTCAAAGATGATGAACGGTAAAATACATTTTGTAGATTATAGTGCTTTCTATGTTTACTTTTGTATGGGTACTATTGCGTAACATATTTACGTGTATACTTATTTTTTAAATTACTTTAAATGTCATTATCATAACTATTTTTTAAATTTTTTTTTTGAGACAAAAGAATTTTATTGTATTTAATAAACTTATATTTTGTACCTTTTAAAGAAAAACATGTATAAATTATTTTCCTTTTAAAATTTTATCTGCACACATTGTTTAATTATTTTTTATATCTAAATATGTTCTTTATACAAAACTCCTGTGTTATATACATAGTATTTATGTAAAATATACTGTTGTATTCAATTTTAAGTTTTTCACCTTATATTGAAATGTTTATATTATTTTTAATATGTATCTTTTTAAGGTAAAAGGCACTGCGTGCCGTGTATATTAATAAATAAATAAATCCTGAAACAGAAACAGAAGGGAGATAAGTCCGCTTCATTTAGTAGTGGTTTGCGCATTCGCTTACCATACTTAATAATAATACTAATAATAATATTTGGATGATTTATATAGCGCCATTTTTGTGAAAAATCACTTCAAACTTCCATTATAACTAAGCTATAGTGACATTTTATATTTTCTGATTAAAAATTGAGGGCATGATAATCAAAAGAAGTGAGATTTTTAACAATGTTTGAGTATGTTCAAATGCTTGCAGACTAGCTGGATTTCCTCTCTAGGGAGTTACACATATTAAATTTATTTTAACAAACAGGGAACAGGGTTCAGCCGGATGAATCTCACCCACGTGATAAAGGTTTCAGCTCTTTTACTTCACAAAAGTCAACAGATGGAAGAGTTGAGGAAATGAGGATTTTCAAACATGTGCAGAATGGTGAATGTTACACAGTGTGTAAATTGGCTATTTAAACCAGCCAAAGACAGGTCATAAGCCCTGTAAATGCCTAGACTTTCATATTCCCTTCTCGAAAATGTTTTCCCTCTGTTTTGAAATAAATTTAAAAGTGAGATTTTAGTTGGGATCTCAACTGACTGGGACTGTCGACGATTCGTAAGTTTGAAGGCAATTGGTTCCCGGAGAGGGGCCGGCAAAGGCAAAAGCACGTTCTCCGAATCTAGTGTTTGGACAGCGCCGGATTTTGACTAGTTTTCCTCTGGCTGAATCTAATGCTGACCGAAGAGTAGATTTTCTTTGACATGTATATTCCCCAATCCGGTCCGATAGATATCTTGGAGCCATTTCATGAAGGGATTTGAATACTGACCAGCAAAGCTTATTTATTATTTTATTCTCTCTGGGCTTTTTAACCGGAGCAAATCTCGAAGATGTTGTGAGATGTGAGAATACTTTTTTAGTCTCGTAATAAGCCTCGCTGCTGGTCCTAGGTCCTAGGTTCGATTCCTTGAAAAGCGGACGTGAAATTTTGGTTTTTAAAATGGGTAGCTCTACATTGAAATATTTTATTTCATAAAGCGTTTGACTGATCCCTTGCCTCCGTAATTAAAATTATCCAGTGGTGCTGAAGACGCTATATTGGTACCAGGGGCGTAACGTTTTATAATAAATATGTTTATGGGAAAATAAATAAAATAATTGTTATTTATTATAAATCAACATCACTGTTTATATCATCCTACAAAAAAAATGTCTTTGATGTGCGCACAGCGCCCATCCCGTTCTCCAACGCTAACGAAACTAGCCGATTAGTTCAGCCTATTTCTCCATACAAAAAAGTACACTTTATTTTACATCTTTGACTCAAGTCCGCTTTTTAAGTATAAAACAAGCTTGCAGATTACAAATATTATTTGAAGATTCTCTATTTGGAAACTAGTATTTCGAACATTATTTCCGAAGGACTATTTTCCTTTAATAGGATATGAGCCGACACCTATGGATATTTGGCGTTTACATAAAAACCCCTCTAGTATGACCTTTAAAAATCGTTGACACGAAATTTTTATTTAAAAGCGTGCTTTCACACTTTAATCTTTCATAGTCATCTGAAGTGTAATATTGGTCACCTTATCAAATAACAAAAAAATGTAAAGATATGCCGATGATTTTTTTATAAATTATGCCTGCCAATGGTGATCCCGTTGTGATTCATTTTTAATAAGATGCAACTAGGTAGGTTTATTTGTTTTTATCTAGAGAGTATGAAATACTGCTGTGTAAAAACACATGTTTGTTTAAATGTTCAATGTTGACGAACATAACAGAAATATGGACTACGAAATAAGCTACCTCTTCATGTGAAAAATAAACTTTCTTTGGTCATCATTAGGAAACGCCTAAAACACTATCGTATATTCGTAGAATCCTAAATTCCCATAATTGTATTACTCTTCTTTCCTGGATCCTCTTCCCGACTCCTCCCAACTCCATACACGATACCACATTCTATGTCCCTTCCTCATCATATAAAATGTTAAAGAAGTTGTTGAGGAGTGGACATGGAACGGGGAACATTTAGAGTGGACTGTACTGTTGGGGAAGGAAGGTTGCACAACTCCACTGACCTGTTGGAGTTAAGGTGTGACGCGTTTCTGGAACTCCGTGGACAAGCTGGCGGTCTCGCGACGCTGGCACATCTTGCATTGAGATGGCGGTCTAGGTAGACTCTGGCACAGCTCGTTGTTAATAATTTGTTGGGAGCACTTTACTTGTTGGATATTCGTTTGTTATTATTGTTACGTGGAGCTGCGCAAGGAAAATAGGAAGGACAGGGATCAATAATTTATCTAAGCTGTTTTTGGCTGGTTAGAAGATATTACTTTTAAGAACAATCACGCCAAAGTTAATTTTTACTGCACTAAAAGTTTAAATAATACCGAATTAAAAAAAAAAAGGGGAAGAACTAGGTAAGTCGACGCATGCCTAACACAATAAATATTATGTACCTACTATCATTAATAACGATTTCACGGAACAGCGCCCCGCACCCTCTTTGTATCTTGTTTGGAGGTTCAGGTAGGGGCTCCGACAACGGACAATCTGCTATCAAACTGACTAATATCTGACCATTGGCGATGAGCGGAGTAATAAAGTTCGGTCAGACGCGTCCAGACCAAGGGGAAAAAATTATAATCAACAATACCTAATTTCAATATGTAAAAGCTATTGTTTTGAAAACACGGGTAGTTTTAAATATAAATTGTAACAAATTATGATCAGTCCAAGATACTTTGACATAGATAACTCGTTAGTTTACACAATTTAATGACAGATTTTTCAATTAACGGATGAGAATTTATAAAGCGAAAATAACCTATGTTATTTTTGATGTTTTTTGTTGATATTTCTTGATAAAACTCCATAGTTAATGATTATGATAAAACTATAAATATACTTATCAATGAAACTTCTTGGTTTAGTTTTACTTTTTATTATTTTGACCAACGAGCGCTTTCGCCTAAATAGGCATCTTCAAGACGTTTCATTGATATAATTTTATCATAATCATTTTCTTATTTTTGGTTTTGTGCACCATCTTGTGAAAAGGACCGAAATTATATTGTTATGGTTTTTGTTACAATCAATATAGTGCAAATTATTTGCAAAACGAGTTTTGTAAAATTTACATTAAAAATAAACGTAAAAATTGCATTTTTCAAAAGAAAATGATAAACGCGCCATCTATGAATAATGAGTTTCATATTTTTTGTTTAGAATCACCTTAAGAAACATAATTTTACGCTTCGAATGGCATATTTAACTCAAAAGTGTCATATTTAACTCAAATTTTTAGGGTTACTTTTGCCTGAACGGCGACGTCATGATCCCTCGAGGTGAAACTTGCTGCTGATGATCTACAGTATAAGCCTATATGACGCACGGACAGGTGAAAAATATATATAAAATATTTTTACACGGCGGATGTGTCTTTGTTCCTTTGTACGTAACATTTTAGTAGCGTATTTAGGTAAACGAGTAACTTTACGTCGCCATTAAGGAGGAAATGTGAGAAGACGTCGCTTTACGTAACAGGTAATAATAGTTTGACCCAGAACGTCCTACTAATGACTGGGGACAATACCACCCTCTCCCGCTCTCGCCTTCCGCTATCCAGGTTTGTGTCGGGCGGGAAAATGAGACTAGTTTCACGCCAATTTCCTTGCCACTCCCTCCGCCGTACAATAATACTCAGACCATAATGTATTCTTCCGTAGCAAACGACGTTCATTTTTTTGCGCTTCGCTCTCTTTACAAATTCGCAGTCTTTCGATAAAAAGGAAAAGTTCTTGACAGAGACGAAGGAAAACAACTTTGATAGGTGAGCGACGGATACATAGATGGGAATAAAAACATTTACACTGTTCCGAATTTTCTCATCTGTGGCATTTGTTGACTTTTTGGTGCGATCGAAAATTATTCCGAATTATATTGTCTACTACTACCATCACGCCATTTCCCCGTAGGGGTAGGCAGAGAGAATGGACCGCCACACACACGTCTATCTTGGCATACATTCCTAGCTTCTTCCACATTCATACATCTTGTCATACATGCCCTTCAGTTCTGTCTGCTTTTGACATGACCAGACTTAAGATTTTGGTTTATTTGATCATGCCACGTCTTCCTTGGTCGTCCTCGTCCCAATTTACCATTCTTTTGTCGTCCATTCATTCTACGTGACCAAACCATCTCAGAGACTCTTTCTTAATGTTATCAATTATACTTGACTGAGATTTACTCTCTGGCCCGATTTTATCATTCGTAACCCTGTCATATATTGATTTCCCACACATTCGTTTAAGAGGTCTTATTTCATTTTCTACTCTTCCATCATTTGAAAACATGCTTCCCAGATACACAAATTCTTCTACTTGTTCGAGACATTCGTTGTTTACCTTTATTATTTATTACTCCAGTCAGTAACCTCACTTCCCCTTTCAAATACCATCACTTTTGACTTACTTTCGTTCATCGCCAATTCGCTCTCCAGGCATACATTATACGTTCTAGAGACTATTTGTTGTAAATCATCCTTGCTGCTTGCTAACAGAACAGCATCGTATTCTTTAATTGTAACATTAAAACCCTATAAATTGTATAAATGGACAATGTCCGTTAACAAATAAATAAATAAATAAGCTAAATAATTTCTCCCTTATACCACGTGAGCGAAGCCGCGGGTAAAAGCTAGTTCCGTATAATGCAGCAAATATTATGTTCATACTCGCCCAGCTATTATTGGCGAGGTCAAAAGACACGGCGGAGCGGATATTTCCTTTAGCTCCCGTGACGAGCCCAGAACCCACCGGCCGACAGCCGACCATCCACAGCCAACAGGACGCACCCATATTCCATTATCTCCTCCTGTCCGACAGTCAACTCCGACCGGCAGATAGCGCCGTGACCAATCACCGCCCGTAAACCGCGGTTTGCAGTTAACATTGACAAGAGGCTTGTGACCTACAACCCCTTTCTTGGGATATTGATCCAATTCTTCCCTTATACTTCTGTATCTATCGGGTACTAAATGTTATCGTGTTGTTAATATTCCCCACGGTCTTTCGTTCTAATTTCCTGAATCTTTTATTCTATCGCCATCTCTCTCCATTCTTAAAAATAGTTAATACCAATATTTTTTATTTATTCATTCAAAATTACACTCATCTAAATATGAGTGAACTTATTATGACTTTTTTGGCTGTGCCCGTGTCAAGCCATTATAAATAACAATAAAAAATACTTAGTGAAATTAATTAGATTCAAATATAATGACATGTGATGCAATATAATAAAAATCCAAAAAAAAGATGTAAGTAACAAATTGAAAAATTCCAAGGAATACAATTTTAAAAATATAATCAGACATAAATATTAAAATGTAAATTATAAATTAAACAAATTTAGATTCATACATAATCAAATATACAAAATAACAGTATTATTGAAATCAACAAAATAAAAGTAAAATAGTAAAATATAGTAGTATTGAAAAATAACAAAATAATAGTATCAATGAAATCAATAGAAAAAGAATATATATATAAAAACATTATAGAAATGATAATTGAGATATGGTTTCTATAAACTCATTATACACCGTAGTAAGAAATAGAAGTAAAAAATAATATGGCAAATAGGATTGAGTGCTAAATTAAATAATACATAATTAAAAAAATATCAAGATATATAAATAGCAAATAAAAGTAAAAGTATGGAAGTTAAGCAGATTTGTCGATTCTTGCTAATTGCTAATCTCGAACTATATATTTATATATTTTTAATATTTTTTGTGTCCGAATTAAATAATACATTTCTACTTGTGAAATAGAACCAGATCTAGGACTGCGTAGATTCAATTCAACGCCGTGAAAGAGCTTTAACTTATCTTTGTATAATTTTATCCATTTTGACAGCGTAATTGGGCTGTGTCGTAAATCATAATAGTCTTGTTTATAGGACGGCGTAACCTACATTATGGCCGACTATTGTAATTAATAACCCTCGGATCCATCACAGGTGTTACTTCACAGCAAGGCTGGACGCCACATGGGGAACTTGAACTGCATTTACCAAATAAGGATTTTTCATGTATTATATACAACATTTTAAAGCTTTCAACTGTAGTTACAGGTCCATAATAGGTAGAGGTTCAAGCAAAATGCTTAAAATATATAAAAAAATTAAAAATAAACAAACTATCACGCCGTTTCCCCGTAAGGGTAGACAGAGAGAACAGAACGCCACATCAATCTATCTTTGCATACAGATTTCGCTTCCTCTACATTCATACATCTTCTCATGCCCGCGCGCCGATTATTCCGACTTTTAACATGTCCATCCTCAAGTATTTGTTGGATTTAGTCATTTCTCGATCTTCCTCTAATTCTGCATCCATCAAAATTCTCACTGTAAATATTCTTAGCCGCTCTTTGGCTATCCATTCGCTCCACATGTCCGAACCAGCGCAGAGCTCCTTTCTTGATTTTGTCGATAATGCT
This sequence comes from Micrasema longulum, assembly GCF_059751315.1. Taxonomy (NCBI): domain Eukaryota; kingdom Metazoa; phylum Arthropoda; class Insecta; order Trichoptera; family Brachycentridae; genus Micrasema; species Micrasema longulum. The sequence goes on from NW_028277901.1 coordinate 324,663, forward strand.
TATCTCAGCCTTACGCAATGTACGGATGTCAACATTTGTGCATCTATCGTACATAGTTTTACCACATATTTGCCTGAGAACTCGCATTTCGACAGCATTTAGCCTACTTTCATTCCTGTTTTCCCAAATCCATACTTCGCTCCCATACATCAGGGTCGGGACCAGGACTCCATTGTGGACTGCTAATTTTACCTCTGTCATTTTGGCATCAATAACACATTTTCCGTTTTTGGTGAAGTTAGTTTGGATAGATTCTAAGTTTGCTTCTAGTATCCTAAGTTATAAAAACGAAAAGTGTTTCATTATAGTTTATAGTTTATTATTAAAAATATTAATTGGAGCATAACAGATCGCGCGGTAGCAGCAACCCGCTAACTGTAGTTTCCCTTCATCAGGCAACAGTCACCTATCCTGGAGATGTCACCGTGTCTACTCGGTATTCTGGTCACGTGCGCGTCGACCACTCGACTAGAGCTCATGATGGGCTGTCTCCAATTAAGGAAGGTGGTCCATTGCGGTATATTCCGACATTTTTCTTACGCATCGACACTCAACGGGACAAGGACAGCCGCGACACTCGATACGTCCACCAGAAACTCGGCCAAAAGAAAATAGGACAACAAATTGAGTTTCTATCATGTCCGAATTTTTGTAAGCAAGTTAATTTATAAATATCTCGGGGTTTTATTTAGACAGACCCGTTATGTTAGTGGATGAACAAACGAACGGGGAATGGAATATTAAAGTCTACGAAATTGCAGGCATGACTTACGAGTATGCAATCTAAAAAAAATATCAAAATAAATAGCAAACATCAGTAAAATTCACCCTTTTATAGGCAATGAACGTACTCGTAAGGCTATAATGGTCTGATTTATTATACTTCACAATTTAAAAAAATATTTTTATTTTTCCTAGATCCTTCTCCAAAACATATATTTTTTCAGACCGAAAAAAAACCCACGCGGCTGACTGACATGTATCCCATAGTAAGTTTACCTAAATATAATCAGTGCAATGTAAATACAGTATATCTCTAATTATCGGAATCAGGCTCGAAAAAAGGCTCTATTTTAATTCATTACTGTATGTTTGTTGAAATTGGGAGAAAAAACTATTTTTAAAGAAAAAGAGCTTTTAATGAATTAAATGAAAAGGCAACACTTTTACAAGTTAAGCGTAGTAACAAGTGCTGTATATTAGTACTATAGTCCTTAAAATGTAACATGATTAGAATGACAGTTGTCAGAAAAAAGATTACATAACTTTGTAGTAACGTCAAAGGAGTTATTTATATTGACACACGAAAAATCATTTGTATCTGGCGTGTTAATTTATTTGTTTAATGCAATGCTTAAAACATAAATCAATATTAATTTATAAAATCAGATTTAAAACTAAAAAAAAAACTAAAATAAACCTAATTATTAACGACGTTTTTACGTTTTTCATTTTGCAAAAATGTTAGAGATGGGACAAATTGATCGAATAAAAAAATAATTCATTTGATGTTGTTCATGAAAAAAGTATAAATGTCTCATTTTTGGTAAATAATTGTGTTAAACACACTATAATAGGCTTGTTTTTGCGTTTTTATATCAATTTTCGGAAACAGAGTTTCATGATTGCATGAAATAAATGATAAAATCGATTTAATCAGTGATCAATAATTTCCCATCACTAGTTTGACAGCTGTCATTCTAATCAAGCTTTATTTTAAGTATATAGTAGGTAGTAGTTATAATCAGCGATTTGGAAAGTCGGAGTTCGGATAATTAGAGTTCTACTGTATTAGTAAATACGTCTAGATATTTATTTGTTTTAAAAATCTTTTTTATATAAAAAGCTTTGTCTCATCTATAACATTATTTTCAGTAAGGAACTAATTTGATTATCAGGTTGGTTTTTGGTCCATTTAGTGTGGTTATACCCATATACAAATGCATTTCGTCACGGTTGCAGATGACCTTCATTCAAAGTCGTTTCTGCGCCTTTATTGTTCTTCCAACAGCTTGTCACAGTCGTGTTTACTGTTATTTCTCCATTGACTTCTAGTGACTGGTCACTGGTCGCTGGTAGTTGATTGACCAACACAATGATAAAACGGATCGCTCAATGTGCAACAATTCTGTATACGCCACACGTCTGGACAAACCGATTAATTGGTTCAGGAGAAGAATTTCATAAAAGGTCTTCAGCATCTAGACATCACTGGGTCTCATTTCAGTGTCTTTCTGTCTTGTGTCTCCACTTAATTGCAATAATGTGTTTTAATTAATACCGAGAACTGGAGTAGAAGTGTTTGTAAAAAGCGATACAAGTTTTTGTCCACTGTGTCATTTAGCTGTAATCTTTTGTTCGTACTAATTATGTGCATTTCTGTATTCATTTCAATTTTGACCCATAACGGTCCAAGAGGTAAAGCCCCAGTGATGTATTAGTGCATAGAAAACACAGGCTTAAATTACATCTAATTATTGTGATTGAACTGCAGACGACGCACCCAAACTTCTTAAAAATCTAACCTAACGTTATACATCAGTTTGTTACACCATACTATTGAGTTGTTTATATCGATCGGTTTTACATCTGTCTTATTAGATAGCTGTCTTCTTCTTAGAATTAGAGGGATCTACTTATATGGTGTCTAATAATCTAGTTTCAGTCAAGTACAACAATATGTCTCATTGCTAACATGAACAGGTAACTTCCAATAATCATTGAGATTTATTGCAACGGAGAAGGAAATCATTTTTAAGAAAAAAGGGAATATGAAAATCAAGGCATTTACAGGGCTTATGACCAGTATTGCCTGGTTTAAGTTACCACTTTACCCACCGTGTAACATTAATTATTTTCTTAGGCTTCTCACTGGTGCGAAGCAGACTTGAGTGTGGATCTCTGATCTGGACGCCCCACGAGTTGAAGTATTATGTTATGCTGGAGGTGGTTCAGAAGAAATTTCTGAGGTATCTTTACTTGAGGAAGCACGGATACTACCCTTGGTTGTATGTAAATATCTCACATCTCACAACATCTTCGAGATTTGCACTGGTCAAAAAGTCCAGAGATAATAAAATACAAGCTTTGCTGGACATTATTTAAATCCCTTCGTGAAATGGCTCCACGATACCTATCGGACCTTTGTATTAGGGAAAATACAGGTCAAAGAAAATCTACTCTTCGATCAGCATTCGATTCAGGCAGAGGAAAACTTGTCGAAATCCGGCGCTCCCCAAACACTAGATTCGGAGATCTTGCTTTTGCTGTTGCCGGCCCCTCTGCCTGGAACCAGTCAGTTTAGATCCCAACTAAAATCTCACCTCTTTAGATTATCATACCCTCAGTTTTAAATCAGAAAATATAATGTGTCACTTTGGCTTAGTTATAATGTAAGCTTAAGTATACAATTGTAAAGCGCTCTTGAGGTGATTTTTCACAAAAATGGCGCTATATGAATCAGCCAAATATTATTATTATTATTATCCATCAGACTTCGTACTGGGAATGCTTGGCTACGACAGTAGTTTGGAGAAAAAATGAAATGCATATTTGCATATGGATTTTTTCCAAATGATCCGTGGTATTTCCCTCCATAAGGAGGGTATTTTTCTTTTATGTTCGTAATGACTACCTTAGACATCGGAGGCTTAAGCTGTTTTATCTTCCTGCTTGCAGAACTAGCCTACGAACGGTAATACCAGTAGGGAGAGCTATGTCTTTACTCAACCGTATCTCTTCGGATATCGCCATATTTCATGTTACTAAAAGAAAGTTAAAAAAGGATCTCTTCCTTTTACTCTAATTACTGGGTATTTTTATTTGACTATTTTTTAACATTCAAATTGCATCGCTAATATTTTTCTTCATTTCAGAATCCGGTCGATGTATTTTTACCAAAGTGGTTTTATACAAATTAATAAATAAAAAGTCTAAAATATGTATTCACCCCCTTTGGCGCTTAATCCCCATATCACAGGTTATTATTTCGTCCACCATCCCTAATGCTGGATTCTGTTTGCAGGGTGCTGATTGGAGCCCCCGAGGCGCAGACTAACCAGCCAGGTGTGGATCGCGGGGGCGCAGTGTACCGCTGTGACCCCACGAGGGATGACGCCTGCGCCGAGATCGTATTCGATAGGAATGGTAAGTCATAACTTAAATCAAAATCCGCCTATTTACCTAAAATAGGAAACATCCTTAAGATTTTTTTATATGGGAGATACAGTATTAATAGTCTGAATTATAATGTACAAGGTTAATTAATAAGGTCAGCTATTGCCCTCGGAGCAAAACAGCATTCGATAAGTAAAAGTAAATAGCAACAGAGAGGGAAAATATTTTTGAGAAGGGAATATGGAAGTCTAGGCATTTACAGGGCTTATGACCTGTCATTGGCTGGTTTAAGTTGCCACTTTACACACTGTGTAGGGAGAAAATCCAGCCAGTCTGCAAGCATTTGGATTTTGTCAATTTTTTAAAAACATTGTCAATTTTTTAAAAACGGCGTTATATAAGTATCATATTCATATTAAATTAAAAAATATTTTAAAGGATTAATATAACAATAAAATCATAAAGTACTGTTTCAAAATCTGATATTTATTAAATCTTCTAACAGCAACTTTTGTTTTCATGCCCCAATGTCCAAAATGTATAGATTAGTTAATTCATCACACGACTTGGAATTCTTTGGGAAAGATCTTCCGGCTTTTCAGAGATCTCTTCGCGACTAAAACAATGTGGGATGAAGTTGGATTGGCATGGTTTAGCTTGAAGTCTTAGGTCTTTATGAATATATTGTATACCATTATTGTATTGCCCTTGTTTGTCTTTGCTACATAGTTTTATGTTCTTTTTGTTCAGATACTTGTATTTATATATCTTCATGTAACCGTTGTAATTGGCTTAGGCCGTATATATAATAAATAAATAAAAAATAATAAAATATAATTATTGGTAAACTAAAGGTTTCATTACCATTTACCGTCTTTGAAAAAGTTTAATAAGTTTGTTCTGTAAGGATACTTACGGAGAAATGGAATCAATGTTAAAAATCTCAAGTCTACAAAAACGTAGAAATAACATTGACTCCATATTTATGTTTAATTTACAGTAAGTATGGCTTAATTGGTGTACCATCGTTACTGGAACAAGTGGCATTCAATATTCCAATCCACCGGTTGCAAAATAATAATGTGCTGTTCCTCGATCAACACAGCACAAACTATGGCTTGCATGCACCAATGTCCCGAATGTGTCGTATTGTGAACTCGAGACAAGATCCGGACTTTTTTGGTGTAAGTCTTTATAGATTTAAAAAATCACTACGATAAACCGGATCTTGTCTTGAGGTAGTATTTTTTTTTTGTCCTAACTTTAATTTTATTTAGTTGTATTTTTTTTAAGTGCCTGTATTTATTATAAGAAATTGTATTAATCATCGTTAGAATGGACTGCATAAGTCCGTCAAATAAATAAAGACTATCCCTACACTAAATATTTTATATCCGATACGTGGGAGTAACTATTGCCGAGTTTCTGTTTTCACCATCTGTGGAAAACGTAGCTAGTGTGATTCTCGAAATAGTGGAATGATATGACTGAACTAAGAGCTTCCAAATGTAAGTCTCGCTGTGGCATTTAATACAGACTGTAGGTGAGTCATTTTATTCATCGGTAGACCTGCGTAGTACGAGTACCACTGAGTATCTTAACTTATAACAAAAATGATCAAAATATACTCCGATCGGATCACTAATTCAGTGTCCTAAGGACCGCTATCGGTTTGAATATCCGACCACCTGGTCGATTTTCATCAAGCATATTTTGTATCTAGTATCTATATATCAAAAGTTTGGCTTGGAAAAAGCGCGATTAATCATAAGTCTTGGCCATCGTAGTCGCTTATTAGTAATCAGCGCTGATGGTCGCTGGGGGGAAGGCCCGAGTTGAACTGAGTTAGTGAGGGGGTCAGGGACAGGGAATAGTACTAATTAAGAGTAATGGACCCGCGAGGGGGGGTATTAACTTTATTAGTTTTTATTTACATCATAATAGTGCCACGAGAAACCCCTTTCAATACCAATTTTAACTAATGAATGCACGTGAAGTAAAAAAGCTTTTCACTTACAATATTGTACGGGGAATTCGGTAAATGAAAAAACTTAATGCGTACATATGAGCATGAGTCAGTGCAAAAGGAAATTGTATGCAAAAAATGTTTTTTTACACGCGGTAAAAATTTGAGTATTATTTTATTGTACGTTGAAGTATATAGAAAATCAATATGTTTCTGTTTTGGGTGATACTGTGTGTGTTGAATTTGTTCCGGGAAATTGGCTGCCATTGCAGGAGCCATCTTCAGGAAAACGAAGTGTTTTATAGAAAAAAGTATGTGTTTAAGTACTAGTAATTTGTACCGTGTCGTAGTCGGCAGTAGGCCCACTTCTATTCGTTTTTGTAGTATGTAATGCTGGGAACCATTTTGAGTTTATTTAGGTTCCCAGCATTACATACCTACTACAAAAACGAATAGAAGTGGGCCTACTGCCGACTGCGACACGGTACAAGTTACTAGTACTTAAACACATACTTTTTTCTACAAAACACTCAGTTTTCCCTGAAGATGGCTCCTGCAATGGTAGCCGAAACGTCGGAACAAATCCAACACACACGGTATCACCCAAAACAGAAACATATTGATAACAGTGACCGTGAAAACCTTCGCACCTACTTATCTAAAAAATGCATGAAAAAGTTAATAAAAGTTAGCTACCTTTAACTACGCCACAAGTTCTTCCAAATCAACCAATAATAGAGTGTTGTGATAGATTTCCGGTTTTCGTGGAGCTAAGTCACCAATCAGTAGAACTCACCGACTAGAACTTGTGACGTGACTGGCAGAGTAATTTAAAAATTCTAATTTGTTGCATTTTTTTTGTTGTGTCGTAATATTGTGTGAAATAATGCGTAAGTGTGTGTAATTTGGTAAATATAAAAAAATATGTAAATTGTTAATATAAATAAAAAATGACAAACAATATTACGTA